>NC_072489.1:24426750-24739000 GCF_027574615.1 Eptesicus fuscus
ATCTACCTACCTACCTACCTACCTACCATCTCTCTACCTCTCTATCATTATAATCACCATTATCATCTGTCTATGAGTTTTTGGAATGGACCTATTAATTTCTATTTATTGGATGATTTATGATTCATGATTGGTGCTGCGACACTGATGCTCAAATTGTCCCAGATTTGGCAAGGAGCAGCCCATTCAAGCTGGCTCCTGTGTCCTTGTAATATACCCTCTTCATTGCTTGAGAAATTTCTTACTTTCTGGCACAGTAAGATATTACAGGCTTTTTTTGCATCAATCCTGTCCTGTCCCTGGAATCAGACATTTCTCTAAGAACCCCTGGTTTCTTTTAGTGGGAAATGGTATCAGAGGACGAGATCTAGGTGTGCTCATTGCTTCTGCGGGATCTTTGCCTCTTGGCCCTTTTAGTGTATGGAGCTAAGAAATACATACATGTTTATGTGCATGTACATACACATACACATGTATTTATAATATACATGCACACAGATATGAATAAGTACATACATATACACATACATATTTTAGAAATCATAATTCACACCAATATCTCTAGTTCCAGTAATATCTTCTTAAGATTCTTTCTGGTTTTCTCTCATCTCATACGTGTATATCCTGTCTTCCACAATGAGAACCATGACTCAACAATATCCACACATTTACTCATTTGCAAAGTGCTTTTTTTAAGCTCTCATATATTGCTCCGCATACAGAAGACAGTTATATTTGAAAAGCTTGTTATGTATACGATAAAGAATAATGCAGAGGCAATTTTTCACCCACTTTATCGAACAAAACTGCAAAAAATGGAAAACTTGGAAAAATATTGTTCAGTCAAGCTTAGGGACTTTATAAATCTATAGCTCTTGATCTCATATGATACATAAAAATTGGGAGTGGGTTGAATGGGATAAGCAATTTGAGTTAGATTAAAAACCAACCAACCAACCAACCAACCAACCAACCAACCAACCAGTTACCAGCTGCCCTGCACCATGCAGGACGGTGAGGGATTTTAAGCTTCCTGTCCTCTGTGACTCAATGTACTTCATATGCTTTCCAGTATGACCTAGGCAGAGAGAAGAGACTGGGTCACGAAGGAAGCCAGGAACCTCTGGGGAAAGACAATTGGTACTTGAAGGTGGTTATGAGAACAGAGCCTAGTGGTCCGGTCTCTGCAAATCCGTTTTAGAACAATACCCAGATAGGCATGCACCTCAGTCAAAGCTAGATTTTTGGGGGCATTGAGTCATGGAATAATTTCTTGAAAACAAAAAGTTATTTCATGATTGAAAGTAAATTAGGGTAGTCTTACCTCTCCGCACTTTAAAAATGAGACTAGATTACCTTTAGTTTAAAACACTCTGGGGAAAAACCTCTCTGAAGGCTGATAGCTGATTAAAAGTATCCCCAGCGCCCTTTCAGCTCTTCGGATTAAGTCATCCTATGAATGAAAAGATAACTATATCATGACTGAGTTAGTTTTGCAATTGTCTAATTAAAGTGCAGACATTCTTGAGTGATATTCCCTTCACAGAGAACTCCTTCCAGACTTTCATCAGTAACTCCTCACCTCTTTTAACCTTTCAGTTCTTACATACCTTCTGCTCTCCAAGTTGCTGCAGGACACCAGGCCAGGGTCACAGCTATTCTTTTAAAATATTTTTTCACTTTAAAAAAATATTTTTTTATTGATTTTAGTGAGGAAAGGAGAGGGAGAGAGAGATAGAAACATCAATGATGAGAGAGAATTATTGATCAGCTGCCTCCTGCACACCCCCTACTGGGGATCGAGCCCACCATCCAGGCATTTGCCCTTGACTGGAATCCAACCTGAGACCCTTCGGTCTGCAGGCCAACACTCTATCCACTGGGCCAAACCAGATAGGACATCACAAAATTTTAATTACATATTGTCTTAAAGTATTTGATATTATCTCATCTACTTTATTTTTGTCTCTCTTACCTAATTGTTAGGTCTTAAAGTCAGGGACAATATCTCGTATTTGCTGTTGTGCTCAGCAAACATCGGGCATGGAATAAGTGTTAATGATTTTACATATGTGCTATACTTAGTGGTTAATACGGATTGATTGAGGAGAGTACTGGCTGTTTCAAGCTAGTGGAAGAGCGATGTTACGGCCAGAGGGCCTTGCTGTATGCCTCGAATTATGCCATGTAGGTGGTTGCCCTGCTTACCTACATATAAGGCTGGCACTGCACTGACAAACCCAGCCTGCAGAGAAGCCTTCTTCCAAGATCTAGCACCTGCCAATGACTTCTCCTTCACTCACTTCCTGGCAGGTTGTAGACCAAAACCCCAGACAAACCACAATTTGTTTTATTTAATTGTATCACTATCTTCACTGTTCCTCTTTCCCTCCCTCCCTCTTACTAGCAGATGATCCCGGAGCATAATCGGCTTATATAAAAATGCAGTTATTCCTCCTGGTGTAGTTGGAAGAAGAGGAGGTTGTTTACTATGTTGTCTTACTGTGATAAGAGGTAACATTATCTGAGATAGGAGCCTACACAGGCAAAGCTAAATTTTCCCATAGGTCACAGCATTGGGTAACGTAGCTATGCATATCATTGACTGACACAGGCATCAACTTTGAAAGACAGCATTTTAAGTGGCTTGGGTTGATGAACCACCTGGCAAATCTGGGTACATCTTCTACTCATTCGAAGTATTATTTGCATTATATTTTAAGGATAAGTTAGAAAGCAATGCCTGTATGAAAATCATACGGTATCAGGTCTTCCTATTGCTCATCGTTCACTGACCAAGCCTCCCCCATGGTTGCTTCAGCTCTTCGTTCCTTCCCTTAAGGAGCTACTACTTGAAATTTATCACAGTTTTAATTATATATAGTTATAGCTTGCTTGATAGAAATTGTTTTAAATTATACATATATATATGTTTTGAATAATATATATAGTCTTAATTTATTTTTTTAAAATATATTTTATTGATTTTTTACAGAGAGGAAGGGAGAGAGATAGAGAGTCAGAAACATCGATGTGAGAGAAACATCGATCAGCTGCCTCCTGCACAGATGTGCCCGCAACCAAGGTACATGCCCTTGACCGGAATCGAACCTGGGACCCTTCAGTCCGCAGGCCGACGCTCTATCCACTGAGCCAAACCGGTTTCGGCAATTTGATATTATCTCATAAAATCCATTTATTTGTAGGATTTTATATAACTTCATACTTTGTCCAAATGAGAATACTTTGGTTCTGTGTTTCTGAACACAAAAGCATTAGATAATAATGCAAAGTTTAGCGGAGCACATGTCCTACTCAAGTTGAGGTCTTGCTCAATTAAGATTTCTTATAATAAATATTTAGTCACTGCCCATTGATTCTGTGCTGACTGTGGGACAATTGGCTTTTCATTTCATGTTATAGAAAACAAAATAAAACAAGTGTGAGTGATTAAATGCCAGGGAATATGACGGAAAGGTTAGAGATTTCCTGTGGTTACTGTTAAAAACATTCTGAAACAGTGCCTGATGCATCAGAAGCTTGTTTGTTTCCTTCTCAGAAAGAGCTTGGATATGAATGGACCCAATAGTGGAAGAGGCTCCTGCAGAACCAGCATTTCCAGCATGGAATTTGTGAGTGGGAGGGAAATGCTTAATTGCTATTTACCTGCCTAGCGCTGCCTTTGACACACATGATGAGCCAGCGTCATTTGACTGTCACCTCCTTAGGAGGCAGGATTCTTCAGCCCACACTCTGCTCAGCGCTGACTTCTCCTCTGTGCATGCTTTGTGTCTGTATTTTTTGCCCAGACTGTGCATTTTGAGGGAAGCACCAACCCAAGACAGGCTCCTCAGTTTTGTCATTGTAGGGAGACCGACAGAGCCTCCCACACAGCCACATCCTCAAAGGGAGGCAGGGATGCCAATTCCTTTGAAGAAGCATTTCTTAAACAAAAGGGATTCCCCTATGTGCTGGTGTGCCTGGTGATTCTTCCTTTCCCACCACATCGGGCAGAACTCACAGATCGAAGGCTATTTGTACGTATGAAGCCAGGTGTTGCAAAGAAATAAATAAAAATCTTGGATGTCTAGGCTCTGGCTTCAAATCATTTAAAAGTTCAAGTTGTAAAGATGCAATTGCAGGTTTGTTAACAGACTAATTGTGTTTTAGAAACAAAATAGACCGGCACCCAATGTAATATTAGCTCTGGCTAGTGCATGGAGTATTATGAGTTAATTCAGTTAATCTGCCCTGTCACCCCAAGCCCAGGTGGGAACCGAGTGAGTTGTCGCTGTGGTGTGAGGCCAAGAGGAAGCCATGTCCCCCTGGCATTCCTCAGCATGTCAGCCCACGTTCTGCTGGCTTCCCTCTCTCCACAGAGGCTCTGCTGTGTAGACTGAGACAACAATAGGAGGCCCAACCCATGTCCCACAGCAGTGCAGGGTGCTGGGTGAGAGTCCCTGAGGGCCTGGGCAGAAGTTTGTGCTGCCCCGGCAGGCCCAAACACTAGCTGGGGAGCAGGGGGCTTTCCATCAGTCGTCTAAACTGGCTCAGCTCTCCAACGCTTTATCTTACATCTCTATTTGTTCTCCCTCCTCCTCTCCCCCTACTTTGGGTCACATGTTCTTCACCTTGGCCTCTAACTCACCTGTAAATTCAAAATTTCCTTGCTTTACACAGCTCCCTTCACAACAGCTTTAGGCTCCCAAGCAGTCTAGTGGTGTGCTTTTGATTTATTTTCCGTTCTTAGAAAATCTCTTTGGAAAAAACGTCTCTCGTTCCTGCTGTGTCCCTTGCTCCTCTCCCCACCCTCCCCGTGGACTCTCTGGCCCGCAGATGGTTTGTACAAGTGATGGCAGATAACCACTGGGTCGTGTCCCACAGATTGGGTGGGCCACCTTCACCTCCTTGCCCACATCCCACCCTGAGAACTCAGGTAATTGGCCTTGTCTTCCATGCTCTGGACCAGGCTGGTGTCAGAGGAGAGGAAATCAATGTCCCACACCCATGATTCCGTTCCCCCTTCTCCATTTGGGCCTGATAACTGATTTAGGGCCACAGAAAGGATCATTTGTGGAATTGTTATTGGAGACCAGAAGAAGGGAGATGGAGCCAAGATTCAGCCTGGTGTTACGTGACAATCCCCTGGCTGAGGGAGGAGGCAACATGTCCAGCGGTGGTGAGAAAACTGCAACTCCCTCTACAGGAGATAAGGACCAGAATGGACTGTGAATTACCCTGGGTCAAACTAAAGGTGGAAGGATGCAGAAAAAGCGGGGATGGAGGGAAGCAAAAAGAGCAAGGTGAAGCCTTTATCTGAATATAGTACAGCATAGACAGTGATGCTATAGCAGTGATACTAACATTAAGCAGTCTTTGGAGTTCTGATCAGGGCAAGCTATTCATGTATTTCAGTTTATGCTGAACACCTAAGCACGTAGGAGGCTGGTTCAATCTGCCTATCTCTGCATTTCTACACCACCTTTTACCAGAGAACCCAGGTGCTGAGGCTGCACCCAGTTGAATGACTTGCCCCCTCCCAAAAACCTGGCAGGGACCCAGGCCAAACATGACAGCACTGTTTGAGCAAGAGAGGCTCCGCCCCTGCCCAGGTTCCACCCCTTTATTTCTTCCTCCTGCCAGCTCAGAGCAGCTGGGTCCTCTATGGCATCCACTAGCAACCAGATCTGCTTCTGATAATGAGATCTTGGGCTCCAATAAGAAAAGAAGGAGATGGAAATTAGCTATCAAACACTACTCCTAGCCCTGTCTGATGGCCTCTTGCACTTTCATTGACTGCTGACTGAGGCTGGGAGGAAAACCTTGGGCAGAGTTGGGTGACATGCCTACCTGGCCCAGTCGTGTGGGAAACACCACTGGGTGTGTTCCTTCTGTCCAAAGACTGGCAGGGAGGAGGCATAGCTGGCCACCTGGCATGACTAGCACTAACCCTACATGGAGGGTTCCCACCATGGCTTGGGGTACCACCCGGCAGCATTTTCTCAGCTTCATTATAATAATAATAATTAATAATAATAATAATAATTAATTATTATTATTATTATTTTTTAATCCTCACCCGAGGATATTTTTCCGTTGATTTTTAGAAAGAGTGGAAGAGAGAGGGAAAGGCAGAGAGAAATATCGATGTGAGAGAAACACATCAATTGGTTGCCTCCTGCACGAGCCCCGACCAACTTATTTAGGGCCCAGGCCGGGGAGGAGCCTGCAACTGAGGTACATGCTCTTAACCAGAATCGAACCAGGGACCTTTTGGTCTGCAGGCTGATGCTCTATCCACTGAGCCAAACCAGCTAGGGCTCAGCTTCATTATTTTTGCCATACCAGTGCACAGGCTGCCCTGTTGTGTACTGGTGAGGTTCTAAAAACATCTATCTACTTTTGAAACATCAATATCTCCATTAACCTTGTCCATGAAGTCACCAGTTTGATGCTTGCTAATATACTTTCAAATAAAATATGTAACTGCCAAAAAATAAATAAAAAGTATGAAAATAGAATAACAAGTGCTAATTCATGAAACACTTGAAAGAATTCGGAGTACCCCATTTTAGGAAAACTGGAATATGGTATGTTGGCCTTGGAGGATAGGAACCACTTGGTCAAGAACATCATCCACTGTCAGTGCGAGGAGGTTTAAACTGATTTGATTCCAGATTGTTCTGACATGAGACTCAGTACTCCATTCTTCTTGTGAAAAGGAGGAGGAGGAGGAGCAAAGAGAAGAGAAAGAAAAGAAGGAGGAGAAGTTAGGTAAATAGGAGGCTAGGTAGTTGTAAAACATGGATTCAGTTGACGAGGCTAAGGTAAGAAAAAATTTTGATTATCATACAAACCAATACTTTCAGCCTGTAGCTCTAACCCTGACCAACCATATTTCATCTATAGCAGTGTCATAGGCAAGCCAAGCTAGGCAATCCCGAAATAACACGAGTCTTCAAAGTTCTGGTGGCTTAACACATACCAGTTGACTTCTCCCTCACACAAAACCTACTGTAGTTAAGTGGATTCTCTAAGGCATCTTCCTTCAAGGTGACTCAGACATCCCATCTTGTGGCCTTGTTGCCAGAGTTGCCACAGCAGAAGAAGATCGCCTGGAGAGTCGCACAGGGGTGTCTCATTGCCCTAGCCCCAATGTGACTTGCATGGGCCATATGAATTTATTTAGTGCAAGAAGGGCCAGGATTGATTTCCTCTGGGAGTCCAGGTAAAGGAGGAGAACGGGATATGGATGAGGGCTGGGAATCTCTACCATAAGAACACAGCTCTTGGAACCCAACTGTCTTGCCACTCACATGACCCTGGCATAAGGATGCCCATATTGTGGCCTTGCTGTAAGGTTAGATGAGGCATCACATATAAAGTACTCAGGATTTTATTATATCTATTTAGTTAATTTGGGAAAAAAAAAGCATGGTATGATAGAGATGTCAAGATTGCTTCAGGTTGCTGCATGCTCAACTAGGACTTAATTCCAAGCCTTAGGGTGAGGCTGCTGCTGTTTGACAGTGTATCCATCTATGTGTATCTGTCACCCAACAAATGATACTTCTCATTTCTTTCCCTCCTTAGCAAGATCGAAGAACCCAATACTGTTCTAAATTCTATTTACAATACAATGGCTTTTTAAAAGATTGTGGTAAAAAATATATACAACATCAAATTTACCATTTGAAACATGTTCAAGTGTACAGTTCAACAGTGTTAAGTATATTTGAACTGTTGTGCAACACATCTCCAGACCTTTTCATCATGTAAGATGGAAACTCTATACCTACTGAACAACAACTCCCCATTGCTCCCTCCCCCATCCCCTGGGAACCACCATTCTACTTTCCGTTTCTATTAATTTGACTGTTTGTGATACTGCATGTAAGTGGAACAACAACTTTTAGTTTAAAACTGTGATTAGAAAACAACAAATCCCCAAGGATAATGAATGGACCCGTCTTTCAATGCAAATATAAATTTTGAAACGAAAAAAGGAATTACATGATCTGTGCCACTGGTAGACGTGATGGATCTAACGTCTCCTCTGGTGGCTGTAAAGCAATTAACCAAACACAACTGTGGAAGTTGAGATCCTTATATTTCCTCATAAAATTCACTTCTTGTGCTTAATCTGTTACTCTCAGTAGTGAAGTTTGAGAGTCATCAATATGACAGTACAGCAATATTGCCTCATCAGTCATGATTTACTTAATGTTTTCTGAATTTAGTAATATTTGATTAAAACTTAATGTGAACATATCATATCATGCCATATATATTATTGCATCCATTAATCAGGTAACTATAGTAATGAAATGCTGGAAGGTTGGATGAAAAAGGAGCCAAAGTCTTGATATATGTTTGACTTAATTCTGTGAGTGATTAACCAAAAAAGGAAAAAAAAATCTGTCATACAAAGCTTCATTAATATATATTACTTTTACAATTATCTATGTATCATCAGATATTTTTAACCTTTGTTAAACTTGATTTTTTAATTTGCTTAAAGACACTAAATATTAATAACTATGAAAAATATACATTGTTCCATTGAATCATAAGTTGACAGAATAATTCATAGTTTACTCTAATTTTTGTGTGTAATGATGTGTGTTAAAACATTATCTAAGTTATTTAATCAGCTTGCCATGGGGGAAATGGCACATGTTTAACCTATGACTGTGTAAAATACTGATTTAAATATGTCATTTAAAAATATATTTTTTTATTGATTTCAGAAAGGAAGGGAGAGAGAGATAGAAACATCAATGATGAGAGAGAATCATTGATCAGTCGCCTCCCACATGCCTCATACTGGGGATCAAGCCCACAGCTCTGGCATGTGCCCTGGCTGGGAATGGAACCATGACCTTCTTTTTCATAGGTCTATGCTCAACCACTGAGCCACAGCAGCCAGACCCATTATTTTTATTATTTTCAACCTTTAATTTTTTTATTTTCAACTTTTATGTCATTGACCATAGCAGGTAATCAATATGATGATGCATAATTTATGTTTGATACAGGCTGTTTTTTGTGTGCAAAAATTCTCTTTTCCTATTAAAACATTGAATTAGTCACAACTTGTTTCTTTTAATACTTCCATTTTAATCAACTAATAAAAGACCAACTGGTGTATAAACACATCTACTAATGCTGCTTATCAAGTTTGTTCAAGGTAAGTAAGCATTTGGAGAAATAATTGAATAGAATAAAAACTTAAGTCAAATGCAAGATGGTTTAATTTTGACTTAACGGAGGAATGTTGATTATTGAAACATCCTCATACTTATTTCATTTTTTAAAAATATATTTCTTTATTGATTTCAGATAGGAAGGGAGAAGGAGAGAGAGATAGAAACATCAATGATGACAGAGAATCATTGATTGGCTGCCTCCTGCACACTCCCCACTGGGATCAAGCTGAAACCCAGGCATGTGCCCTTGGCCGGAATCAAACCTGGGACCCTTCAGTCCACAGGCTGACGCTCAATCCACTAAGCCAAGCTGGCTAGGGCATCATTTTAAAAGTTCTCTCAAATTGCACTTCATTTACTCATTTGTTTATTACACTTTAAAAAATATCTTTATATATTTTTATTGATTTCAGAGAGGAAGGGAGAGGGAGAGAGATAGAAACATCAGTGATGAGAGAGAATAATTGATCAGCTGCCTCCTGCATGCCCTACACTGGGGATTGAGCCCACAACCCAGGCATGTGCCCTGACCAGGAATCGAACCATGATCTCCTGGTTCATAGGCCGATGCTCAGCCACGGAGCCTCGCATGCTGAGCAGTTCATTACACTTTTTATCGAACACTTCTCATAACGGGCATTGGGCTGAGTTCTGGGCTACAAAAATGAAATGATATGGTCCCTAGTTCCTTGTAGCTCACAATCTCATGATGGGCAGAAGCTTACACAGATGCAAGCAGGGATGGGCTTCAAAATGGAGTCTGAACAAAGTGAGTGGAGCACAGAGCAGAGTGGTGGAGCCCGCTGGGGTCCCTGAAGAAGCTTCTCTGGGGCTGCAGTCTTCAGTGGAGACTGGAGTTGTAAATAACAGTTTCCCAGATACACATTGGGGGTGGGAATGTGAGTGAGGGGTAAGAGTGGGTGATTCTAGAAAAAAAATCCGAATAGCATGTGCAAAGGCTCAGAGTCTTGAGAAAGCATTTTTGAGAAGAGAAATCCACAAACCTGCTTTTACCTAGTTAATACATACTAACAAGTGTGATGTGATGTCAAGATTGCGTCAGGGTGCCGCATGTGGGACTATGACTTCATTCTGAGCTCTAGAGTGAGGCTGTTGTTGTTTGACCAGCCTTGGACAGGAGTAGTTTTATAACTAGAGACCTACAGGGAAGACAAGGGTATGGGACAACAGGCAGAGGTGACACCATGCAGCTCATACTGTAAGGGATTTGAAGAACTTCTCCTAAATATTGTAACTCATAAAACACTACCTAGATACTAGCCAAAAACTTTAATTTTTCTTTTGAATGTAGTACAGAGTAATTGTAGATGGAATCAGGGAGCCTAGGACTATGATATTCCTTATAGCTAACCTCTACCTTAGCAGGGAATGCACCATGAGAAAGTAGATGTTAAGAAGGGCTTTAAAGAAAATGGACACGTGGACTCTCGGCTACTGGAATTGGAATCATTTCTAGGAAAAAAACTCATTCAGAATAAGGAGGTAATCGAGTTAGGAAAAAAGGAAAGTGATATCCGGAAGGAAAGATCAGACCTGCTTGTTGTATGTATCCGAAAGGCTTGACCCTGTCCTTGGGAGTGGGAAGTTGCTCCCAGTTGGAAATGAATGCTGCTCATGGATGGATGAGCCCGGTCCACGGTGAGGTCAAACATCATTTTCAGTGACTTGTTGCAACATTCATGATTAATGTTGATTTATTACCCGATCATTGTGTTATGTAAATAGGCGGCAGTTTTTGTGTGTGTGTCTTGGTGTGATGCTGGTTTAATTGAGTTTGGGGATGGGGAGAGGAGGTGGGAGGTTCCAGGGTTAATACTGTTAGCTTCTTCCTCAGTAGCAAACTCTTCTCATGATGGATGAAACAGCCAAACTGTTAATGGAATTCCATATGGAAAGGAGGGGTTTTATTATTATGACAATTTTATGACAGTTACAGAGAAGGATCTATATAGTAAGGAAAAGTTAGTTATAAATGTTACCAAGAATCAAAAACTGCAAGAAAGCGAATGCTAATTTGATGACTCCCTAATCAAACTCAAACCTTATTATTTTACTAAACACAGAGCTTATTTAGTTAAAGACAGACACACACAGATACACAGACACACATATGCACACACACACACACACACACACACACACACAATTCAAACTAGAAGCAAACTTAGACATTTTCCAAAACGATAGGAATTTATGCTGACTAAAACTGGGAGCCCCCGTATAAGATTTCTATAGTAAAAATGAAATTGTTTTTATAATAAAAACCTCAATTAAATGCCAATTAAACCAGTATTCTATGTAAGTATCTAGTTCATTACCTAGAAGCTTCTACTGGGGATTTGAAACACAAAGTGAAAACAGCTTTCATATCCCCAAAGAGAACACTCATCTCTAGGATTTACTCACTACTAAGAACTACAAGTGGTGAGAAAGAGACGCTCTACCCTGGGATTCTGAGATTCTGAATCGATACCTGAGTTTCTACTGACCAAGGAATCTTTACCAGCGATCTTACCCCCGTGGAGCTGCTGATACAAAGGGTGTGGGAGGTGAGGAGGACAAAGCCTCTTCAATTGTGATCAGATGGCTGCTCACAGAAAGGTCTTCCCAGAGTTTGCTGTATAGAAAGCACAGCCCACACATCATCATTATTCATTCTTCCAGCTTCGGCTTGTTTTTCACAGATGTGCCCTTCCTGTTTGGCATTTGTTAACTGTGGACTGTTGTTCGTTGAAGAAAATGCGTCATCTAAATATGAACTGAGATTTCGAGCTGATTCATGGACACCTTTTGTTAAGTGAAACATAAAAAGGAATATCGTTGCTGAGAATGAGGTACGCAGCCTGGCAAAATTTTACCACAACATGCCACACGAGGCATAAAAGAGGAATGCAAGTGGTGTAGTCAAGGGATTTCTCCCAGAGAAAGTAAAATAGGAGTGGTAAGAAATTTCCTAGGGAAGATAAATATACAATATGCTTTAGCTTCCATTTCGCTTGTGTACACACTATATTTCTCTTGAAGCTTTTCCCATAGAGATAGTCGCATTATTTTTTAAAGCAACTCCCCGATCCATTCTTTGAAGCAAATTAACCTTCCTCCCACGCTTTGATTCAGACATTTGTTTTAGGGAAAATTGTATCTACTGAGGCAGCGGAGGGAGGGGAGTTACTGACTCAGTCAAAATGACAGGAGGGAATCTTGTAATTACAGGGCATTTATTCATTCATTTAACATTTGTTGAGTGCTTATTGTTAGCTGGGCAGTGTGTGCAATAAATGTTGGTGGAATTGATCTTGTGCCATTTCCATGACACCTCAGACTTCCTGGGTCAGAGAGTCCAGGACCTTGTGGCTATTAGAAATCAAGGAGATGGTAACACCTCAAGGAATATCAGGCTGACCATTAGCTTAAAGTTGGTCTATGAGCTACTATCAGATAAAATGGGATCATTCTAATAAAGAACACATGTATTTTCTCTCTTATGTCTTTTACTGTTTCTACAGTGAATCCTCAGCACCGGAGATCACATTTGCATTTCACTAAACTGGGAGGAAACAAACACTGCCGCCTTATTTTCTAACCAATATTTTATAGAGATGGTCTAATTTGATCAAAGTTCTGGGCCTGATTTCCAGCTACTTCTCAACGCTGTGAACTTGGACAAGTCACTTCTTTGAACCTGTTTCCTCAACTAAAAAAAAAAAAAAGAAAAGAGAGAGAGAGAGAGAGAGAGAGAGAGATTAATACACATGGAATGAGATAATGATCACAAAAGCACTTTTAATTCTGGAGAGCCCTATGCAAGTGAACGGTATAGTAAATTAAAAAACTCAAAGTCAATTAAGCTAAAGGCAGGGAACAACTTTTCGTAAGATAAAATTTATTTTGATGAATTGAACTACTTAATCCTTTCCCACTTAATTAGACTTTTCTGGATTCTAAATTCCTAGGTGAAAGTAATTATTGGTTAATACCTGAAATTTCAACTCAAAACATGGTGGTTATCCCTGTTAAAATGCAAGTATAGCTGAGCTGGCTATTAGTCACTTACACCTTAGTATAATTGAGAAGACATTAAGAAGTTTATTTTGAGAAGGTAAGGAAAAGTAATATAGGCACAGCCTGTCTGAAGAAGACTAAACACCCCAAATAGGATGCTAAGGGGTTGTAAAGATGTCCACATTCCCTTAAACTGTTAATTCCTAAATCTTCAAACCACAAGATTAATTTAGTAAATTGTTTGGCAACAAAACCTGTCCTGAAAGGATGTAACACTATTTAGATTCCTTATTTTTCCCTACTCAGTGTGACTGAATGTCCATATGTCTTGCTGTAGAATATTAATGGGTTCAATTATGGGGGGCAGTTTTCCCCAGGCCCTGGCTGGGGATGTGAAGTAGCATACACTATATGCACAAAATCAAAAAAAAGTTTAAATTCTGAAAAAACACCTGGCCCCAACGATTTCATTAAACCTACATACTAAATATTTTGTATTGCCCAGGTTACGTCCACACTATTGTCTAACCCAGCTCAAGTCCTTTCAAAAAGCTGACTATTAGCAAGAGAAATAAGGTAAACTGCACAAAAAATTCATGTCCCCATGGAGATCTAAAGAACACAGGATTAGCTTAGAATTGCCCCATTTTACCTACATGCATCTATTTATTTCTTTTGACCTTTCTATTAGACATCCTCTAATAGAGTCTTCTGGATCTCTATCGACTGTGTTTTTACCTCCTAAACTTTGATTTATCTCTGGATTCCAGCTTCCCTCTGTCATTGTGTCTGCCTGATTGACAGCTTCATAATGACAATGCCACTGGAGGGATCGTGGGCCCCAAATCCTAATCTAGTAAACTAGGAAATGGCCCTCACTAGGAGCTGCCTGGCCCTGCAGTTAGTACCTGAAGACCGCTGGTCAGCATGTAAAGTCACTGAAGGGCTTTGCTTCTCAAAATGTGGTTGGTGGGCCAGTGTGGGCTTCACCTGTGAGAAATGCAGAATTTCAGCCCTGCCCTCACTCCCCCCCAATCTTCTGAACCAGAACCTGCATTTCAATAAGATCTCGGGCCATGTGCACTCACTTTAACGTCTGAGAACCCTCCTCCAGGCAAGTGTCCCCACTATGCCTGTCATGACTGTACGCTCCTCGCTGTGTAAGTTAATTGCTGTTGAGAAAGTTACAAATCTTTGAAACTTGCAGCTTAAAGTAAAACAAATTTCACACTAATCTACGTTTATGAGAAATTCTAATCACCTTTGTTTCAGGATCATTGGGCAAATAAGACTTTAAAAATTCTTCTCTTCTTAAAGTCCTATTTTCAGATAAACCACTGTTTTGTTCATTATTTTTTATTTTTTTATTTTTATTGATTTCAGAGAGGAAGGAAGAGGGAGAGATAGAAACATCAATGATGAGAGAGAATCATTAATCAGCTGTCTCCTGCACGCCCCCTATTGGGGATTGAGCCCACAACCTGGGCATGTGCCCTGATCTGGAATAGAACTGTGACCTCCTGGTTCATAGGTCAATGCTCAATCACTAAGTCATGCCAGCCAGGCACAACTAGTTAGTTTTTAAATCCATAAGTTAATATATATTTTTCTCAGCACTTAATACAGACCCTTTTGCTAAGTCATAGGTTACTGCTCAGGTGGCATATTTTGTAAGCAAATCAGCAAACCCCAATTCATCAACTATTCATTTTCATTTATGGATATGGTCTTGGGCTTGGCGATGTGGGAGCACAAAGGTTTGAAAGCTCCAATACCTTCCCCCCGGGAAATTTACAGTCAACATCATGTACAAATGACTGTGTCATGAAGGGAATGCAATTGCCACAAAAGTATAAGGACGGTTTGCTGGTTGCGTTATCTCCATGCGTCCAAAAAGCCCAAACGTCTGATCTCCCAACTGCTCTCCTGACCAGCTTGAGCAGTGGACAGTCTTCTGCCTTCTGGCTGCTCCCTCCTGGCCTCTCTCTGCGTTTGTAAGTCGGAGGTTCCGGGCAGCATAGTGCCAGCGTTGGTCTTCAAAGATGAGGGTTTTGACTTTCAAGCAGGAAGGAGATGAAAAGAAAGGAAGCGAGGGCGTGGGAGGACTCTGAAGACCCACAGTAGGAGGCCAAAGGCCATCGACCTACAATAACTTCAAATGGGGTAACTATGAAAATAAGACTTTTCATACTAAATACTTTAGTATTTCACAATACTGAAGCACTATGATATATATTATATTTACCATATAGATCAACATAATGTCTGCGTGCCAGAATAGTCACTCAATTTTGTCCCCATAGCATGGATCAAAGAGTCAGAAAATGACTTCCAGCTTAACAAATGCCATTGCCTGGCTGACATCAACTTCTCTGTCCACCCCTCCTTCTTGGTTTATGTCTTTTACATGCAAGTGATAACTTCTGAAGATAATATATATTTAGAAGGTCCTTTTTTTTTTTTTTAACTCTCTGACCAAAGCATTCTCCTTAAACCCATTGCAATATAGGACTACATTTGACAGTAAAATATGAAAGTCTATTTTTAAAAATTAAATTTATTGGGATGAAATTGGTTAATAAAATTATGATGATTTTAAGTGTACAACTCTATGATAGATCATCTGTGTATTGCATTGTGTGCCCACCACCCAAAGTCAAATCTTCTTCTGTCACCATGTATTTGACCCCCTCCATCCTTTGCTATCTTCCCACCCTTCTTCCCTCTGGTAACCCCCATACTGTTGTCTGTCCATGAGTTTTTACTTGTTTGTTTGTCTCATTTGTTCATTTGTTGCTTTCAATTTTATAGCTCACATATGCGTGAAATCATATGGCTCTTGACTTTTTCTGTCTGACTTATTTTGCTTACGTGCTACTCTCCAGATCCATCCATATCGTTGTAAATGGTTCCGTTAATAGAAGGGAAGCAAAACTTCTCACTAGTGAGCTGCTTCCAGTTGCTCCTGGAGTTCCTAAATGTCTGGTATTTATACAAGTGCTATGTGCTTATTATCCATAGAAAAATATACCCATTAAATATTTGTGGAGGCTAATCCTAAAATGCAGTTGTTTGTACCACACAGGAAAATAAATTGTAAAATAAAATACTGAAATCATCCCCCTTTTTTTTTTATTAATATATTTTATTGATTTTTTACAGAGAGGAAGAGAGAGAGGGATAGAGAGTTAGAAACATCGATGAGAGAGAAACATGGATCAGCTGCCTCTTGCACACACCCCACTGGGGATGTGCCCGCAACCAAGGTACATGCCCTTGACCGGAATCGAACCTGGGACCCTTCAGTCCACAGGCCGACGCTCTATCCACTGAGCCAAACCGGTTTCGGCATCATCCCCCTTTTTAAACACTTTACATGAGAACAGATTTGGGAGTGTAAAATTTATATTTCCAAAAAGCATAAGAAATCCAAAGTTTAAACTATTTGACTAAAAATTGAGGATCATAAAACAGACACCACCTCAACATCTGACCTACTTGGTTTTGGCTGTGCAGTATAATTATATACTCATACACCCAGGATCCTGCCTGACAATTGGACATTCAGAGCAGAAGCATAGAAATCAGACTGGAAGCTAATAGAGAGTTCCTTTTTCCTCCCAAAAGCTTGCTGGGTCAGGCAGTGTGGGAAATGTTTAAAGGCTCACACTCTTCTTATTCGAAGGAGAAGTAAATAGCTTGAGTGCCCTTGGGCATTCTTTGAGAGGAGTGTGATCACAGACTTTCAGAAACTGGGCTTTTTCACCATGAATTTATTTGTTCATCCCCTTCCAGTCCCCGTTCCCCCTTCCTCCGCCATTTCCCTGAATAAATACTGAGCTACAAAGCTGTTTAAGGCAAGATGTATTACTAATATAGGATAAAACAAAATAAAAAACAAAACCTATGAGAGGTACTTAGTAAATATAGTGAGGTAGTGGGCTTTTAGGCAAGTTACTAAACCTTTCTGCATCACAGTTTTTATATCCATGAAATGAAGATAATAATACACATCCTTCTACCTCATACATAATTCTCTGCCAGGAGGTGACTTACATGAGGGACCAAGAAATCTCCTAGGAAAGAAAGGAGGGGCCTTCCAAAGTGAACACCTGTGTGGTGTGTTCATTTATTCCACCAACACTTACTGGATCAAAGACCTTCTGTAGAGTGTTTGGACAGTTCTGGGGACACAACAGTGCTCTGTACACTAAAGTCTACCTGAGCAAAGTGAAGCAAAGCAGAACGTTCTTTAGCCTGCCCTGTGTGGACTTGTGCCTGATTCCTAGAGAGAGGGTCTGTCTGAAAAATATCCTCATGGTCTGATGGGAGCCCTGCTGTAAGATTCCTGAGACAGAGTTTGACCCTGACTTCAGGAGCATTAGTGCCCCCACCCATAGTAGGGACAGCAGCTCTCAGTAGGGCCTTTGGGATTTTCAGGAGCCTCACCCATAGCCACGGGGAGCTGAAGCAAGAGAAGAGATGTGTTAGGTCAGGCTGCTTTCACAAACACCATAGATGGTTTAAACAACAGACATTTTTATTCCTCACATTTCTGGAAGTCCAAGATCAAGGTGCCAGCCAGTTTGGTTCCTGGTGTGAATCCTTTTCCTGGCTATTAGACCAACTTCTCACTATGTTTTCACATGGCAGAAAGAGAGAGAGGGAGAGAGAAAAAGGGAGAGAGAGGGGGAGAGAGAGGGAGAGAGAGAGAGAAGAGAGAGATCTGGTCTCTCTCTTCTATAAGGGCACCAATCCCATCATGGACACTTGATTCTCATGACATCATCTAAACCTAGTTGCTTCCTAAAGGCCCCACCTCCAAATACTATCACATTGGATGTTAGTGCCTTAACGTATGAATTTGGGGGACATAAACATTCAGTTCATAACAGGATGGAAATGGAAGGTGACCCCCCAGAGCTAAGAGCTTGTGAGAACCCCTTGGGATGCCCAGAAATCATTGTGGTTGAACTTTCCAGGGAGTGCTGATGGTACCAAAACAACGAATGAGCTAAGAGCTGGAGAAATACTGTCCCTACTGTAATGGTGGCATATTACTATAACTGGTACTACTATTACTACTAATTACTACTTCTTTTTGTTATTATTATCATTTTGTCTGTTTAGGCCCAGGGAAACACATTGACTTACAGAATTATATCACTGAAAATTATATGTCAAGCTCAGTCAGTACTTTATGTTGACACTCTTAGTCATGGTCTTTTTAAAAAATAGTAAATCATTACTCTTAAAAGAACCAAAACTAATTCTTAATTTTTCTAATTATTAATTTTTTGGATACTTTTAAATTTTATCTTTACCACAACATACATTTTTATTTATGTAAAGAACATTGCTTCCGTAAATTTTTTTGGTTTATGTGAAAATGGGTTGTTGGATTCCCATAAAATTTGGAGACTATGACTGATATGAATTGACTAAAATTCTCTTGGCAAGGTGTGGTTGAGGAGTAATTAGAATTCGGCCTGACTGGTATTGCTCAGTGGTTGAGCTTCAACCTAGAATTTGTACCTTTGTAGACTGAGCAAGAGATGTGCTGCTCATTGGTAAAGTCATATGAGAGATAATCTAGAAGAATGAAAATTTTCACTAGCAGACTGATGCCTGGAATTCAGACATTAAAATAAAGAAAAAAAATCAGTATTTATTATCCAGATTCCAGATTACACTGATTCCCTCCAAACCACCCCTTCAATTTTAAGTGCTTGCCATTCCCATAAACCCATATTTGGTGTAATCACTGTAGTTAGGTTTTCTGGGCCAGATGCACTCCTAATTGGTATGTCTGCAATAAGGCATGACCATATTCCCATAGTGCTGTAAAGAGCTATACCATATTAAAACCAGGATTTTACTGTTTATCTCTCCCATTGAACAGGAAGCTCCTTGAGTCCAAAGATTATTACCTCTGCATCTTTGGCAGCCTAGCACCTCCTGGCAAAACCCCGGGGTTCTCTAAATGTTTGGTGAATGAATGTTCATGTATTTATCCTATTATCATGAATATCTACTGTGTCTCATTGCAACTAAGATGCTCTGAATGAGTAATACTTAGAAGATAAAATAGATCTGGTGATTCATTGGATGTGGGAAGAAAGAGAGAGAAAGATATCAATCGATCTAGGATGACTCTTAAGAGTCTGGATTAAAAATTACAAATGCATTGAGTGATATTCACCTAAATAGGAAATATGAAGTGACTAGTGTTTTGGGGAAAAACAATGGAGCTTATTATTCTCATTGGCAGATAAGAAAACTGAGGCTTAGAGAATTAAATATCATGCCTAAGATCAAGCAATCAACAAGTGGCAGAGTGAGAATTCAAACCTAGGCAGTTACATAACTGCCCTGACATCTATTATTAAAACATTTCTTAACCTTAGGCCCTGCCTACCTGTCTGGGAAGAGCTATACATTTCAGCCAAAGCAGTACTACTGAAGAGACGAAGATGCTATCCTCTAACTCTGTGACCATCAGCGATCACAACCAGAAACTGTGACTAGGATACACCAATATTAGTCATTAGGTCTTTTAAAACATTACCATACCGCCCCCCAAAAAAAAGGATACACCTTGAGAAATTATTCTTAGTTATCCAAGTAAATTAAGCTGTATTTTTGAGCTGAAATAGCCTATATATGTATGCAAATGTGTATGGGTGTTTGTGGACTCATTGCTCACTTTCTAATTTTACATATAATTTTTCTAATTAATTATATGGGGGAGAATTATGGGGTAAGAATTTATAAGTTCTTAAAAGACTTCCCAAACTAAAGGCAGCCCAAAGAATGTTAACAGCAATATCCATCATTTTATTCTTTTTATCTGTAAACTGAGAATGTTACTTAGTATTACTTAATTCAAAGGATTAAATAAGTGGATACATTTAAAGTGTTCAGAACAATGTGTGGCACATAGTAGGGACTTTATAAATATTTGCTATTTGCGGATTGCGAGAGGGCACAGGCCAGGCTGAGGGACCCCATTGGTGCATGAATCTGTGCACTGGGCCTCTAGTTTATAATAGTGTTTATTGCCCCTCTCCACAATTATTTATTGAATACTTATTCTGTCCCAAGTACATATGGACTCAAAATTCTGCTGTGTTTAAAAATAGCCTTTTTGGGAAAATGAAGGTTTAAAGAAAATCTTTACACTGATGGTGGGAAAACAATTTTAAAAAATTATTAACATTAGCTTTAAAAAATGCTTTTCTCTAAGCCATGTTTAAGGTAAAATTTTTTTATCAGGCATGAGCCAATCACATGCTATAACTGAATAAAATTTATTTCAAATTTATATGTAACAATGTACATTTGTTTAACAGGCTGTGACGCACATATTTATTAAACAATTGAAAAAACTTTACAACATCTTGTATTTAAGATATTACTTTTTAATATCCTTGCATTAAAATGAAAATGATTACTTTTTAATATTACAGAAAACCACTCTATCCCCAATTGTGAAGATATATTTCTTATGTTATTTTATTACATGCTTAATAATAGTACCTGTGAGCTCAGATTTCTTTTGAATAAAATTGATTGGAAACAATATCTACCCTAAAGCATCTTTAATGCCATTATAGATGGGTAGGAGTAAATTAAGCGGTATTTAGGCACCAAAGTCTTTAATTTCATTGCATTCGAGTAGGAGTTAGACATTATGAGTTCCAATTAAAAAAGTCGCTAATGTTTTTACATCTGAGTAGGAGTAAATTAAACAAAATCACTCCTGAGCTGCTAATATCATTTTAATTGAATGTCATTCAGTTTCTAACTGCTGTTACAACACTACAGATAATGAGGCTGTTTTTACAAAGCATCTGAGACTCTAGGGCTGTGACTGTTGAAAATAAAGTTATAGGTTAGGTGATGACAGGGCAGGGCTGGGACGTGGAAGAAGCCAGATGACATGATGAGCGAGGTGACATCCTGTTTGATGACATGACCTACATATATTAAAACTATTGGATCAAGGAGCCTGAAAACCTGCTGGCTGCAACTTTTGGATTGCTATTCCTGGAGGACTGGCATTGGAAAACTACATCTTCCCTGCCGATGACATTTGTAGACTCTGAAAGCTAGAAGCACTTATCCCATGTATTTAGCTGTTATGAATTATTCATAGACTTTGATTCAATGGAAAATTTTAACTTGAGACAATTAAGGAAGACATCTAAAAAAATAAAGTAGCAACTTTAAGACAGTAAAGGAAATACAAATATTAAATGAAGGTTCTTCTGTATAGCTAAGGTTACTTATTTTTATTAAAAAATATTTTTATTGATTTTAGAGAGGAAAAGAGAGAGAGATAGAAACATCAATAATGAGAGAGAATCATTGATTGGCTGCCTCTTTTTAAAAAAAATTAATTTCTTTATTGATTAAGGTATCACATATTTGTCCTCATCCCCCCATTCCCATCCCACACCCCTCCCCACACATGCCCTCAGATTGGCTGCCTCTTGCACGCCCCACACTGGGGATCGAAACTGCAACCCAGGAATGTGCCCTGACTGGGAATTGAACCATGACCTCCTGGTTCATAGAATAACCACTGATCCACACCAGCTGGGCTAAGGTTATTATTTGAGACCTTGAAAGATTTTAATAGTTTAGGGGGGGGGATTTTTTTAATTATTCTTTTTCTTTTTTTATTAAATTAAAAAATTAAAAATCATGTTTTATTTCTCAATTACAGTTGTCATACAATATTATATTAGTTAAAGGTTAGTTACACCACAGTGATTAAACATTATATAACTTACTAAGTGGTCATCCCAATAAATCACACACCCATTAGACACACCATGCATACTTATTAGAATATTATTGACTATATTCCCTATGCTGTACTTTACATCCCCATGACAATCAATTTGTACTTCTTAATCCCTTCACCTTTTCCACCCATCCCCCTCAAACCTTTCCCATCTGGTAGCTATCAAAATGTTCTCTGTATCTATGCATCTGTTTCTGTTCTGCTTGTTTATTTTGGTGTTTTGGGTTTTTTTTTTAGAATCACTTGATATATATATATTTATTGCCATTTTGTTGTTCATATTTTTGATCTTTTTTCCCCTTCTTCTTAAAGAAGACCCTTTAACATTTCATGTAATACTGGTTTGGTGGTAATGAACTCCTTTAGCTTGCTCTTGTCTGGGAAGCTCTTTATATGTTCTTCTTCTCTAAATGATAGCTTCGCTGGGCAGAATAATCTTGGTTGTAGGTCCTTGCTTTTCATTACTTTGAATATTTATTGTCAATCCCTTTGGGCCTGCAAAATTTCTGTTAAGATTCCTACATGTCACCGAAACCGGTTTGGCTCAGTGGATAGAGCGTCGGTCTGCGGACTGAAAGGTCCCGGGTTCGATTCCGGTCAAGGGCACGTACCTTGGCTGCGGGCACATCCCCAGTAGGGGGTGTGCAGGAGGCAGCTGATCGATGTTTCTCTCTCATCGATGTTTCTAATTCTCTATCCCTCTCCCTTCCTCTCTGTGAAAAATCAATAATATATATATAAAGATTCCTACATGTCCCATACTGGGGATCGAGCCTGCAACCCGTGCATGTGCCCTGACCAGGAATCGAACTGTGACCTCCTGGTTCATAAGTTGACACTCAACCACTGAACCATGCCAGCTAGGCTCCATGTCCTTTTTATGCTATTGAAATTCTCTTTAAGTTCTACTCCTCCCTTAAGTTCATAGAGAAGCCTTATAACCAGTGTTTTGAACTCTGCATCTAGTAGCTTGCTTATCTCCACTAGGTTAAGTTCTTTTTCTGGAGTCTTGTTCTGTTTCTTCATTTGGGACATGTTTCTTTGTCTCCTCATTTTTGCAGCCTCTCTGTGCTTGTTTTTATGTATTAGGTAGAGCTGCTATGTCTCCTGGGCTTGGTAGAGTGGCCTAATATAGTAGGTGTCCTGTAGGTTCCAGGGGCACAGCCATCCCATTCATTTGAGCTGGGCACTCCACGTGTGCCCCTCAAGTGGGCTGTGTACCTCCTCCTGTTGTACTTGAGCCTTGATTGCAGTTTGCACATTAATGGGAGGATTTACCCCAGGCCGATTGGCTGCCAGGACTGGTCACAACCACTGTAGACTATCAGTTGTGCAGGGGCCCATCCCTCCATGCAGGACTCACTTCAGGGAGACTCTGGTGTAGGCTGAGTCTGTTCTTTGAGTGTGTTGCTTGTGAAGGTGATTGGTGGTGCTTGGACATGGAAATAGCTTGGTTGATGGAGACTCAGGTATGGCACCCACCTGCTGGCGCTGTGGGGGAAGGGCTCAGAAAAGGAACAATGGCCTCTGCCAGCACTTCTGTCTGGGAGAAAGCTGCCCCTCCAGCTCTCGTCCTAATGTCAGATAGTTCAGTTGGAGGAGGAAAAAATTTTTAAAGGAAATCCAGATTTTGTATATAAGCCATATATCATTGTTTCTATTATTATTATTTACATTAAAGTTTACAAAGTGTTAACTGGGGAAGCAGAAGATATATAAATGAAAACTGCTATTAATCCTTTACAAATTAAAAAATGAATCGAAGAATGCTTATATACACTTAAATATGTTTAAAGTCAAAGGCTTAAAAAAGATCAAAGGCTTATAACATGAAACACCTGTTCCCTATTCCTCCCCATTCAAAATAGTAATTTTCAATTGGTCAGCTGTTTCTTGCCCTTTTCCTCCATATTTCTAAATATTAATATTATACTGTTATTTCTTGACTTTCAACTTTAGAAATTTCCTATTGACTTTGAATTAAGGAAGATGAGTTAGCACTCTTTCACACCTCCCTCTCTATACACATTCTCTAATATAAACACATCAGTTTTTGTATTTGATTTTTATGACTATGTAAATAATACATTTGGCATTTTCTTTTTAAAATATAATTTGATTTCATTATTTCTGGAATATAATGGCCTTTAAAAATATATTTAGTTTTCTAAAAATCTATCACTAATTCTTTTCAAAACTCTCCACCAGATCTATAAATTACTTTTAGGTGGGGACATACATATGTAATCTCTCAGTCCCATTTTTTTACCCCTTAAAACTATCTCCCCTGGATCCTCCTGGCATTTTCTCTAATCTGGACTGGATGCCTAGGCTTACACACAGCTGTTGTCTTAGGACTTGTCTTCATGACTCTTGGGTTCCCATTATACGCGGTTTGCCTGGTTGCAGCAGAGTCCACTAGTCATCCTTAATCTTCCACTCTTCCCCTTGTCCACAAAAGTAAAATTAGCACATATATTTACACAGCTGCTGATATTAGAAATAAGCTTTACATTCCTTGGCCTCCCTAATTCTGGACAGGGCCCTATGGTTACATTCAGGGCAATGGGATGTAAGTGGACATGTTATGCAACAAATTCTAGGAAGTTTGTTTAAGAAACACTTTTATGTGTTCTTTGTACCTTCTTTGAAACTTTCTTCATTATTTTAACCTAGAATGAAGCATGCCACCTTGAACTAGGAGAATGAGTCCCTGCCTAGAGATGCCAGAGTGAAGGGCCATTGAAGACAGTATAAAGCAGCCCTGTAACTCTTCATACCTCAAGATTTTTCCATGTGAGAAAAATAAATGCCTATCTAGTTTAAATCTTTCTTTTTTCTTTGCAATGTTTTATTGAGACAGAATTCACATAATATTCACCATTTTAAAGTTCAATTTAGTTGTTTTTAGTCCTAGTATATTCAGTGGTGAGTTGTGTAACCTCACCACCATCTAATTCTAGATCTTTTCCATCATCTCCAAAAGAGACAACACACGTGTTAGCAGTCACTGCCATTCCCCTTTCCCCTCCCTCTGGAAAAACACTAATTTTATTTCTGTCTGTATGGATTTGCCTATTCTGGACATTTTCTATAAATGGAATCATACAATATTTGTCCTTTTGTATCTTGCTTATTTCAGATAGCCTAATGTTTTAAAGGTTTATCAATGTTATAGTAGGCATCAGTACCTTGTTCCTTTTTATGGCTGAATAATATTTCATTGTATGGATATATTGCCTTAGTTTATCCATTCATCAGCAGATGGACATTTGGATGTTTCCCCTTTTTTGGGCTATTATAAATAATACTGCTATGAACATTGATATATAGGCTATTCTGTAAACATATGTTTCAATTCTCCGAGGTATATACCTTGGGGTAGAATTGCTAGGTCATATGGTAATTCTATGTTTACGTTTTTGAGAAACTGTTAAACTGTTTTCCACAGTAATAGAATCATTTACCTTCTCACTGCAATGTTTGAGAGTTCCCTCTAAGAAAATTTTCATTTCAGTTATTATACTTTTTAACTCTAAGATTCTTATTTTTAATAATTTCTATCTCTT
This sequence comes from Eptesicus fuscus, assembly GCF_027574615.1. Classification (NCBI taxonomy): domain Eukaryota; kingdom Metazoa; phylum Chordata; class Mammalia; order Chiroptera; family Vespertilionidae; genus Eptesicus; species Eptesicus fuscus. Next base: position 24,452,364 of record NC_072489.1, read on the forward strand.
TATTAATATTCTCTATTTGACTAGCTATCATTATTATTCTAAAGAATTAACTTACCTTTAGTTCTTTAGACATGGTTTCTTTTAGGCGTTGATTATATTTAAAATAGCAGATATAGAGTCTTTGTCTTGTACGTACAATAAGCCTTGAATGAAATGTATGAAGAATTCTAGTTGCTCCAGTTCCTCTCCAATATTTGTTTTTATTAATCTCTTTCATTTTAGCCATTTTAATGAATGTGTTGTGACTTCTTATTGTGGTTTTAATTTGCATTTCCCTGATGAGTAATGCTGTTGAGCGCTAGTTTATGTGTTTCTTCAAGTTTTTTGGCCACCTTTTATTGTTTTATTTTATTTTACTATTGAGTTGTACCTGGTAGGAATTATTCATATGTTTTAAAAACAATTTATTTGCCAGGTGAATGTGTTACAAATATTTTTCTCCAAAGTTGAGTCTTGCTAGTTAGTTTTAACAATAACTATATGAACAGACATTTAAATTCTATGTAGTTCTTCTTCCACTGTTTTAGTTTCAGTGCCCGTAACATAGAAGGGTCAATGTCATAAAAGAAGCCAAAGACTTTTTTTTTTAATTTAAAATATATTTTATTGATTTTTTACAGAGAGGAAGGGAGAGGGATAGAGAGCTAGAAACATCGATGAGAGAGAAACATAGATCAGCTGCCTCCTGCACACCCCCTACTGGGGATTTGCCCGCAACCAAGGTACATGCCCTGGAATTCGACTGGAATCGAACCTGGGACCCTTCAGTCCCCAGGCCGACGCTCTATCCAGTGAGCCAAACCAGCCAGGGCTTTTTTTTTCTTTTTAAATTAAAACAAATTATTATTAAAAAATATATTATTTTCTTGCAAAGGTGGTTTTGAACAATTGGAACCTTTCTCCCTGATAGTTTAATGTCATTTTTTTCCTGGCACTGCTTCTTCGATGTCTTCTTCATCACCTGGCACTGGTTCGGAAGCATTAATCTCCATCAAGTGGCCTTCTGTTAATTCCTCTGGCACTCTGTCTATTAGGTCTTAAACGTCTCCAAGATCCTTATTTTGAAAACCTTCACCACCCCCTTTTCTTTTGCTATATCCACAATCGTTTTCATGATTTTCTCTTTTTTAAAATATATTTTTTATTGATTTCAGAGAGGAAGGGAGAGGGTGAGAGAGACAGAAACATCAATGATGAGAGAGAATCATTGATCAGCTGCCTCCTGCACACCCCCTACTGGGGATTGAGCCATAACCCAGGCATTTGCCCTTGACTGGAATTGAACCTGGGACCCTTCAGTCCACAGGCTGATGCTCCATCCACTCAGCCAATTGGCTAGGGCTTTTTCGTGATTTTCTTGATTGATTCCTTTGTAAATCCTGTGAAGTGATGCACAACATCTGGACACAGTTTTCTCCAGTAGGAATATATTGATTGCTTTGGGATTGATGGCTTTCACAGCCTTTTCTACAAGAGTGATGTCCTCTTTATCTGGGCTTCTTCCATAGCATTGACAAACCTTTCCTCAGAGCACTGTGCGAAATGAGCCTTAAAGGTCCTTATGACCCCCTAATTGAGAGGCTGAATTAGAGATTCTATATTTGGGGCAAGTAGACTACTTTCATGTCGTCAGTATTAAACTCATGAGGTTTTAGGTGGCTAGGGCCATTGTCCAATATTAAAAGAACTTTAAGCCCTGCTGTGTCAGTGGTTGGAGTGATGTCCCATACACCAAAAGGTTGTGGTTTGATTCCCAGTTAGGGCACATACCTAGGTTGTGGGTTTGGTACCTATTGAGGCATGTATGGGAGGCAAACAGTCAATATTTCTCTCTCACATCAATGTTTCTCTCTCTCTTTCTGTATCCCTTCCTCTTTCAAATCAATAAAAACATATCCTCGGGCCTGGCTGGTGTGGTTCAGGGGTTGAGCATCCTCCCATTAACTAGGAGATCATGGTTCGATTCCCAGTCAGGGCACATGCCTGGGTTGTGGGCTGGATCCCCAGGAGGGGGCGTGCAGGAGGCAGCCTATCAATGATTCTGTCATCATTGATGTTTCTCTCTCTCCCTCTCCCTTCTGCTCTCTGAAATCAATAAAAATATATTTAAAGAAGACGAAGAACTTTAAAAGGCGGTCCCTTACTGGCCAGGCACTTCCTGACTTCAGGAACAAAGCATCAGTGGAATCAGTCCAGAAAAAGCGTTCTCACTATACAACCAAAAGACTGAAAGTTGGTGCTTATCTTTTCCCTTCAAGGCTCAGGGTTAGCAGCTTTTTTTTATTTTTTTATTAATTTTTTACAGAGTGAAAGGGAGAGGGATAGAAAGTTAGAAACATCAATCAGCTGCCTCCTGCTCACTGGGGATGTGCCCGCAACCAAGGTACATGCCCTTGACCGGAATCGAACCTGGGACCCTTCAGTCCACAGGCTGACGCTCTATCCACTGAGCCAAACCGGTTTCGGCAGGGTTAGCAGCTTTATAGGAAAGGGCACTCCTGATCATAAACCCGACTCCATTTGCACAAAACAGTAGAGCTAGGCTATCGTTTCCTGCCTTAAGTAAGGTGCTTGCTTCTCTTCCTTATTAATAAATGTCCTTTGTGTCATTCCCTCCCCCCCCCCCATACTAGGGCCCTCTCATTTGCATTAAAAACTTGTGCAGGCAGATATCCTTTCTTCTCATTGATTTTCATAATAGCACCTGGGAACTCACCTGCTGTCTCTGGGTTCGAAGGAGCTGCTTCTCTTGTTATCTTGACATTTTAGAAGCCAAACCTCTTTCTAAAGTCATCAGACCATTTTTTTGCTGGCATTAAATTCTCCAGCTTTAGATCCTTCATCTTCCTTTTGTTTTAAGTTGTCATACAATGATTTCAATTAGAGTCTATAGGTATGCCTTTCTTATAACAATTCTGCTCTCTCATAAAAGCTGCATTTTCAACATGAGATAAAAAGGTATTTTGCAAAAGGTGCAAGGTTTTCACACCTGCTGGTATAGCTACAGTGATGGTTTCACAATTTTTTTCTTTTTTTAGAATGGTCCTTACTCTGGGTTCATTTATTGAAATGGCAGGCAACTGCAGCTGCAGACCTTTAATCACTAGTACATATCAAGCCATTCAACTTATTCTTGTAATGGCATGACTTCTCTCTGCTTTTTGGGAGCACTTTCAGCATGACCTGTGACACTTTGTATGGGTTTCAAGGTATTATTCAAGGCTTATAGCATTGCACGAAACACAATAAAAAATACAGGACAAGTACAAGAGATCACTTTTTACTGTGATACGATTACCTGGAGAGATGAACTGCTCAGGTGGAGGTGATTAGGGTCACATGGCATTTTGAGTGGATACAACACTTGAGCTCACTGCAATAGCGACAGGAGATAGTTACAAAATTATTACAGCAGGACAGTATGCACTACAGTTAATTTTATCCAATTATGACTTCATACATCTTTACATTTGTTTACATTTCTCTTGACTGTGAATGGCGCCATGTATAGATGTACAGTCTGTGTTTGTGTGTATACGTCTTGATAAATTTTAATGTTTTATAATAGATTTGTGTATATTTTATGGTAGTACAAAATAGACTAGTATATGCATATATTTTATACATTCATGACATACCTAACTTTTTCTTTTTCTTTTTTTTTTGATATTTCTAGGCTACATGATTCATCTACAAGTTTTTTCAAATTCTTCCAAATCTCCAAAAAATTTTCCAATATGTTTATTTTAAAAACCTACATATAAATAGACCTATACAGTTCAGGTGTTTTGTTCAAGGGTCAACTGTAATTTTGAAAATGTCTTTAATGAACCCACTGTTTTAGCTAAGTGCAGCTTCTAGGTTGGAAATTATGTTTTCTTCAGAATTGCTCCATTATATTCTGCCTTTCAGTGCTGCTGTTGATATTTGGATTCTTGATCCTTTAGCTTAAAAGATCTTCTCTTCATTAATGGTGTCCTGAGACTTTACAATTTTATATCTTGATTTTAGATCTTTCACCACTTATTTCTATTTTTGAAATATTTTAAGTGATTTTTCTTTTTTAAAAAGAGAGGAAGGGAGAGGGAGAAACATCCACATGAGAACAAAGCATCAGTTAGCTGCCTCCTGTATACCCCCTACCCACGATCAAACCTACAACCCCAGTATGTGCCTTGACCAGGAATTGAACTGGCAAACCATTCGGTGCATGGGACAATGCCCAACCCACTGAGGAACACTGGCCATGGCCCTATTGTGTGTTTTTTTTTTTTTTTTTAATCAACATTGGCGTCATCTTTAAACCTACTTCTCAGGTCAAAATGTGCAAAAGGTTACACACAGTCCAGGGTGCTGAATGCCTGTTAATGTCAACCCCAGTAAAAGTACCAGATTTAAAAGAATATTTTTTCCTGGGCAGGTATTGTAATCACTGCAGTAACAATAGCCAGCCAGGAAAAATCTTTAAATTTCCTTGCATAAGTTATATTAGAGAATAGAATTGCTCTTGACCATATCCTAACTGAACAGGGTGGAGTTTGCTCTGTTGTTAATATCTCTTATTGTACTTAAATAAAACACCTCTGATGAAATAGAGATAGAACTAGGTAAAAATCTGGACACAAATCAATGATTAAATACAGTGTCCATTGACACCTCATGGTTCTTTAATATCTTTAACTGACTGCCTGCTGGTTAAGATTCTTCAAGTTGAACTTAGCATCTTGTTTGTTATTATAAAAATTTTTGCCCCAGCTGTTGTGGCTCAGTGGTTGAGTGTCGACCCATGAAGCAAGAGGTCACTGGTTTGATTCCTGGTCAGGTCACATGCCCAGTAGGGGGCGTGCAGGAGGCAGCAATCCATGTTTCTCTCATCAATGTTTCTATCTCTCTATCCCTCTCTCTAAAACCAATAAAGACATATTCTAAAAAAGTCTTTAAAATTAAAAAAAAATTTATTTAAATTAAAAAAATTAAAAAGAGGGGTGGGGGGGACAATGGTAAAATATGTACACATATAATATCTTAATTTAAAAAAATAAAAATAAATAAAAAATTAAAAAGATTGTTTTTGTTGTTGTTGCTTTTATAAACCTTTGTTTTTCATAGCTTGATGTTATAAAGACACCACTCTGATATGGTTATTCAATGGTTTGAAATGACCACTCAGGCCTATGGGACTTCATTTGAAAATCCTTAAGAAACTACAGAAAGTACTTTCCCTTAAAGAAACATGATGTAAAGCCTTCCTCTGGTCTGGTTGTTCTTGTTGCTCAAATGTGGTCTAAGGCTTCCAAAAACCACTTCCCTTCTATGTGGGACATGACATACCAGGAGTGAGCTTTCCTGATTCACAATGGCATGCCATTCCCAAAATGAGTCACCAGCTTTTAATAACTGACCAGTGCTGCTTTCCAATGATTGATCAGCAATGCTTTCAAGAAAAGACCATGATCAAAAAAGGGAAAATGACAAAACGTAATAAATGAAGTCACTTTAAAATGGAGTCAGAGCCCGGCCATTATGGCTCAGTGGTTGAGCGTCGACCCATGAAGCAGGAGGTCACGATTCGATTCCTGGTCAGGGCATATGCTTGGGTTTTGGGCTTGATCCCTAGTCCGGGGCATGCAGGAGGCAGCCGATCAATGATTCTGTTTCATCATTGATGTTTCTATCTTTCTCTCCCTCTCCCTTCCTCTCTGAAATCAAATAAAAACATATAAAATGGAATTAGAGCTGCCATCCCAGAGGAACTGCCTTGCACCTCTTATACATCAAACCTTTAGAATGTTAAGACAGGACAAAATAACCTTTGGACTAGTCCTAAAACAAAATTCTGTCTCAAAGAACTGTGTGCAAAATAACACGAAAGCAAATATTAAGACTACTCTGCTGATGGTTATCAGACTGAAGATTGAAACAATTGTTTAGAATGAGTATTACTACGCTATGTTATCTGCACCAATAGAAATGCCTTCCTTTTACTGATGTAGTTGTTCCCCTTCCCTTTCTTATAAATACCTCCTGCCTTTGTCTCCTAATCGAAACACTAAATGGGGTCTGCCTGAATCAGTGATTTCCTGAATAACTATTCTTTCCATCTCAAATAAATGCATGCTGCCTCACTTTGAAAGGCTTTTATTTTTAGGCAACAGCCTATTTTATTATACTGGTCTTTCTGTTCTTGACATCTAAACCATAATATTTAATAATTATTATTCAAACATTTAGCTTTCCATGACTTATTCTTATCTGTTTACTCTTCTAGACATTTACTAGTTATCCTGTCTTAAAAAAAAAATCTGTTGGAATTTTTACTGGATTTGAATGGCAATTCAATATTGACAACTTCATATTTAACTTCAATATTTAACTTTCTTATCCAGTAGTATGCCACATGTATTCACTTATTTAATTTTTGTTTCATTAATAGCCTCCAACAAAATAGTTTTCTTCAGATTGTACACAAATTTTTTTTATTAAAATAGTTTTAGGCAATTTATTATTTGGGAGAAATAAATTAGATCATTACCTCACATCATATGCCCCAAATAAATTTCAGGTGGATAAAATAATTATGTGTAGAAATGAAATGATGAAAACGATTAGAAATATATTTAAGTAAATACTTATCAGATCTTAGAATAGGCATAGATTTTCAAATCAATACCTAGCACAGAAAAATGCAAAAGAATCATCTATAACTTTGATAACATAAACTTAAAAACTTTTGACTATCATAAAAAATGGCTGCTAACAAAATCCTTTGAAAAAGTATTGATACATATAGAAAGAGCTAATGACAAATGTCTTTTTGGTAGATCACGTTATGGTTCCCAGTTCTTTCCTGTAACAGGATTACACATTATCCACCTTGTCATGTGACTTGGAAAGCCTCCAAGTAAAACAGGTGGAATAGACATCCCCATCCTAGTGATTGCCACCTGACTTGCTTTGGCCCATGGAAAGCAGATATGAAAAAGAAACACAGAGGCTTTCATGTGTTTGCATTGTTTGGCTTGGCCGCTTGTGCTTCTGCCATCTCTCTTAGGCAGGAGCATGCCCAGAAGCAGCACTGGTCCCAGAATGAGAGATGTGGACCGGACCAGGACCTGGTCAGCCTGAAGCAGAGCTTCTGCAGCAGATCTGCAGGCCCATACAGGAGAAAGAGGGACTTGTAGTTTAAACCACTAGCTTTTCTTCGGTTGTTTAGAATACTGTGATGGAAATATAGTCACAATAAAAGGCTTTCACAAATCAATCAAGAAAATGCTCAAAACATCAACTGAGAATGAGCAAGAAACAAGAACAGTTCTCACAGGCTTTCCCAGGCGCACTGGTTCCCCTCCTCACATATGGACATAAAATGCCAGTAAACACGTGGAAGAGCATTCAATCTTACTAATACTCAACACATTCAGATTAAGATATTCATGATATATTCTTCAACTTCCTACTGGAAAACTCTAGTTGGAACTATCATTTTCTCTTTCTTGCAGTTACCAATTGACTGGTTTTCCCTGATCCACTCTGACCGTCCAATAATGCATTCTCTATATTGCACACTTATAGAAATTCAAAATCAATCATGTCATCTTCATGCTACACTCCCCAGTTATGTCTTGACCCTTATCTCAAACCACCCTCCTAGTACTCTATTAATTTCCTTTTGTGTAGTTATCTTGGTTTATAATTATATTTCAATTTGCATAATTAATTCTTCAATATCTATGTCTTATACCAAATGATGCACTTCAAGAGATCAAAGACTAGGTGTGTTTTTGCTTGCCAGTGTACCTACACAGACACTTGATAAATATTTGTCTAATTAATTAATGAACATTATTATTTTGTAATTAATTGAGAATGATGAGACAGTTAACACTCAGTGTTGGCAAAGCTATCATAAAAGAAGCACTCTCAGAAAATGCTGCTAGCAGTTTATATTAGTATTATTCTTCTGGAGGTAAATTTTATAACGTATACCAGATTTATAACATATACCAGATTTTTCATGCCCTTAACCCAATTATTTCATTCCTAGGAATTTAATTCTGTTTTAACAATCAAAGAAGCATTCCAGAATTATAAATGCTGAAACAATATATATTATAGCAAAAATGAAGAGAAACCTAATGTCTATTGATAAATGGCTAAATAAATTATATGACCACCTAATGGGAGATTATGTAGCTATGGAAAACTGCTCATGATATTGGTCAGTGAAACCTAAAAGGGAGATGCAAGATAAAATATTTAAAAGTATGTATACTGTGCAAAAACAAATCAAATACATATTCATATAAAAAACTTTACACATCAAATTTTAACAAGATTAAATCTAAGAACAAATTTTGTTTTTATTTTACTTATATTTTTATCAGTTTATACTTAAACAAAAGCATATACTTTTACTTCCTTATTAGTTTTTATCTGCTTTCAAGTAATCTTTTTTCATTATTGTTTAGCTTTTCTAGCTGTCATCAGAGGAAAGGGTGGTTGAAATTACATTATTAGAATCCAAAGGTTGAAAAATCACTAATATTTGTGTTTTCTAGATACACTTATTTCTCAGTGTAAAAACCCTGCTATGTTATTAATATCCATTTCTTTTTGCCCAGTTCTTTTTCTATTTAGAACAACACTAATTACATTTTTATGTCAGAAAGTTAATTGTAAGACCGTTCATTACATGATGGTTTTAATTATCTATCTTAAAGATGTTTTTGGTCATTTTGATTGTCCTTATTCATTTTCAAGTTTTCCACCAGCTAGGTGTGTGCAAGTGAACACTTAGAGTGAGATGCATTTGCAGTGGATAAGTCTGTCCATTTTATATAGTTTAAAAAACACAGTTTCAACATGAGATGGAATTTTATTTATAACTGTCTGATAATCCTATTCACTAGCTGTATTTTATGCATCTATATATATAAAAGGCTAATATGCTAAGTGTCCATCCATCCGACTAGTTGCTATGACAACTCACTGACCACCAGGGGGCAGATGCTCAATGCAGGAGCTGCCATGACACACACTGGCCATTTACAGAGAAACGGCACTGCAGACCACAAAGCAACACTTGGCTTCCTCCAAGTGGGCCCCACCACCACTCCAGAGTGACAGCCCACCAAATCACAGCCAATGCTGCCGATTGCGCAAAATGCGGCCCACAGCCCAGCCCAGCCTGGAAATGGTGGCTGTGGGCGCTGGGTAATGACATCACGTAGCAATGCCCAGCTTCCTCTCCCTAGCGACTAGCCTCCTTGGAGTTTCTTCAGCCCAGGAACATGACTTGCTTTATAGCCAGTTGGAAACGTTTTACACTGTAACCAAAGGTCTGTGAAGTGTTTTCCTGTGCCTCATCTCATTTGATCCTCACTGAAGTCCTGGAGTAGGTAGATAGGAGACTCAGTGGAATCCTATTTTCTTTTCATTAGCCGGAAAACAGAGATTTAGAAAGTTTAGAAACTTGACCGGACTAAAAAGAAGTAAGAAATAGTGGACCTTGAAAATGACTTCAGGTTTTCTCACTGCACAGAATATAGTCAAACACTGCTGCAGTTAAATATTTTACCATTTGTTCTTCCTGTGTGATCTACAATAATAATCTGCTTCTGTTGCTATTTACTGCTGTGTGGCTGAAAATTACCTGAAAGAGAAGTTGGGGTGCTCCACTGGGCTGGAAAAAGTTTAGCTAAATCAGAAAACAGGTCTAATTAAGTAAGTTTATCTACTAGTATATATATATAAAGTTTTCACTGGTGCCAATAGCACACATGTGTTTTGATCTGTCATTGTTGATTGTGAATTTGGTTGACACTTCTATTATAGAGAAAGGGCAAATAGTGATATTAAAATATTTCTTCTAATTAATTTCCTTTCAATGTGCACGAATTCGTGCACTGGGCCACTAGTTTTAAAATAAAAACCAAATTTCATAAAACTTACTTGAGTTTATTAAATATGAAATCAACCCCCCCTATACTTAAACATTTAATAAGCACCTACTATGTGCCAGGTAGTGTTCTGAACAATGGACTTGTAACACTGAATAAAACAATAACAACCACACCTAAAAAACAACAACAAAACCCAAAGTAAACCCAAGAATATTTGCAAAATAGAACTTTTCCTTTAGGCCAAATTCAGTGATCCTTATCATTCTTCCTAATTTGCTGAGCCTTGCTGTTATTTGTGTGTTTGTCATATCCTACAAACTCCTTCCTGATCTAGCTATGCATATGTTACTATGCACAGCTGTGTCAAACACTCTGTGGAATACTTTTTTTCTCCCAGCCTTGGATGAACTGTTCAGTAGTTCTTCTAAGAGAATAAAAGTCTTTTAACAATATTAAGTCACAAGAACAGGCTCATTTCAGTAACTGACTTGTCCAGCAGTGTAGTAATCAACATGCAGAGTCTCATCCAAAGTTAAGGGCTCTCCCTTCCCTGTAGCATGCATCTCCTTCAGGTTCGAAAACCTGTATCTAGGGAGGTGGAATGTGTTTGAATTCGTCCACTCATCCCTACCTTGTTTTTTTCCTCTGCTGTACCACTCACTTGGTTGTTTCTGGATCTTCCAGGGTAACTGGATCTTCCAGGGAGCAGGAAGAGAGGTGAGGCCCATGAAACATCTTTAATGATTGGCACATGTGAAATTTGGTTATGGGGCCTGCTGGCTATGCTATGTAATATTCCCAACGTAGATCTCTCTTCCCCCATCCCACCTCCCACTTGATGTTTTCATGGGTTCTTCACAAGAGATTTTGTTCGTTTGTTTTTTGTTAATCCTCACCTGGAGATATTTTTCCATTTATTTTTTTAAAAAGTGGAAGGGAGAGAGACAGAGAGATTGAAACATCAATGTAAGAGAGACACATGATTGGTTGCCTTCACACATGCCCCGACCAGGGCTAGGGATCAGCCTGCAACCGAGGTACACGCCCTTGACTGGAATAAAAACTGGGACCCTTCAGTCCACAGGCCGATGCTCTTTCCACTGAGCCAAAACCTGCTAGGGCTTCACGAGATATTTATACTGAGAAAACCTGTTTACAGTTCCCTTGGCATAAGAAAATCCACTTTTCTGGCTGGTCACCCAGAATTCCTTCCTCAGCCCCTGGGCTTCCCATATTGCACCCCGCCCCCCCCCCCCCCCCCCCCCCACACACACACACACACTTGGTTACTTTACTCCTTGAGGAAGTCCTGTTGACAGGATTCAACCCAGCCTCAGGGTTGAGTCCCTTCCATCTGATCCCATCTGATCCACAAGAAACACTTGTGCATTTTTGCCCTGCCCTTTGGTGGACAGTTTTCTTCCAATGCAACCTCACAGTCCTACACTTGATCTTAGCCAAAAGGCCGAGAAGCGATCTCACAGTCCTTTTGCTCCCTAATCTCCCGGAGACACATTGGGCTTTTTGAGTGTTACTCATGAAACTTCCCCTCTCACTTGGCTTTACTGGCACACAAGCTGCCCCATCCTCTCCCCCACGGAGGGAGGAAGAGAATGCACAGAACACCAATAACTCCCTCCAAATAAATTCTCTCCCCTTTTGCAACTTCAATTCTTTGATAGCCTTTAGGAGGGGTTTGGGTTAGGGGTCCACACACTATACTTAGCTACCCCTTTGGCAAGTCTTTCCTAGATGGTATAGCTTCAATTTAGAATTCCACAAGCTTTGGCGCTGATTTGTCAGTAGGTCTTACCCAAAATCAAGGCAGAAATCTCCCAGGTTAATATCCTGTTGCATTGACTACAAACTGTTTGCATTCTGGCATGGTGAGAAAAAAAAATACTGCTATTTATAAAACCTGCCTCTGCTTCTTTTTATCTTATAAGGGGAATGCCACAGTTTATCTCGGGATGTTTTTTTTTTTTTTTTTTTTAAAGGAAATAACCTGAGGGACATCGTTGATTTGAAAGGTGATTGGAGCTGTTCTTCAAGGCGAGGGTGAAACAAAGAGAGTGCTAATGTGTTGTGCTCCATAGGTGAGAGGAATTCTTGAGTTTCCCAGGAAAGAGGGCCATACGGGGCCTGGAAGGGGAACTCAGTGGGGAGCTGTGAAGCGGTTTGGTGAGAGAGAGGGCCCAGAAGCCTATTGGGAGGTCATGGCCCAAGGAGAAAGGATGATTAATGACAGGGATAGTCAAGGGAATTTGAAAACAAGGATGCCTAACATTAACTGTTAACGTGTTTCGCCCCATCCCTTTATTAAAAGTAGGCTACAGATAGGAACTTTGTGTTAGAAGTGGCTTTGTCCAATGTTTGGGATGATGTTAAACACAGGAAACAAGACTAGTTAGTGACACCAAGTGGGAGCAGAAAACTAGAGGGAGAGTTGCTCATGTAAGTCTTGGGGATTGAAAGGTTGTGGCACTTGAAGTCGTTTTCATTGTAGAAATTTGGAAAAACATTCAAAAACAGCAATAAGATCTGCTACTCATCACTCAGATCGAAAAACCGTGGAAAGAAATATATATACTTTTTAATATTTAAGGGAAAAGCGAGTTCATAAAATAAAGGACTTGGGGCAAAACAGGGAGGGCTTATCTGAATTATAGTTTTAAAGTGGGTATTTGGAAAGCTCCTTATTATAAAGGTTCCAGGATAGTAGTGGAATCAGTTCATTCACCTATCAATAACTTTTCTAATAAATGATTCGTTAAACCTACAAGACTTTTCCCATGAAGGAGTAATTCTAATGTCCCTTAATTTTCACCCGGTACTAGCAATTTACTTGAGAAAAAAAAAGGTGTTTTTGTTTATTTTATCAAATGTGTTTGAGTTATCAGTGTATATGTGCATTTGGTAAGGCGTTGCAGAGTACACAGTTCTCTTAGAAAGTTTTGTTCAATTTTCTGCAGGTGTTTAGGTCCCTGTGAAGTCATTGTATCATATAGGATGTTTTCAGTATCCTAAAACTCATTTAAATAAAAAACAACAACATTAATTAGCTTGCATATCAAGAAGTCCAGAGGCAGAGTAGTTCCTGGATCAATTCAGTGGTTCTGAATGTCATCAAAGATCCAGGCTCTTTCCACCTTTCCACTGTGCAATATGGTCAGTGTTTTGACTTTTCTTACTTGCGCCTCCTGTTTACCAGATGGCTGCTGCAGATCCAGGCATCACATCCTCACATCACCTACAGGAAGAAAGAGGAAGAAATTTCCTTTTCTTGTGTCCTATTAGAGAAGACAACCATTCATAAACACCCCCAGCAAATTTCCTACCAGGGCCTATTACACAGGAGAGAGTAAGCAATATTTGCTTAATTGCTTAATTAAGGGATCTGGTTAGACAATCTAGTTAAGGGAGGTTTCATTTTAATCAGAGCAATAATGACTTAAGTTTTCTGCTAGAGAGAGAGAGTGAAAGTGAGAATGCTAATTGCTTTTATTCAAACAAGTTGAATTTATTTCTTCAGTTTCCTCTTAGTTCTTCAAGAAAAGAAATAGAAGATTTTGCCAATTTAAAAGATCTTATAATTACCTATCTGGAGCTAAGATAATTTGATTGTCATTGTCATGCTTAATTGTATAAATAGTGTCTAACTTTTTTTTAATCTCCTGAATCATTGACAGTGTTTTTAAAAAGGAATTATGAAAACCTCCCTGTGACATTTATATTATTTAAAAAAAATTTCCTTCACAATAAAAGATTGTTTAAACTTAGCAAAATCACTTTGATTTTACACCTACAGTCGAGATCTTAACATCTCGATTTTCGACACTTATAAATGCGTTAATAGATACATGGATAGTAATTTAGTCTGACTTAAATGTAATAATGGAGCCCATTTGTCTAGGCTGGCAAGATTTCATTTCCTAATGATCTTTTATTGTAAATTTATTTGATTTCCTTTAATATATTATCTCATTTCTCATCGCCTTTCCCTTCGAAAACATATGAATAATTTTGTATGGAATTATGAAGACTTGGCCTTGAGCTGACAGTTCTGAGAAGCACTGAATATCTCCATCCTTTTAAACAAATTATATTTTTTGATAACAAAGTCCCAGGAAGAAGGGAACACTAGTTTATCAAGAAGTTATTCTAAAAGACACCAAGGATTATACTTCCAGGAGCTCTTGTTTTCTTTGTAAGAGTAAAAACCAAAATAATTAGGCCAATCTGACTCCAGTTTTATATATTTTTTTATTTTTAAAATTCTTTATTGTTTAAAGTACAGTTTTATATTTCTAACTGCCTACTTGAGCTTCCTCTGAGAATCCTGCAGTCAATTCATGCTCATGTGGTTGTTGAATCAAACTTACCTTCTTTTCTCCACTTGGCACCTCCTCCTATTAAACCCACCCCCCCATAGACCCCTTCTAGCTTGCCCCTCTCCCATAGCACTTATCACCTACATTTAGAGTTTTCTAAATGCCACTTGGTTGTCCAGCTAGGCAGTAAGCTCTTGAAATTTCCTTTTCCCTTTTTGATTGATGTATAACATACCTAAAATGCACTGATGTTTATTGTACAGCCTGAAGATTTTTTACTTTTCCACTCAGATCAAGATACAGAGCGTTTCTGCCATTCTAGAATGCACTTATGGGCCCCTTCTTAGTTAATACTCCACTCCCAGAGGTAACCACTCTTCTGATTTCTATCACAATAGATTTATTTCTGTGAATGGAAAAAGAGCACCACTAAAATATGTTCTTGAACTTAATATAAATGACTTGTTCTTGAACTTAATAAAAACGGAATAATATTGGATGTACTCTTCTGTGTCTGGCTTCTTTCTCTCAGCATTATATCTTTGAGATTCATCCATGTGGTTATGTATGGCAATAGTTTCGTCTTGTTGTTGTTGTAGAGTATTCCATTATATGAATATTCCAAATATACTGAAATTTATTTATTTGATTGTTACTGGATATGTTAGCTCTAATTTTTTGCTATTATGAAAAAGCTGCCACAGACTTTTTTTACATTTCTTTGGGTAGCTGTATGCTCTCATTTCTCTTAGGGACAGATATAGAACTGTTGGGCCATAGCACAAGCATATGCTAAGCTTTAGTAACTTAGTAAATAACTAGAAGCCCGATGCATGAAGATTCATGCAAGAATGGGCCTTTCTTCTCCTGGCTGCTGGCACCGCCTTTGCTCCGGCCGAGCTGCTTTTTCCCTCCAGCCTGGAGCTGCCTTCCACCTTCCTGCCTTCCTGCCTTCCCACGCTGCCCAGAGGCCTGGAGCAGCTGGGGCGGTGTGAAATGCCTGCGTCACCGCCAAGGCGATGACGCAAGCATCCCACCCTGTGCCCGGCAACTCAGTGCCTGCATATGCAAATTAACCCACCATCTTTGTTGGGTTTATTTGCATACTCACTCCTGATTGGCTGGTGGGCATCATGAAGGTATGGTAAATTTGCATCTTACTCTTTTATTAGTGTAGATGACCAGGGATTTTCCAGAGTGATTGTACCAGTCTGTGAACTTTTGCAGAACGACGATACTGTTTCTGTCATCTTTATATCCTCAGAATCTAATGTAATATTTGGCACATAGTGTTGTCTAGTGAATGTTTATTGAGTGAATAGGATGTATGAGTAGGAGTTTTTGGTTGTCATTGACTGAACTTTCACCCAAGTTGTCCCAGATGACCTTATCTCCTGTGTGAGGCCATCACCTCAAATAGCTCACAGCTGTCTCCCAAATCTTTTGCAGGTACATCTGCTTGGTGGACCCAAATCACTTATAAACCCCAGTACTAAGGAATGTGGGAAATGTAGTTTCAATTTGTAGTCTCTGTAGGACATAAAGAAATGCCAGAGGACTTAAATATGATATTGGATGAGCCATGATGTAGATTCTGATATAGAAATTAAGGGTTGAGCTAGGAAATAATAAAAACGACAGGAGCCACGGCTGCTTTGGAGGTCTAGATAACAGAAACCAACTCATGTTTCTTTTAAGAATAGCATTCCTCCCTTTATGATAAAGATCCAAAATCTTGGGAAAGACTGTCTAGTTGGAAAAGACTGGGTTATATACCCATTTCTCGGGTAGGAGAGGATTAGACTGAGTCTTACCAAAATAGCACGCAAAGGAAAAGCAGTTCTCTAAAGGAAATGGGGATGACAGTTTGAATACCCAAATTACATTTCACATATTCTGCCTGATAGCCAACGTCCCCATGAATTATAGCAGTTAGAGACAAAGGGGACTTAGAATGGTCATTTTATGGGGTCAGGTATATTGTAGTATAATTTATGGATACCACAATTGCGATATGGTTCCCCCATGTCCTTTTGTGATCAATTCCCTCCCTCATTCCTAGCTTCAACCCCAACCTCTGGCAACCACTGACTTACTTTTTTCTGTCCCTATAGTTTTGCCTTTTCTAGAATGTCTGATACATTGAAATATATATGTAGCTTTTGCGTCTGACTTCCTTCACTTAGCCAAGAGATCACTTTGGTCAATGGTTTTCAGCCTCTTTCCCCTCTCTTGGAACTCCCTCACCCCGAGTGAACTTTGATGCAGAAACTTCATATTTGAGACTGATAGAAATCTATTGCTTTCATGGAATCAGGTGGGGAGCCCAAGCACAAGGCTTCCTCTGCTGAAGAACTCTGCAATTTGTTCACAGAATTTTCTTTATCTGGTGTAGACCACAGGCACAATCAGTTCAGCATCTCCGTGCTTTTTCACAGGTTTCTTGTGCAGAAATGTTCACAGAGAATTTTCTTTCCTTTTTTTTTTAATTTAAAAAAATTATTCATTTTCTTTTCACAGAGCATTTTCCATGGAGGAAGACATGGCCTGGGAAAACTATCAAGAATGCTAAAAGATTTACAGTCCTTACATTTTGGTTAAATTATAGATTCTTATTTAGTTCATTTTCTTGCTAAAAAATGTTCAGTTCAGGTCCACTAGGTGTCAGTTGCCATCTCTTCTATCTTTTAAAATCTGCTGCTTATACATACCACTGTTCACCATTAAAACGGCAAGTGCGTGGATGTCACTCTATCCAGACAAACCTGAAGGGAAGGCTCTGCAAGTTGTGGCTTCTTTTTAAAAATATATATTTTATTGATTTTTTACAGAGAGGAAGGGAGAGGGATAGAGAGTTAGAAACAGCAATGAGAGAGAAACATCGATCAGCTGCCTCCTGCACACTCCCCACTGGGTATGTGCCTGCAACTAAGGTACATGCTCTTGACTGGAATCGAACCTGGGACCCTTGAGTCCGCAGGTTGACGCTCTAGCCACTGAGCCAAACCAGTTAGGGCAAGTTGTGGCTTCTTGACCTGTGCTGTCCTACATGCTAGTCATTTGTCTAGCCACGTGTGGCTGCTGAGCACTTAAATGCAGCTAGTCCAAAATAAAATGTACTGTAGGTATACTAGTGAAGTATACACCAGATTAGGTAGACTTGGTAAAAAAAAAATGAAAAAAGGTAATAACCTTTATATTAATTGTGTTTTGAAATGATATCTTCAGTCTATTGGGTTAACAAAATATATTATTAAAATTAATTTCCCTGCTGTCTTTCACTTTTTAAAGTGTGACTATGAAGACATTTAAAATCACATGTGTAACTCATACTTATGGCCTGTATTATATTTCTATGGGACAGCACTGATAGATTGCTGATTGTGCATTTTGCTAATTCTTCCCAAGAAAACTCCCAAATCTACATTTCTCCAGCCTGCATCCCAGGGATCATAAGAGACCCAGGCCACTTCCATTTTTTTTGAACTTCCTAGTAAATTAAAAAATGGAAAATGCCAAAAGTAGAATTTCATAAATGCTTTATCATTTTCATATTGAAAAATTTTATACTTAGTAAATGAACAATTTTAATATACAAATACACAATATACCTAGGCCAGTATAGCTCAGTGGTTGAACATCAACCTATGAAACAGGAGGTCATGGTTCGATTTTGGGTCAGGGCACATACTCCAGTTGGGGGCTCGATCAATGATTTTCTCTCATCATTGATGTTCCCATCTCTCTCTCACTCTCCCTACCTCCCTGAAATCAATAAAAATAGGTTTTTAAAATATGCAATATAATGTACTGTGCCAGCCATAAGACAATTTTAGGATTTATAAAAAAAAGAGAGCAATAGAGGTGACGTGGTCCGGTTACGCAGCACAGTTTGAAAGTTAGTAATGTTTCCATCTCTTGCTCTATTTCTGTGCATGTATAATCTTACTTGGAGATGACTTCAGAAGTCTAAACTGGAGGTCCTTTATGAAAGGAGGCCTGAACCCAATGATCCACCGGCCACCACCCCACCTCAGCTCAGTGGTGACAGGCCCTGCCTTCCATCTTTCTTATGCATCTGCTGCTCGTACCTTCTATGTGCCAGGCTCCCCGCTGCACACTTTACAGCATTACTTTGAAGACTTGCAACAGCTGCAAAAAAGGTGCCATTGTTAGTGAAAGGAAGATGGCGAATCCTACCCTAGACTCCTCTCAGCAATGATGTCCTTTAAAGGGGTGAGGTGATGGAAGTTTGGGGCAGAAAGGATAATAGAGGGAGTGACAAGAAGTGAATCCCCACCCCTAGCCGGTTTGGCTCAGTGGATAGAGCGTCGGCCTGCGGATTGAAGGGTCCCTGTTTGATTCTAGTCAAGGGCACAAGCCCGGGTTGCAGGCTTGATCCCCAGTGGGGGGTGTGCAGGAGATAGCTGATCAATAATTCTCTCTCATCATTGATGTTTCTATCTCTCTCTCCCCTCTCCCTTCCTCTCTGAAATCAATAAAAAAATATATATACATTAAAAAAAAAAAAAGAAGTGAATTCCCAGTTGCTTATCTAAATACGGCTAAACAATCCTCACCTGTTGGCATACAGATTTACCCAGAAAGCTCTGTTTCAGGAACTGATTGTTTGCTTCTGTGTAGGCTAGACTGCCCCAAATTGGAGCATTTAACAAACTATTATCTGGAGGAGCAGGAGGGAAGCTACAGCTGGTGCCTTTCATGAGAACGCCACCTCCTAACTGCAAATTACTCACTTCAAACCCTGCATTAGGCGGATGCCACTCTGCCAACCGGCTCTCAGGTTCGTGTGCTCCTCCATGTATGCGCCCTTTATGCCTGCAAAGTCGGGTTTGTTGTGTGTAAATCGGAGCCAAGGGCGTTTCTTTTCTCTCTGTGACTGGGACCTGGTGAGGCATTCTCAGTGGCCAAGCACTTTCCACACTTCTTCGCTGTGTGGGCAGCAAACCAGGCAGAGGGAGCCCTTGAATGCACTTTTCACCTGTTTTAAACAAGAGCCTTGATTTCCCTTCCTCTTCATCATGGTGAGGCTTGATGTGAAGGCAGGATTCCTAGAGTTGTTTTTTAAACTGCTATGGGATGCTTGGATTTTAACACTTTGGGTTTTGACTGAAGTGATCCTGCAGGGATATGGGATGTGGGATATGGGAGAATGGCGGGTCGTCTTTTGGGTGGGTTTTCAGTTTTTGGTTTTATTTTGCTGTTTTTTTCTAGCACACCTCTCTGTATGTTGGCTATTATAAAAGCCAAAGAAGTATTTTCTTCATAATACCCGAGCTGGTTGAAAAAAGGCTTCTCCTCTTACACATTATTCAACCAACATTTACTGATCTTCTATTGCAGTGGTCGGCAAACCGCAGCTCGAGAGCCACCTGCGGCTCTTTGGAAGGGGTTGACCTCAGCGAACGTACCTCAATCAGATTGAGGATGTTTTTAGCAAAGGCCAGCTTAGGAGTACCCTAATTAAGTTAATAACAATGTACCTACCTATATAGTTTAAGTTTAAAAAATTTGGCTCTCAAAAGAAATTTCAATCGTTGTACTGTTGATATTTGGCTCTGTTGACTAATCAGTTTGCCGACCACTGTTCTATTGTATGCCTGTGCAAAGGCAAATAAAACTGCGTCTTTGCCCTCAGGCGCTGGAAGTCAAGGGCTGGGCATGAGAGAGTGGGCAAATGCAATACCGCTCTGAGATGGCCTTTTAAGGACAGGCGGGCAGTAGTTAGCCAGGTGAAGGGGGTGGTGGAAGGTTGTTTGTTTTCATATAGACTTTATTTTTTTAGAGCAGTTTTAGGTTCACAGCAAAATTGAGTGTAAGGTACAGAGATTTCCCGTGTACCTCCGACCCCACATACATTAACCTCTCCCACTGTTGACATCCCTCATCAGACTGGTGCATTTGTTACAACCGATGAAACTACATGTGCATTTTATGGGTTTGGACAAACGTATAATAACATGTATCCATCATTATAGTATCATACAGAGTATTTTCACGGCCCGAAAAATTCTCTGTGTTCTGCTATCCATCCCTTCCCTCTACACTCTATACCCCAGCCCTTGGCAGCCACCAACCCTTTCACTGTCTCCATAGTGTTACCTTTTCCAGAATATCCTAGATAGTGGGAATCATACAGTGTGTGGCCTTTTCAGATTGGCTTCTTAGTAATATGCATTTAAGGTTCCTCCTTTTCTTTTCATGGTTTGATAACTTATTTATTTTTAGCGCTGAATAATATTCAGTTGCCCGGATGAACCACAGTATATTTGTCCATTCACCTACAAAAGGACATCTTGGTTGCTTCCAAGTTTTATTTTTTTTTAATTTTTAATTTTTATTGATTTCAAAGAGGAAGGGAGAAGAGAGAGATAGAAACATCAATGATGCGAGAGGATCACTGATCAGCTGCCTCCTGCACACCTTCTACTGAGGATCAAGCCTGCAACCCAGGCATGTGCCCTTGACGGGAATTGAACCTGGGCTCCTTCAGTCCTGATGTTCTAGCCATTGAGCCAAACCAGCTAGGGCCGCTTCCAAGTTTTGACAGGGATAGATATTTTAAGGAGATCGAGCAGAACTTGTAAAGGCACAAAGGGATAAGAGCAAGGCCTTTTGTAAGCATGTGGTATGGGGGGATGTTGCATGGATAGTACCAGAAGGCACCTTCTTCATTGTAGGTTCATTGCAAAACCATGTTGTGGATCATATTATTTTGGTGGCACTTCCACCAGAATGTGTCTCCTTGTAGATCTTGCCTGGAAACAGATATAGGAATGCCCTATTTATGTATGATTCACAAGTTTATTTGGTTAATTTTATAATCTTACTTAAAAACAAAAAAGCTTCTATTGGGATGACTTTTTAAGTCCTGGGTTATATTATGAAAATCAAGTCAAGAGAAATAGTAACTTGTGGGTTTCAGTACAGATTGGCTTTCTTATGACTCAAAGAATTGTGTGGTTTTGGTTTTTGGTGAGAACTCAGTTGCGTATTTTGGATAGGAGCCCGACTTCGGAGGTTGGTGGTGGTGGTGGTACTCCATCCAATTTAGCTGACTGCTGATGAGCCAGCATTCAGAAATAAACTAAATCATAAACGAGCCTCTCTGAAAACCAAGTGTACAGCCTCATTAACAGGAAAACAATTCCTGTTTCTGTTCAATACTTTATGAACGAAGTGGTGTTTGCACGACAGATGTAATTATGCCTTTAGCACGCCTGTGATCAATCAGATCAATATGTTACTTGAAGAATTTACACCTCTTTTCCCCCTGACAGACATTATTTCATCTCTTCATGTAACAGACATTGGTTATCTTATGATATTCTTTCTTGAACACACTTCAGTTATTGATGAGCTCCGCCAGTCACAGTGCCCCTGAGAAAGGTCAGGTCCTCACAGCTTGGAGATGTGACATTTTATTTCACGTGAAAGTGCTTTGAGAAGTACAGGTGTGTTAATGCTAGCTATCATACGCTACTGCCCCCTCACCCCTTTTCTCAGGACAATGAAATGGGTCAATGTATCTCTGTTCTATACCATTAAACTATCAATAAAGCATGTCATAAAGATGTTCAATACTTTGACTCAATTATCCCGAACTTAGAGGGATGAATCCTAAATGAATAATTTCGCAGAAATAAAAAGTTTCCCTGTCCCCTGTAATGCTTAATCATTATGGTGTTAATTTCATTAGGGGAGGAAACTCAACTAAAACAAACAAAGTATAAGCGATCTAAGTATTTAACATTATGGAAATGTGAACCAAATGTTTGAGGCAATATTATGCTGAGATTAATATAACAGTTGGAATGGTTGCTATGAAGAGTTGATCCTGTGAAAAATCAGGATATGAATTGACCCATTACACAAACATATAAAATGAACAAGCCTATGGAAATAAAGCTATGACATTAGAATTTGGAGGGGGTTAGGGAGATGGAATTTTTTGGTGCTGTTCTTTTATGGAAATGTTTCTTAATATTAATGGCTGTCTTGTCAATGATTTTAAAATTAAAGCTTTGTAGGCTTTTAATCCAAAGAGTGCCACAAAATTTCATATCAGGGCACACTTGAAATGAAACTGTTTCTCTCAGGGCCACTGAAGGCAGCATCACATTCAAAGCATATTTGTTCCATGCTCTTGGTTTGTGGCTGAGGGTTATGAATACTTGCCCCCTAGTGGCTTAGAGTTGGAAACAGACAATTTTGGTTTGATTTTTGGTCGCTATTGCTATTGTCCCTGTTTTTGAAGATGATAATATTTATTGTAAAATTACCAGTGCATGTGGAGTGTGACCCAAAATCATAATGCTGTCATCCCCTCCCATCCTAAACCTGCCGTTATAGCTCTCAGCTATGTGTAAGGTTCATGAGGGCAGAGCAGCACAGGAGTGGGGAGTCTGGGCTTTGCAATGGAAAGGACTGGGTGATCAGAGGTTCTGCCACTCCCCAGCTGGGTGACCTTGGGCACATTCATCACCTCGCTGTCCTCGCCTACTGAATGGGGATACTAAGAGTGTTACTTCATAGTGCTTTTTTCCGGATTATGAAATACTTATGGGGATGTGTAATGGAGCTTGGGTGTATGGCATGCAAAGTGCTACTATCTTTTCTAGTTTTCCAGTACGGATTCTGGTGCTATGGGCGTTGGTCATGGTGCTGAGAATGAACAAAGACATATAAGAAAAATGGGCCTTTAAGGGGATTTTCAGCTGCTGACAGAGATATGTTCCATGCAACAATAGTAAAAATATATAGTAAGTAAAGACTAAAGGGGGAGCCCTGGCCGGTTTGGCTCAGTGGATAGAGCAAAGGCCTGTGAACTGAAGGGTCTTGGATTCAATTCCAGTCAAGGGCACATGCCTGGGTTGCGGGCTTGATCCCCAGTAGGGGGCATGCAGGAGGCAGCTAATAGATGATTCTCTCTCATCATTGATGTTTTTTTTCTCTCTCTCTCCCTCTCCCTTCCTCTCTGAAATCAATAAAAAATATATATATATTTTTAAAAAGACTAAAGGTGAGATAAAACTATATCATTGTTTCTGAAACCGAATTTTTTAATGTTTTATGTCTGCATTATTGGGATACAACTAATAATTGATAATGACTTATTTAATAATTGGCAGCATCTTTTTTATTTTTAACGGTATGTAAAATAATGGTGCATCTTACAACTGATGGCATCTCAGAATCTATGAAATATGGTAGTAATATGTAACATTTTAAAACAATATTTACCGTGCACCACGTAAAGGGTGGAATAGGTGATAAGCTTTATCAAACATAATCTTTAGGAGAAATTCTAATTTGGAAATTGGGAAAACCAGTGGAGAAATCAGTGAATCTTAAGGCAGTGAGGATATAAAGGACTCCCAAGGAGAGTGGATTTGGATAAGCCCCAAGAAGAGGAGTAGGGATTCCAGGAAGAGAGATGCTGTCAGTGGGATATCCTGCTTGGAGAAGTTGTGCTGTGGTATAGTTATCTGTGTGGCCACTCTGGCTACTCACGCCTCCTTAGAACCTCTCCCACCGTTACTGTACTCCTTTAAAAGGAGGAGCTTGCACAGCTTTCCCTTCGTCTGATTTCTTCTCATCCATTTAGCTTTTTTTTTTTTTAAATATATCTTTATTGAATTTAGAGAGGACAGGAGAGGAAAAGAGAGATAGAAACATCAATGATGAGAGAGAATCATTGATCGGCTGCCTCCTGCATGTCCCCTACTGGGGATCAAGCCTGCACCTAGGCATGTGCCCTTGACCAGAATCGAACCTGGGACCCTTTAGTACGCAGGCTGACACTCTATCCACTGAGCCAAACCAGCGAGGGCATCATCCATTTAGCTTTTGAATCTTAATTGCTTAAAGCAGAGTTTCTCAACCTCTGCACTACTGACATTTTGGGCAGGATAATTCTTTGTGCTTTGCTGTGCATTGTGGGGTATTTAGTTAGCCTCATCCCTGGACTCTAGGTACCAGACACTAGTAGTACCTCCCAGTTGTGACAACCGAAAGTATCTGTAGACAGTGCCAAATGTCCCCAGGTGAGAACCATTCACTTAAAGAAAAGAGCATACCTGCCATTTCATTTATTTTTTGGTCGTGTGTGTGTGTGTGTGTGTGTGTGTGTGTGTGTGTGTGTGTGTGTGTGTGTATGTGTGTGTGTGTGTGTGTGTGTGTATGTGTGTGTGTGTGTGTGTGTGTGTGTGTGTGTGTGTGTGAAGGAAGAACATTCACAAACTTTAGGATTTTTTTTAAAACAACTCTTCTGTCTTGCTATGAAGCCTTGCCAGTGTAACAAGCATCACTCACTTACTATTTAATACTGAAGTGTGATGGGGGTAGGGGGATTGGTGTCTGGGAACATACTTTTTTTTTCTTTATTATTATTATTTAAAAAAATATTTATTGTTGAAAGATGTACTCTTTTTCTACCCTATTGACCTCTTCCAGCTCCCCCTCTCACCCCCGGTCCCCTGCCCCCCCTCCCGCCCCCAGTCACACACACACACTCCAGACCTTCACCACAATATTATATGTATCCCTGGGTTATGCAAATATGCATATATGTCCTTTGGCTAATCTCTTCCCACCCCTGCCTTCCCTTTGAGATTGCTTTATATTTTGAAATATTTTTAATTTATAAAAGAGTTGCAAAGATGGTACAGAATGCCTCTGTATATCTTCCTCTCAACTTCCTCTAATGTTGACATCTTCCATAACCATGGCACATTTATCAAAATTAAGATCTTAGTATTGATTAATATAATACTATTAACTAAATTATAGACTTTATTTGTATTTTCTCAGTTTTTACACTAATCTCCCTTTTCTGTTCTAGGGTCCAATCCAGAATTGCTCCTTGCGTTTAGAGCGAGCAGTTCTGTTGTTGGTGTTTGTTTGTGTTTTTAATGGAAAGAGTGTAATGTATTCCTGCAAAACTGTTGATTCTCAGATGAGAACACTGAGCAGAATTTTCTAAGGAGGGACTCATCATATTAACACTCACTGAGCTAAAAAGTTTCCTTATTTCTGCTTAAAATAGAGTGAAATCAACACTCTCTAAGGCAAAAGCAGCTATTGCACTGTATATTTTCTAAATCTCCGAAAAAAATCGCCTAAAGGTAGCTTTTGTCCTGACTCTCAGTCTAAGCCATCCTCATTTCATCGTTTTTCTATAAATGTTAAATGCTAATGAAGTGAACCAGAGGTACAGCCCCTCGTTGCCTCTCACATTTAGGGCAAGCAAAACGGTTCTTTGCCAACTCCGCCTGACAAACACAACACGAACCCGAAGTGACATGGAAAAGCTGTAAGCTATTGAACCTGGTAAATGTGAGTTGTAAGTAATTGCATTTCCTTCTTAGTCTCATTTGCTGCTCCACCATTTCTCATTATATGTTCCCTTAAAGTCAACCTGATTCAGGAGCAAATCAATACTAGGGAAACCCTTTTTGTCTTCTTTTAGGGCATAAAATTTAAAAGATGCTTAAGTCAATATTCCTTTTAATAATGTGTCTTACAGAAATGCCCGGGTCCCCCCTTCTTGTTATGTAATTAATTGAGCTGCCTGCCACCCACAAGGTATAGCCATTCTCTCCCATAATTCTCCTTTGGCCTAATTGCCATTCTGTTTTCAGTTCTATTTGTCTTTAGATATTTCTTTCTTCCCCAATAGTGTTGGGCATGCTTTGTACTTAGTTTTATCTTTCTGTGCTTTTGCTTCTAAATGTCAGCATAATTTTTCTGCCTTATAATATTGGAGATGTTATAACCATCCATCAGCCCAATAGAAGAGCAGAAAAGATTAGATATCATTTATCTGTATTGGTTGTTCATTGTAATGACCCAGTGGACAACATGAACAGATAATCTGTTGCTTTGATGGAAACTAATTATTCTTAAGCATGACAGCATCGAAATAGCTTTTGTGACATTGTTTTTAAAAATGACGGCTACCTAGTCATTATTAGGGCAAGCAGAGGTTCAGTCATGTTCTCTGATGATTTTCCTATATAAGCAACACAATAGTTTGGATCTTTCATTACTGCTTTACAGAAAAAAATTGAACTAAAATTTAAGAACTTTAAAACTGACATTCAAATATAAGGACTCTTCAATAAACATTTCTTAAGGTGACATAATTTACTGTTCCCCAGAGAAAAGTATAATTAGGAGATAACTTTTGCTAAGGGGGTTAATATAGCTTGATTTTTATTTTGCTGCTGGTGATTGTATTAACCATGGGGTTTGGAGAGTAAAGTAACCATGAATTTAAAAAAAATCATTTTTGATGGAATTTCCTGAGTGAAAAGCATGATTCTATGATTAATTCTTAAAATAATATAATTTATCTGCACAAATCAGAGAGATCAGAGGGATATTGTATTTTATGTATCTTCATTAAAAAACACAGTATACTGTTGTATTTCTATTTTATATTATTATTATTATTATTTTTAATCCTCATCCAAGGATATTTTTTCATTGATTTTAGAGAGAGTGGAAGAGAGAGGAAAAGATAGAGAGAAACATCAATGTTAGAGATACACATTGATTGGTTGCCTCCTGCACACACCCTGAACAGGGCCCTGGCGGGGGAGGAGCCTGCCACCCAGGTACATGCCCTAGACCGGAATGGAATCCAGGATCCTTTGGTCACTTTTTCCACTGAGCCAAACCAGCTAGGGTTGTATTTCTACTTTTAAGCACGGTTCTAAAATGTTTTGGAAGCTTAATCAATATTGTAAGATAGAATTTGTATTTACTGACACCACTAATAAAGATTTATATATTATTATTGTCCCCTGGCAGAGTTGCACTTTTACTACGGTGTGCCTTGGTTTGCGAACAGAGCCACAATAGGTAACTTCACTTATGCCAAGTGTTTCCCTTTGTTGCAATAGATTCTGCAAAAGCTTTAAGCCTTGGGATGCTTTAGATGATGATAGAATAGCTAATCTAGTAAAATACATTAAACAAGGTTATAATTATACAATTAACACTGAAATTGTTGCTATAAAACATATGAACAATGCTGAAGTGGGTAGACTAAAAAATAAAAGTGTTCTTCTACCTTTTAAGTATCATGGTTTCCTCAATCTTATTCCCTTCCTCAGGGGGTTGCTAACAATTCGGTGCATCTCTTTCCAGGCTTTTCCCCCATGCGGTATGTACAAGTATGTACACACACACACACACACACACACACACACACACACACACCTCTATGGATTGTGTTATGGATATTCTATAGATTGTTCTGCAACTTGTTTTTTCACTTAAAATGTTTTGAGTATCTTTTTACATGTTTATCTGGCTCTTTTTAAAAAACTGGGCATGCCTATTTTGAACTCTTATATTGTTCTATGAAATAATGTTTGTGCTTTCATATCAACCCTCTATTTTAGGAAGTCTCCTTCTGACACAGATGCACTGGAGGAAAACCTCAATTTGAGCCTCCCTTAGTTACATGGCTGGCTTGGGTTGACTCCTTCTGAGCAGATCCAGAAAGGAAACTCATCCCGTGGTTACAGAGGATGTGAGCCCCTGATTCAGTGCAAGTCACCTCTCTGGACTTCACGTTCCTCATTTGAAAACAGGAACTGGGGTGGATTGGGCCAAATATGGTCCTGTCCCTGTCCAAACCTTACATGCTCTATTTCTGTTTTGTGAGCTAAACGTTGCATTATGACAGGGGGCAATTCTTCTGGGGTTAGTTATGATTGCGTGGTAGTGACGGACATCCAACATTTTAAGTGTGAACACTCAGGTCTATTTGTAGTGAGCATATGCCTTCATCTTTGAAAACACTGCTTGGAATGGGCCCTTTTGTCACCAGGGTATCATAATACTGAGAGAGAGAAAGAGAGAAAGAGAGAGAGGGAGAGAGAGAGAGAGGGAGAAGAGAGAGAGAGAGAGAGAGAGAGAGAGAGAGAGAGAGACTGCTATTCTTGTAGCCACCTAGGAAAGCTGCATGGGAAGACAACTTATTATTATAATCCTCTAAAGGTGATTCAAAATGTACCCTCAACTATCACTTGAAAACTGTAGAACCTACACTGTACAGATAATGCTTATCAACAGGTGCTCTTTTATCGCATTTACTTTTAGAATGATGGGTTCGAAAACCATAAAAATAATAATGCTAGCGGCTAACATTAATGAGCACTTACTACGTGTCAGGCATTGTTGTAAGCACTTTAGAAGTCACTCACAACAACCCTGTAAAAACAGTCTGCAGATGGGAAAACTGTGACTCAGAAAGCATAATAATTTGTCTAAAAGCACAGACTTGCAACATTTTGATGCAAGTGGGAGGCAAATTCCTACTTAAGGGAAGAAAGTGAGGAGCTAACTGAATAGTTACATGGTTATAAAACTACTAGAACTTTAACCTGAAGTTGGTGACAGACCTGGCCATCTGCAGATGGCAAATGCCTATGCTTTTCCCTTCTTAAGATGTTGTGAGGCGTCTTGACTTGAAAGTGTTCCCCTGTTTCTCGTGCCCACTCATGGGGTGTGTCTATTGCAGTCACTCCTTTAAAAAAAATATATATATATAAACAAAGCAATTCCTTATATTCCCTTTGCAGCTACAGGTCATTCACGCTGACTTTTGCAAAGCTCCTGCCCTGGTAGACAAGCCCCGGTGTTGGAATCTGCAAAGTTGATGATTAGTTGAAACAGTCTGGACCGCAGCCACGGGACATCTTGTAACACAATCAAGCACTACATCATGCCTGGTGACAGGAGTTTTCCCGCTAAGTTTCCATCGGGAGCGAGGAGCCAGGGGACAGCTCAGCAGCTAATTAGACAAGGCAACATACAAGGCTAGTACATGCCAACTTCAATAGGCTGCAGTGGTGAATCTGTCAGACGGATCTGTCTTGTCCTCTGTGCTTTATACCCATTACTGTACCTGGTTGAACATTAACACTTGGAAATCTGCTGAGTTTCTCCAATATCCTGGCCCATGCAGAGAAGGAGCTGAAAAGGAACTGTATGTCTTTAAGGTAGCTCCATGCTTCATTATCCCGAAAAGCATCAATCTTTAACTCATTGTTAAAGAAGCATCTCAAGATGTGGAAATGAGGAGAGGATGGGTGGAAATGCAGTGTATGGACTTTTCAGTTGTCTCTACCACAATTTCCTTCCTTTCCTGTGATGTTTGTTTTGAAAAAAAAAGTCAAAGACTCAAAAAAAAAAAAAAAAAAGAAAAAGAAGAAGAAGAAGAAAAAAGGGTTTCCCTATGGAGACAGAAGCCAAGAAATGGCAAGTGTTTCTTTTCCTCCAGCTTCCATGTCTCCTGAAAGACTAAGGTTAAAACAAAGTCTTAGCTGTGTATGTGGTTTTTTTTTAAAAAAAAAAATTGTCAAAATATAAAAGCAGATACTCCAAGAAGTTTGTAAACAAGTTTTTGGAATTTAAAGACAATATTAAAAAAAAGTATTTATACACGCAGCAGCTGCAGAAACAGCAGCAACAACAGAGCGAAATCTTTTATATCAAGTTGGGATATATTCTTGACCAGGTAAGCAATTAACCCTACACTATATGTCAGTCTTAAAGATGTCAATTACGTTCGTGTTTTCATCAGAAAACCTCAGACCAGTCTCTACTAGCTGTGGTAGAAGCAGCAGGAGATGGTGAAACTAGGAGGTGACTCATAGAGTCATCTCATTCAATCCTGTCACTTCACAGATGAGAAAATCGAATCCCAGAGTGGACATGCTCATTGCCACTGCTCTTTCCTGCCAGGGTCCCGCCACATTTTTTTTTTTTTTTTGCAACACCATGTTGTCAAGCTATAGGAATTCCAGGGTAGCACCTCTTTTCGTATGCTGAGATACTTGGGGGGCCAAATCCACCCTAGAATCTTGAGGGCTGGAAACAATGACTGTGAAGAATGACTCCCGCCTTCCACTTAGGGCCTGCCCAGAGGAAATACCGAATTGTGTATTTCTGATAGTGAGGTACTGTTATTTTCTGATTGTAATTTCAGGGGAAAAAGTGTACACAGAGGTGTCATGAGGTGTTGTGTTAATTTGTATACTGCTTTTCTGTGTAGCACCGTGGACATGCGAATCACAGAGCAAGGATCAGTGCGGTTAATAGGAAGCCCCGATTCCCTGCTAAGTGAACACAAATTTAAAAATAATAATACCGTGGCAGTGTGTTGTCTCTGGAGCTATGTGATATGCCATCCTACCATTTGAGAGTAGAGACCAAAATCTATGAGTAGGACTGACAAAGGGTAGGCTTCTTTTTGCTCCTTTTTAACTTGGTGAATAAATTGTGCAGTCCCATGAGAGTATTGTTAGAATGGCGAATAGCTAATAACAAAACCACCACGAATGTGGACATTAGAGACTTGGGTCCTAGACCTGGTTTCCTGACTTCTGGTTTTCGACCTTTCTCAAACTTCGAATCTTTTTGGACCCCAGTTCCTTCAGATGTAAAAGGAGTGGGTTGAAGTAAGCTTATGTCTAAGGGTATTTCTATGTCTAATGATGACTGATCCTCTGATTTTAATAGTTTCAATATTAATTTCTGCTATGAAATATTCTTTGCTCTCACTGTTTAGTTGACTTGTTCCTGTGTGTCTGGGTTTCAGCTCAATGTGGGCCAATCAGCACTGCTCAGTCTCATGCCCACAGAAGTGATTCCTCACAGGAACAGAATTTTTTTTTTTTTAATAGAAAAGTGCTCTTTCAGGGCAGGAGATTGTATATAGATAAGGGTACACCAATTATCACAATTGAGAGAAAATGTCTCAAAATACTTGTCCTACCAAGTCTTAATCTCACATAGGAAGCATGGAGGTAAACAAATACTATCTTTGCTGATCCCAAAGTTTTGTGCTGAGATTGGATTTAGCCAAAAGCGAAGGTTGGCAGTGGAGGGCTGTGCATTGATGAAGGCTGAGTGGGTGAGGTGCAGATTCCTGGGAAGTTAAAGCTAAGGAGCCAATCTAACCATGATCTCAAGACCTGAAGGCAAAAGGTGCACACAGGTTTTTTGTTTTCTTAATTTGTTTGTTTTTTAGCCCACACAATGGTACTTGGAACAGTGTTTCTTACAAAAACAAAAACAACAATAACAACAAAAACAGACTAAGTTGCCAACACGGGAAAGTACACATTTCTGGCTTCTCCTGAAACATCAGACAGTTTGGCACCCCGGGCCCTGAATTCCAGCATGTCAGCAATGGGCTGGAGGGGTGCAGGGGCCACGCTGTTCGGTGCTGTGTTGTGCTCCTGTTTTCCACAGTCCCACTGCCAACACGGAGGCTTAGTGTCCGTTGCCATTTTCCATTGCCTTTGGAATGTTATTTTTCATTGTAGTAGAGTTGAGGTTAAAAAAGAAAAAAATCAATTTCTGCCCTAGCCGGTTTGGCTCAGTGGATAGAGTGTCGGCCCTCAGACTGAAGGGTCCCGGGTTTGATTCCGGTCAAGGGCACGTCCCTTGGATGCAGGTTTCCAGGCCCTGGTCAGGGTGCATGCAGGAGGCAACCAATCGATGTGTCTCTCTCACATCAATGTTTCTCTCTCTCCCCCTCTCCCTTCCACTCTCTCTAAAAATCAATGGAAAAATGTCCTCTGATGAGGATTAACAACAAAAAATCAATTTATTATATCCACGTCACCATTAAAAGTGAGAAAATAAAGCAAGATTGAATAGGAAGCGTGTTTCTTACACCCAGCCTGCTTCACTTGTTGATTTTATGTGCCTTTCTCCTGAAAATAACTGAATTTTGAAGCCCTGTCCTAACTTAAGCTTTGTCCTTGATTTAATGGGTAAAGAAAAAAAAAAATCCAGCTAAACTAGAGAAGCACAAAGTGTAAACTATTAGCCTAAATGCTCTCCCCACGCCATTATATGTTCAAGTTGATTGTGATTCCAGTTTGAAGCAACCAGGGTTAGAATTTTGTGGCTCTTCCCTAAATTTGTAGGTGGGGGTTAGGGAAGAGAGTGCAGGGAGGAGACAGGGAAGACGCTGATAAGGGAGTGGAGATTCCTCTTCTGGCCTCTTTTGCCTGGAAGCCAATTCACAAGTGTGCCAAGGAATGCCCTTGTGGTGACTTTGCCAGGGCAGCTACTGTCTACAAGTGAGCTTGCTCTAATTATTTGTGGTTCCCAGTTAAACCTAGAAATCTCTCCAGAGAAATACTTTGGGGTTTGAGGTTTGCTGTCTCAAATTCTGAGGGCATTGGGGAAACCTGGAAGACTGCTGCAGCGACCTTTAGTCCTTGCTTCTTAGAGTAGATCCATAGTAGCTGGTCTGGAGCGATTTCTCCCTCCAGAAGAAATACCTTAATGGCAAGTCTAATTAAATATCCAAGTCTTGAGCTATGTTTTTGTTCTTGCATGACCTCTTTACTCTCACCTTTCATGTTCCTCGATTCTTAAATTAATGAGACTATGAAAATTTCAAAGGGACTGCACAAATGTGGCACCATTAAGATGCTAGTATAGACATGAAATTGGATTATGAAATGGGACCTAAGACAAGTCATAGCACTTCCATTCTAAGTGCAATTTCTATCTCTTTTATTTTCAACTGCTCGTTTATTCCCTCAAGAGAAAACAAAATCTGGAGACATCGGGGTGAAACTGTTTAATGACTGTGGAAATTGGCTTGTTTCTTGGACTCTTGTGCAGACAGGGAAACATAGCTTTTGTGTGTGTGCACACTGGTGGGAACTGGACGGAGTATTTAGGCAGGAAAAAGTCAAGCTCAAGACTCAGATAAACACGCCAACAATTCAGCGCTCAGCCAGTGCTCAGCCTTCTTTGGTTGGGAAACAACATGAGAACAGCCTTTGTTTTTATATTCCAGTTCATTACTGGTGAGACCTTAGCCAACAAGAAAATGCTGTCAGAACAGCTTCAGAATTCAGACAAAGAATCACGTCAGTTCTTATTTTAGACGAACTGGTTCGGCCATTTCTCCTTCAGAGCGGTAGGGTGGGTTTCCCCTGGTAAGCGTAATTGAAAGGACTTGCTTCCACTTGAAAGATGTGGTAAACATTTGGCAAAGTGAGGAGAGTTTGGAACTATGTAGAAATCTTGGAAGAGACCCGGAGCCAGCGGCATAACTAACTAGATTCAGGGCCAGGGTCATTGGTTTCATGCCTGACTCCTCCATTCATTTGACTTTGACCTTGGATATGGCTTGGTTATGTGTTTCCCCTCTGTTGGATTAGAATGATGAGATGATGAGTCACATTTACCACTGGGACAATTAATTGTAAATAACTAAAAAGCACTTTGCAAGCACAGGCTTCTACAGGGGCCCTATTATGCTAAAAAAGCTGGGAAAATTTTGCAAGTGTACAAATTTCAGGGAAGTAACAATAAACTATAGGTTTTGCTATGTAAGGAAACATGTTCTTCCATAATTCCAGGATAACTGCAAGCTTTTATTATTAAAGGCACTCCATGGCAGCCTAAGGAGTGCAGAAACAGTAGGTAAGATTAAAAATATTAAGAGATTTTCATGTATTGATTCATTCACTCAACATATACTTATTGAGTTCTTTCTATGATTAACTACATACAGTCCCTGCCCTTATGAAACTCACTGTGTAATTGAAGATTCAGAAAAGAAAATGGTCTCCTAGTGATATGGGCAAATAACCTGTTGTGTCTCAATTTTTATGTTTGAAAATTAAGGATCATACTCACTAGGATTAAAGGAGTATTTAACATATAGTACTTAGCACAGTGCCTGAGAACAATGAGATATTATGGTACTAGACAGTATCTTTATTGCAAGTATTTGTATATTTATTATTATTTTTTATTTATTTCAGAGAGAAAGGGAGAGGGAAAGAGAGATAGAAACATCAATGATGAGAGAGAATCATTGATTGGCTGCCTCCTGAACACCCCCCACTGGGGACTGAGCCAGCAACCCAGGGATAGGCCCTTGAATGGAATCGAACCCAGAACCCTTCAGTCCAAAGGCTGATGCTCTATCCACTGAGCCAAACCAGCGAGGGCAGTATTTATAATTTTAAAGAAAATCTGGATCTTTGTATAATGGATAATTGGGGGAATTTATTGTTAATTGTTAGAAGACTTCCATAGATAGAGATAGGTTTTTTGGGGAAAAAGAAGAATTAGACATTTCAATAACCTTTACAGACAATTACACAATGATGCATCATCACAGTGCCCAAAGGGGCATCATGGCAGGCTTCAAAATGGAAACAGAAGAAAGGAGAGCTAGATGCTAGTCTTGGCTCTGCTACAACTTATCAGTGAAATCTTGGAAGCCTCACAATTTTAGGGGCTTCAGCTTCTTCATCTATAAAATGGACCGGTGGTTATACTTATATTTGTGGCCTATTCTAATTTTAAATTTGCTGGTTCTTTGTAATAAATATTATTGAACATTAGTACTCAACAAAATACAGTGATCGTGCTAATTTCTTTTAGATGGGGACTAAGACATGGGCCTATGCTAATAAACATCACTTGTATGTATAGGAGAGAATAATAGTATAGATGAGGAAAAATATTCTAGATGATACTTATTCCTTGATAGAAAGTTTAGTATGTATGTGTGTATATACACACATATATAATCAGTGTGGCAGGTTACCATGGATAGTGTTGCTTATAAAAATTGGTAATGAGACCATTGGTTAAGAATATGTCCAGCTCAGTTGGCATGACTCAGGGGTTGAGCATCAACCCAAGAACCATGAGGTCACAGGTCCATTCCCGGTCGGGGCACATGCCCAGGATGTGGGCTCAATCCCCAGTGGGGGACATGCAGGAGACAGCCAATCAATGATTCTCTCTCATCATTGATGTTTCTATCTCCCTCTCCCTCTTCCTTCCACTCTGAAATCAATAATATATATATACACTGAGTGGCCAGATTATTATGATCTCTAAACGCATAATAATCTGGCCACTCAGTATGTGTGTGTGTGTGTGTGTGTGTGTGTGTGTGTGTGTGTGTATATATATATATTCGAATATGTCCAAGCATAATGTAAGTATTGGAGCCAACCTTTTAAAAAAAAGACAAGATCCCACACAGTCCTTGAGTAAGATTGACCAGCGGTCCTCACAGTGCAGTACCTGGGCCAGAAACATCAGCATCACTGGGGAACTTGTTAGAAATGCAAATTATGAGGCTACATCTGGACCTATTAAATAAGAAGCTCTGAGTGTGGGGCCCAGCAATCTCTTTAACAAACCCTCCAAGTGATTCTGCTGCGTGCTCAAGTTTGAGACTCACTGAATAATCTCTTGTCCAGATAAGTGGTAAAAACTTAAAAGAGTAGCAAGAGAAAAATAAGTTTGTGATTAATTCATTCATTCATGTATTTATTAAGCATCAGTTATGTGTAAAGCTCTCTGCTTAATTCTGCAGGGAGATACCAATATATACGCTGAAATAAAATGAGACTCTGTCATGGTTGACAACATAGGAGCCTAGTGGGAAAAGAAAAGGTTGTCAAAGTTAAAATATGAAAGACATGGTCTCTCCTCTTCCTCCAACCGGTGATAAAACCCTGGACATCCCATCTCCAATCTCTGGATCACAGTTTCTTCTGCTGAACCAGACTCAGGAATTCTCATCCAGGAATTAGAAGGTGGTGGGCATATCAGAATCACCCAGGAGGTTTTGTTCAAAACAAGAAAGCTTCTACCCCATCTTGTCTTTGAGAAAATCTTATATCCTTCCCATGAGCTGGGTAGGGAACACAAAAGACAACTGCCCTAGGTGCCTTTGAAGTGACTTTGACCAGAATCAAGTGCAACTTAGCAAAGCAAACTGGGTAGAAAATTACAGGTGGAGAATTTTAAAAGTTAGGTGGAATGACCTGGGGAATGAGGCCGTTTACAGACGGAATATAAGCCTCATAGTTCACAACCACAGAGAAGTAGCCCCTCAGGGACTCTGGCTGGAGGTTAACATGAATGAGACCTGAATACTCCCAGAGCTTTTCTTCTAAGGATCTGATCTCCACTGTCTCCTTTGCTCTCTTGGCCTCTCCGTGAGATAGGCGTGGGTGGGTGCTATTTCCCCATCTCATTCATAAACAAGAGCACCAGGAAAACCAGCACCTTTGATCGTAGCAAGCGCAATCAGTCAACAAATATTTATTAAGTATCTGACATCGTTTTCTGGCGTCCTATTTTTTGAAGGGATGTCACTTCATTTGGTCCAAGAAAAACTCAGTAAATTAAGAGAAAGTTAAGCCTCCTTAGCTTGTGTAGTATCACTGCAAGGGGTAGTCTGAATACAGGCTCACATACTTTTTCTACTAAGCCCAGTTTACCACCATGACTCATTCTTGCTTTTCAAGGCAGCTCACCCTGCAGCCTGCGAGTGCCCGGCTGTGAGGTCGGAGTGTGGTAAGGTGAGACCTCCATTAACCAGGAAAGGTGGTTAATTAATGTTTTCTTATGAACCGGAGTTTAATCAGAAAAAAGTTTCAATGCTGTTGTTTAAATAAGTAAATAAAAAACTCAGAACAATCAAAGAGTGCAAATGGTTTTGGAACAGGGGGCAGGAGAGCTTTGTTCTAGCCCTGCCTCTGCCATCGAGTGACGTTATGATGTTTGATATCACTTCGCCTCTTTCGGCCTTAACGTTCTCATCTGTAAAATGAGAAGGTAATTCCAAGTGGTCCTTATGGCTCCTCTGAGTGTTCTTTTGAGGTTCTGTACTTTTTCTCTGATGGTCAGGGTCATTGCTATCCCAATGTTAGTTCGTATCCAGGCCAGCAGCAATTGATGGAGAAACTGAAGGAGAATGGGTCAATATGCTCTTGGAATAAGAAAGAAACGTAGTGTGACTTTTTTGGGGGGGAAATTGGTATCAGTTTATTTGGATATATTTTAATGCTTAATATATTTCCATATATTTGGTATAGGTTCACTCTGGTATATTTGCAAATAAATACATATTTAATATATTTGTAAGCCTAGCAAGCCAAGAGGTGATTTTAATTTTGCTCTTTATAGTTTATTTGCTATAACTACATGGTGAACATATATTGCTTATATAATAAGAAGAGTTATAAAAAATGAACATTGTAAAAATGGAATCACAGAGGTTAAAAGCTGAAAAAGTTCATTGGCCTAGTGCAGTGGTCGGCAAACTCATTAGTCAGCAGAGCCAAATATCAACAGTACAACGATTGAAATTTCTTTTGAGAGCCTAATTTTTTAAACTTAAACTTCTTCTAACGCCACTTCTTCAAAATAGACTCGCCCAGGCCGTGGTATTTTGTGGAAGAGCCACACTCAAGGGGCCAAAGAGCCTCATGTGGCTTGCGAGCCGCAGTTTGCCGACCACGGGTCTAGTGCAATCCATTCATTTTTCACATTAAGACACCGAGGATCAGAGAGATAAGTGACCTACCTGCTCCAACTCTCTGACCTTGTTAGACACAGTCTTGGGGACAACAAAGTGTCTAGTTTCTTAGCCCAGTACTTCTTTTGCTATTCCATACTTTCATTGAGTTTTTCTACTTTCTTCTAAAAAAAAATAAAATGAAATAAAAAGGAGACAAACAACAATTCTATTTGGGCATTCTTGTTATTTAGGTTCTATTGATCAAGCCCTGGTAAATGCCATGACGTAGCCAGCGGAGATGCCCTGCTCTTTGGGGGTGATCTATTGGAACCCAGGCTTCCCCCATAGACTGTCACCAAAGTTCATCTGCACTGGGTGGCCAGGGTGGCTCCACGCTGTGCGTCTTTGCTCTGCCCTGCACATTGTAGCGGTTTTTAACATAAGATGCACTCAAGATCATAACAGAGATCATTAGCAATACGTTTAGGAGACTAAACATGGCACAGGGACAGGGAGAAAAGATACATGGGAGCCCAGAAGGAGGAAAGAGTGACACCCCAGGTTTGGTACTCCAGTGATGTTAGTGCACAGACTGCTCATTTATAGTTAGCAGTGCCT
Source organism: Eptesicus fuscus (assembly GCF_027574615.1). Taxonomy (NCBI): domain Eukaryota; kingdom Metazoa; phylum Chordata; class Mammalia; order Chiroptera; family Vespertilionidae; genus Eptesicus; species Eptesicus fuscus. The sequence continues at coordinate 24,490,568 of NC_072489.1, forward strand.
GTGTGTGGAAACTCAACATTCTCTTCATTTTGGCCTCATTAATTGTCCCGTCCTTGATTCTGGTGACTTCAGAAAAAAGGAAACTTATTTTTGTCAGTTTGGAGTTAACAGATTTGTATAAACAATCTAATTGTGTTATTACCCCAAAGGAGAGTTTCTTCTAGATAATGAATGACAAGTCAATGTCCTACAGAATGACAGATGTTTGCAAGCGGATATGATGGGGACTGTCTCTACATAGAAACCAAGTTAGCCGAATGCTGCTGGCTTATATTGTGAACAAAGTGCCTAAAAAACAAGCCTACTTTTTCCTAATCATATGTAATTTCTACAAATAAATATTTCTTATGCTTTACACCTGCATGGAAAATTGCCTCCTACACAAGCCACACCTTCCAGCCAGGTCCAAACCTCTCACCACCAATGTTATCATTATACTTGGGATTCCAGCTGCCTTTGGTTATGAGGATTTCATGCAAATATAAGGGAGCAAAACATAAAACGCTGCCATTTTTTTTCCCTTCCCAATTTCCCCAAGTTAAATAACAGTTTATTCTGCAGACTTTCAAATCACTCCCACAAAATTGGCAATCCAATACAATTGACACATTCATGCTAATCCACTCAGAAGTAAATACACTGTGGTAAACACTGTGATATTTGCAAAGACCATAGCTCCCCAATTATGGAAGAATTAAGTAGGGATATAATGAGGGAGGGCCAAGTGTGATTCAGCGTGGAGGGAAGCAGCCTTACCATTGTGTCTAATCCTCAAGTGGAAACTTTCTGTGCATTTGAGAACTTAAAAATGTGGTTCACTTTGACTATTGCTTTAAATAAAAACGTTGCACCACGTTTTCTTGTTTTCCACCCAAGAATTAGCAAAATGCCCCCTAAGAGGTGCTGGCTTCAGGATTTTTCTGGACTTAGCCAATACTAGGACATGCTCAAGCCCTCTCAGGAATGTTTGTGTCACGAAACCACAATCTATTGGTTCAGTATTTGTTGGATGTTCAATGGAAAGACAAGGGGATTCAGTCTGTTTAGCAAAGCTGGGTTTGAGTCCTGGATTTACCCTGTTACTAATCACGACCCCAGGAAGAACCAATTGAGCACTGTAAAAGTTACTGGAGTTTTTACATGCATTGTCGCCTTATGTTGATCCTGTGAGGCAATGAAGGCACTAGTTAGTCATTCCCATTTTAGAGACGAGGAAGCCAAGGCTCAGAAAGGTTGTTGGTTGCATGTTATCTCATAGCAGCCACTTTCCTCAGGCAGCAAACAAGCGCAGGCAGAGGTCCAGAGAAGGTAGGTGCTTCACCTGGCATCACACAGCAAGTCTGACGCTGGAAAGAGCACAATTAGTCTGGAATTTCCAGCCCATTAATTAGGTCACTGGACCATGCCGTCTCAGTGAGTCCAGCCTGGCCTGGGAGGTGAGCCACCTCACATTTCGTCCCCTAGGCCAGGAAACCGCTTCTGAGCCCCGATTGGGTCAAAGGGAGCACAATGACCATACACAGGTAGTTGGGAGAGGAAATAAAATACTAATGATGTTCTCTGAAGTTTCAAGCGCCTCTCTCGTCCCTATAAATGGATGGCTTGGACAGACAACTCTGTAGTTGTAATAAATAAAGACTTGCCACCACTTTCATCTCTGATCCCGGTCCACCCACAGGCTTCAGGAATATGCCTGACTGAGCAGACAGCCTCACAGGTTTCAGTCTGTGTCCATCCGGAGGCGTGGGCCCTCTGGGAGAAGACCGGGTCTGCTCTTACATTGCTCCTAGGTGACAGTCTGGAGTTAGGGCTTTGCCTACAGAGCAGTAGACGTTCAGACACCACAGTGATGACACAAGAAGAACGTTTTTCTCTCTTTCACTGGACACTTGAGTATAACCAAGTAAATTTTATTGAGCACATACTATGTATAGGACCCAATTCAAATATCTAACAAGTGCTAATAAGCAGTGCTAATATCAACAAAATGTTATAGTGTGCTGAACCTTCTCCCAATACATATGAAAATTGTTAAAAAATTAAATCAGTGGGGAAAAATACTTTTAAAATATACTTTTATTGATTTCAGAGAGGAAGGGAGAGAGGGAGAGATAGAAACATCAATGATGAGAGAGAATCATTGATTGGCTGTTTCCTGCATGCCCCACACTGGGGATTGAGCCTGCAACCCAGGCATGTGCCCTGACCGAGAATCAAACCACATGACCTCCTGGTTCATGGGTCGACGCTCAACTACTGAGCCACACCAGCCGGGCAAGAAATCTATCTTTGGAAGATAGGGAGAGAAGAGAATGAAAGAGTTGTGGAAAACAGTTAATGATGTTACACTTGTTAAAAGCAGCATTTATGAATTTGAACTCCCTTGGATTAGGAACAAAAGGTACATTTTGTGCAATTTGGTTTGTTTATAAATGGTCATGTTTTGTGTGTTCCTAGATATGAAACCCAAAAATAAAATATCCAGAAAGATGTGTGACAAAGAGCTTTTCCCAGAAAAGTCGTTAGAAATAAACATCTTTTTCTGATTTATTTTCCTATTTTACTCTAATAACTTAATTTATAAGTGTATTTTATTTATTTTTTGGTAGTTACTAATTAACTGTAGCAAAGATTGCTATAAGTAAAAAATATGATTGTTAGGAAAAGCAAACAGAAAACAACAAAACACACACACACACACACACCCACACACCCCAAACAAATCCCACTAAGATTTCTCCAAATCCATCAAATTAAAGCTATCTCATGTTAATTCTTTTCTTTTTCTGTACTTACATTTAGTTTTTCTCTACTTACGTATTATTTAGCTATGACTTAGTAATTTCTATGTTGTTTTCCTCCAATAAATTAGCTCCTATTTGACCATATTTATTGCCTTTAGTTGCCTTCTGGGAGAACTCTGTCCTCAGTTGATTTTAAACCTCCCATCTCCCCAGGGAGCCCAGTGAGGGGTGGGGAGTGGAGCCTTGCGCTTTTCTGTCTTCAGCAAACACACCTGTGGAGCGTCCCAGTGTCCCTTAGGTGTCCCTCGGGGCTGTGGGAGGATGTGGGAGGAGGAGAGGAACTGGAACTCTGTACTACGATAAGTTTAAACGTTTGGTTTCTGCTGTTCATTACGAATGATGTCCAATGTTTGACTTGTCTGTTGGGTTGATATGAGAAGTAGGAGATAATGAAAGAGAAAATAATCCTATATAATAAAACCTTAATATGCAAACTGACCGAACGGTAGAATGACTGGTCGCTATGATGCGCAGTGACCACCAGGGGGCAGATGCTCAATGCAGGGGGTGCACTGCTCAGCCAGAAGCTGGGCTCATGGCTGGTGAGCGCAGTGGCAGTGGTGGGAGCTTCTCTAGCCTCCATGGCAGCGCTAAGGACATCTCCCGAGGGTTCCCAGACTGCGAGAGGGTGCAGGCTGGGCTAAGAGACCCTCCACCCCCCAGTGCACGAATGTTGTGCACCGGGCCTCTAGTTTAAATATAAAAGATAAAATAAGAAAACCAAAGCTGTCACATTTTATTGAATTAAAAACGTTGAATCATGTGTGCATGTATTTTATCTCTCTCTAAGTCTGCCCAACTTTTCATTTAATATTAAGTAAGCATTTACTATTATGGGTCATGTCCAAGGCTTTATACTGGAGACTCAGAAATAAATGACACAGTCTTTGCAGTATATGAGCCCGGCATTTCTCACACATTATTTCACTTAATTTTTTTCAATAATGCACTAAGGTACAAATCTTTACCCCTTTTTCAGAGAAGTAGAAAAGGTTTTGGAAGCTAAAGCCACCTGCTCAAGGACACATAGTGAGTGACTTTCTAGTGCCTGAGAACTCTACTTGGGAAGGGTTTTGAAGATTTCATATATAAGATCTGGTGCTGTTTGAGTCTAGCAAAAGGAACCAAAAATTAAGTTATTTAACAGATATTTGCTGAGTACCTACAAGGTACAAGACATTGTTCTAGGTGTGGTTGAGAACAAGATATAATGTAGAAAAAGGTAGCTAGTAATACAGAAAATATTTTTTTAAAAATGTTTTATTGACTTTAGAGAGACAGGAAATGATAGGGGGAGAGAGAGAGAGAAGGAAAGAGAGAGAGAGAGAGAGAGAGAGAGAGAGAGAGAGAGAGAGAGAGAAACATTGATTAGTTGCCTCCTGCACACCCCCTTCTGGGGATCAAGCCCACAACCCTGGCACGTGCCCTGACTGGAGAATCCAATCTGAGAATTCTCAGAGCATGGGATGAGGCTCAACCAATTGAGCCACATTGGCCAGGGTAATACAGGAAATCTTGATATATGATGGTATAGCCAGTGAAACACTTTCTGTTGATATAAATCAATAGGGAAAGAGGTCCCTGAGACAAGACAGAATTGACAAGTATCAAAGAGTGTTGTGTATGCAGAAGAGGGCACAGAAGAGAGGTGTCTGTTTAGGTTAGGACCAATGGAAAGATGTGCATGAAACTCTTGTGAAGGGAAAGTTTTCTATGTTTTGCAGAAAAACAACAATTGGTGAAGGTGAAGGTGATCATGATGAGAAAGAAGATGGTATTAATGACGCCTGCGAGATAATGAGCCTGACCAGTAATTGCTCTCTTCATTTGAGCATGAAAGGTCTGGAAACTGATGGTACCTGAAGGGCATTAAGCCGACTGCAAACCGATATTTCATTTAGTACATTTTTTTTTCATGTTAATAAACTTTGGCTAGTAGGAATCCTTGGGGCAGGGAGTACATATCCTGAATAGAAATATTGAAAAATTAGAGAAACATTCTTATTGCTAATGACTTGGTCAACTGAGATTGGGTAATCGGCCTCATTTCTGTTTGTTATTAGGCATAACGTGTTTTATTCCTTCGTGTAGAAAATACGAGCTTTCGATATCACTGCTTAGTATAATTGACTCTTCTGAGCCCTGTTTGAACTTAGTGATTCATCATTTTTCAAATTAGTAGGGACACGGATAGGGTAATCTGCGTCTGTAATCAGTAAAACCTTCCGAATGCCTTCCACAATAATGGATTAGGCTGTCATTTGTAGTATCTCTTATTTCTGTTATCATCTGCGCTTAGGATGTCAATTTGAGCTTATTAGTTTAATTTTTAAGACATTTCTTCTTACTGCTGACAGCCATCGGAAGCATGTCCACTTGATGCGCGCTGCCTTATTTGTTGAATTTGGCAGAAGTGACCCCCCCCCCCCTTGTAAAAGACAAGATACTCAAGTGTCAAGCGCTTACAGGGTCATCCATCTTCTTCGGCCTTCCACCCACTGGGGCTGGACCACATGCACCCACTGTTCAGGCCCCGTCTCCGCTTTCTCTTTGTCATTATGCTGTTGTCAATTCCGCCATTTATTCAGTGATTAATCATCATTTGGAAGGTTCTGCTGGGAGCCAACAGAAAGGGGAGTATTCCTGCAGGTGGTGTCTCTCTGATTAGTCAAAAGTGATAATGACTTGCTGCTGGGGCTTTGTCCTAAGGAGGGGAATTCTTTTTCTTTTGCGGAAATGCAATTGAATTTTATAAACTGGGAAATAAATTTAATTGTACAAAGAACATTAGAATGGGTCTTTACAAAGTGGAGAAACTGTTTTCCTTACAGCACCTTTAGAATCACAACTTGCTTACAATCTTACCTTTACATTTTTAAAAAATTCAGAGCATTAAAGATGCACGTTCATGGCAACAGAAGTGCCTAAAAGTAACTCCATGAAAGATGAGATATCTGGTGTTTTATCAGCAATTACTCTCACTGAAGTAATATATTTAATATTTTTACCTTTGAGAGCCACAAAGATGGATGATGGTATTTAACTTGGTGCAGTATTACTCTTTTGTTCTCTTTTATATTATTTATTTAGAAAATAGTATCTCTGACAATGAAGGTATTGGCTATGTTGTTTAAATATGACTGCTTTCATTAAAAAAAGGGGTGAGCAAGATGGATACCCTGGAAGATTTCCCAAGGAGTCTCAGGCTCCACAGAAAGGGGGTACCTTGTTGGTGGTGGTGAAGTCCACCCAGAGAAGTAAGTGCGTTTCGGGTGGTGGAGGGAAGAAAGGAACCAGGGAGGGTGGGGAGAGAAGGGAATGTCAGCCTGCTTCCAGCCTGACCAGTCTCTCCACCAGTTGTTGCCTATGTGCTTCCTCAGTGAGCAGGCAGGGTTTCCAGAGAGCGTATGAGTGTGTGTGTACGTGAACTTCTTTCACTGCTCAGTTGATCAAGGTGAGAAGGATGAGTGGTTCAGAGAGAATTACTCATTTCAGTCTTACTCCTTTGGGCAAATTCAGAGATCCTGGAGGCTGCCCTGGATTTATTTATCATATTCACCCTCCCTTCATGGGAAGTCTCTCTCAATTGACGTGTGGATAAAAGAGACTAAACATGTCAAGGTTCCAGAACTGAATCCTGGTGACTGGTAGTTACTTTTAGTAGTCAATTATCTCATTCTCATTCTCCCCACCCTTCCTCCTCTTTGCCACATTTTGCTGGTGACTCAAGTTTTTCCTCGGATCTTTGCTTCCCTGGTCTGAGTCTGAGTGTGGCATTTGAAGCCTGGGAACAATCTCTGAAGGATCCGCATATAGGTAGTCACTTGAAGCTCAACCCTGGTGTGTGTGTGTGTGTGTGTGTGTGTGTGTGTGTGTGTGTGTGTGTGTGAAGTGGGAAAGGGGTCCCTCCCTCCAGGACAGCTGCCTCTTGGGCCGGGAGGGAGGTTGGGCTGGAACTGAGGTGATTTGCAATTCATAGCCTCAGCCAGTCACTCCTTGACAGGCAAGTTTCCCCAGGACTGGGAGCAGCTGTTGCCTGACAGGGAGATGGGCTAGAGTGATAGCTGAGCTGCCCGCCTGGGAGGTGGCTGGGAGGCCTGTGGTGGAGGAAGGCTCTTGCAGAAGACAGGTTTAGAGTACGAGAGCCAGGTGGATGTGTGAGGGGTGGGGGTAGATGTGGGGAGCAGCCCCAAAGCCCTCTCCTGGGCAAAAGAGCAAAACACTGAATACAAACTTCCAGATCTTCCAGCCCCTCCTGACCCCTCACCTCTATGCCCCCTTCCCCGCCTCCCCAGTCTAACACGGTTCTTAGAGTCTTACATCCTCAGGTGTAAGAGACTGAAGACAGCTTGAGTGTAATCTGTCCCAGGTGGAGATTGCTTTTGAGTGAACACCATGACCTACAGACTTGGTTTCCAAAGAGTGGTCCCCGGACCAGCAGAGTTAGCATCACTTGGAAACTTGTTAGAAATGCACATTTTGGGGCACTACCACAGATCTACTGAAGCAGAAACTCTGGGGCCTTGACACCCGCTATCTAGTTTAACAAGCCCTCCAGATGTTTCTAAACATGCTAAAGTTTGAGAATCACTGACCTAGAGTGAAACAAGCTATGACGCAATGGAATTTTGGGCATTTGTCAATGATTTGAGACAAAAGGGCACACTAAGGAGAACAGGGTCTTATGAGCCCTTTTATCACTCCTCCCGCGAAATGACCTTCTCAACCTATAACTAAGGACATCCCACCCATGGGTCCCAAGCTGCTGAATGTGAGACTGAAAATAGCACTTATCATTTAACTAGCAGAGTATTTCAACTTTGGCTTGGAAATTGTTGAAAAACTTGCACAGATGTGGCTTTCCCTTCTTTTTTCTAGTACTCAGGTTAGTTCTCCTAGGGTTGAACCATTGCTCTTTGGTGAATGAATCTCTAAGGTCTGGGTAAAGGAGAAAGGGGATCTACATTTATTCAGATCTGGCAAGCACATTGTGCTAATAAAGAGCATTAGGTATAGGAAATATCCCAGTAGTTAGCAAACTCTATCTCCAACCCAGCCTCCTGCCTGAGGTGGACATTTGATGGAAGAGAATAGTACTTTCAGAAAGTTAGGAATGTGTTCAAAGTTGTGGTCAGTGCATAGCAGCAGGTCCTTGGTGGATTCTTTTTTTTTCTCTTTCTTTTCTTTTTTTTTTATTATTTTATTTATTTTCCTTGGTGGATTCTTATTGAATTGAAACCTGCTTGACTGCACCTCAAGAGCCTGTTTGTTACTCTTCATTCATACATTTATCTCAACCTTCTTGAACCCAATTTTAATTTTGGTTTAGGCTCTTGCAGTAACAAGTTCCTGATGAGGTAATGAATTGACTATCTACAGTGTAAAGGAATGTGTCCCTTTATTTATCCTAAAACGACCTCTTCCAAGTTTCAAGAGTTGCTTATCTGAAATCTTAGGTTTGGGTGTTGATGCTTCCGACTTTGTCTGAGATAGTCTCTGTGATTGTGCAATGATGAGTCAGTAGTACTGATAGCACTGCCACACCACACCAGGTGAGAAACTCTCCAAGGAGAGGAATGCCTTCTGACTCCGTGCCAGGGTCTAGCTCGCCTGTGCTCGAGATGGTGGTCTATAGTGTGGTTTAGGAATTCACAAAGACCCAACCACATTCTTCCTGAATTGGTGTCTTAAATTCTATCTGGAAACTCATTCCTTTAGGTAAAACATTTTTCTTTAGTATTGTCTCCTACTAGATTAAACTTTCATGAAGTCAAGGAGAAAGGCTTCATCATTTTTCGTTGGCCCCTACCATCTGTCACAGAGCCCGAAATAATCGGCTTGCCCTAACTCTCAGTGCATGCGTGTGTACATGTTCTTAGAGAAGGGTAACAAGCTATTTCCTTACATCTTAGTTTGAATGGGATGTGAGGGTGAAGTTGGCTTTACATTTGGAGACAAAAAAAAAAAAAAAAGCCATACTCTTTGCCTTTATGAAAGTTAAATCTAGTAGAACATATTTATAAAGGAATTGTTTTACCCAGAGAAATGTGTTTCCATTGGTAGAATTTTAGGCACTTTTGATCTGGTCAATTGATCTGGCCAGATAGGAGTCACCTGCCTCTCACTCCTCTGCGTGGTTTCTAGAAGAGATCTCATTTTAGAGAAAAAGTCTTATCCATTCACTGAAAGCCAGGAAGAGCAGGACAGCATGAGTATTCTGGGGACTGGGAGTAGAAAATAAGGATATGTTGAAATAACAGTGAGTATTTAGTGAGCATTTTCTATGTACCTGGAATTCTTTAAAGTATTTAATAGCTATCAAGTCATTTGATTTTCATGATAAACCTATGAAGTAGGAACTCTTAGTATCCTCACTTTATAGAAGAGAAAACCAAGGTCAGAAAGGTTAACTAACTTCCCCAAAGGAGACTTGGCTAGTAAGTGGAAGAGCTAGAATTCCAATCCAGATAGTCTGATTTCAAAGCCTGGCTCTGAAACAGTATGTTCTATTGCCTCCCTGGAGAGGAAAGGGGGCATAGGAAAGCAAGATCAGGGTTGAAGATTACTTACATTTTAAGATTTTTTTTGGCCAAGAATGATCCCAATATTTCATGGGGCAGTGCTCCAGGGAACCAAGACCAGATATTGCCAGGAATCTGGGAGGCAATGGATGAAACAAATGCTTTATGAGAACTGGTCCTAAATGGTTTGGCTCAGTGGATAGAGAGTTAGCTTGGGGACTGAAGGGTCCTGGGTTGGATTCCAGTCAAGGGCACATGCCTGGGTTGTGGGCTCAATCCCCAGTAGAGGGCATGCATGAGGCAGCAGATCAATGATTCTCCCTCATCATTGATGTTTCTATTTCCCTCTCCGTTTCTCTCTGAAATCAATAAAAATATATTTAAAAAAATAGGAACTGTGCTTTGCCAGGTTGGGGAAGGAAAGGGTTATTTAGAGGGAGATCTAAGTAAGATCTTCCTTTCAGCTCCTGCAGTGGTCCTCCCTTCTCCTGTTCACCTCTGCCTAATAATTTGATCAGTTCTCTGTGGAAAGCACTTAGTTGCTATGGTAATGAGTACTCTATAAATATTAATAGAATAAAGCCAAACAGAGTATCGCCCCATTAATGCAGAAGCTCATGGAATTAGCCTTGAACATCATGGTCTAATGATGTGCTACACAGTCATTTTATTTTAAATCCCATTGAACATGTGTGCTAGCGCTGGACCTCATAGTGATGAGCAACAAAGATCTGGAGCAAATGATGTCATGTTGCTTTGAAGCCCAAACAACCTGTTCTCAAATGCTGTACATATCATATATGTTCACTGTTTTGATGTTTTTAGTGGAATTTAATAATTGTTATTCTGACTACTTGATATTATATTTGGCAACTTAACTCGTGAGTTTTTAGCATTGAAGACGTACAGATTCACCTAATTTTGAGCAGGAAAGGATCTTAGTGATTGTTTAGACTGGGAGTCTCAAACTTAAATGCCTGCAGGGTTGAGGCAGATAAGGTAAATGAGGGAAGCAGGCTGTGCACAAGATAATGGGAATAGTAGGCACAATGCCATGCCCGGAGCTTGGCATCTTATTCTAGATGCCATGTGTTTGTTTACTCATGTTCCCTCCATCTTAGGATTTAAAGGTGGTACAAGGAAATATAATTAAAAAATAAAGAATAGGATGTGGAGAAAATAATGATAATAAAAACAAAATTAAGGATAAGGTTAATGAACATAATGATTTTAAAGCTCTCTGTGGTTGCTAGATGTATGTCCCAAGTCTCTGAGCTTCCTAGCAGCCAATGTAAAGAAAGGGACATGAACCAAATATTCAGGAGAAGCCCAGAGTACTTTTACTTCGGAAGCTCAAAGGTGCTGTGTGGACTCCCTTATTTAAACTCTGTCCTTCTTTCCTTTTCTGTTGGTTCTCCTCTCATTTCTCTAATAATTCCTCCTGTGTTGCTTTTATGAACATCTTTCCTTCACTGATCCCTTTGGCCCTCTGCCCTATGTTTCTCCTAGCCTACTTACACACGGCAGGCAAATGTCGACCACCCATACTTTTGTCCCCAGTTCAGAGTTTTTTTTCTAACTTTCAGATTTATATTTCCAACTCCAGCTACCCAGCATAGTTCTCATCACAGATTTCCCTCATGTCATCATATCCTCAAATTGAATTTATCCTTTCCCTCTTACCTTACTCCTAACCCCTTTTGCTCTTACACTGGCTCCTCCTTCTGCTTTCCTTGTCTAGTAAATTACGCTACCAGCTCTTCGCCATCAGGCAGCCCTACACAGAAACCTAGGATTCATGTTTGAGCCTTTCTTTCTCTCATTCCATATGCAGTTGAGAAGGTGTATTAGTCTTATATCTTTTATATCACTCAAATCTCCAGAGCCCTCATCTAAAGCCCAGGTTTCTTACCATGCCTACCCATATGCCTGTCCTTCCAGCCAGGCCTTTCATGACCCCCTTTCTTCTAAAAAATAGTCCTTCAAGAGATCTAAAGGCCTGAGGTAATACCAGATGCCCTTCTCCTTGGTGCCTCTGAACTCCATTTTTTATCTCCCCAGTATCCCGAGCCAATCCTTTATCCTGTTTAGCTCCCCAGCCTCTTCTCTGCTGTTTTCTGTTCAGCCCTCTGCCTCTGAGTCCAGGCAGCAAATGCCTCAAGGGGAAGAGTGGCTCAAACACAAGGCTCATCCTTCCTCCTCTTCGCTTCCTTTCAGTCTATAATCTTGGTCCCTTATAACCTGAACGACTTGGTGGCCATGAACCTCAGTTTCTGTCCCCTGTTCCCAGAAGACTATCAACACCTCCGTTCAGCAACTCTCTTTCTGTTGGCTTTTTGCTTGGCTCTCAGTCTCTCTGCCCAAGCTGTGCCAATAGGCAAATCAGCAAATCCCTGGAGGAGGGAAAAGGTAGAAGTTGGGCTTATCTCAAAAGGGTCCCTTTTCTCTGGGACCTTGGTCCCGGTGGTCCTTGCTGTCTTCATCGCTATCCAATGCCTTCAAAAGAGTTGTTTGATTTTCTTTTTCATTTATTATCCAGCTTTTCTAATTATTCTTGGTTGGGAGGGTTTCTCTGCTCAATTGATCTTTATTTATGGAAAAGCATCTTAAAACTCAAGGAAGCCAACTAGGCTCATTCAACAATAACAATAACAATGTATCGAGACTTACTGCTTCCTTCCAAGAGCATTAATCTCTTGGAGGTCTTGTGAGACTAAATGTGTTTTATAATTTATGCCACCACTTGCATACACATTTAAAAGGAGTTTATTGTGGGAGGGGAGGGAGATTCTCATCCCTAACTAATTAACTAATAACTAACTAACTGACTGACTAACGTCAACAATTAACATTTGTTGAGCACTTACTATGTGCCAGAAACTGTTTTTAAGAATTTTGCATATACCATTTCACTTACTCCCCACAACTTTGAGAAATGGGTTCTTTTACGATTCTTCTTTTTTAGGAGAGAAAACTAATACACAGAGATATTAAATGGTCCAGTCTCCCAGACTCACAAGGAGTGGAGAGGGGCTGATTCCACCCAAAAAGGGATCCTGGACCTTTTAAAAATCCCAGATAGTTTTCTATTAAAAAAATTGTCTTTGCATTTTTAAGAAAATGGAAGTCTCAATGAGCCTCAAACACTCTCCTATTTATGTTTATGTTGGGGGGTGATGCTCATGGCATAGGGAAAAGAGCAGAACAATTGCCTTAGGCACTAAAATTTCCCCAGAGAGATACCCAATTTATCTTGTATTTCTGGTGTGTTTGAGTTTGTAATTAATTTGCCTAAAATTTTTCCAGAATGCTGTTCTCTGGAAATGAGCAATTATCTTCTTCTTCTGCTCAGAAGCAATACGGCATCCTGAATTTCCCAATAATTTTTTTCATGGTATTTCCCAATTTTTTCCCCATTGTACTTACCACAGTTTGTAATTATTATTCATTATTATCTATAATGATTAGTCTATTTATTTACTTATTTGAAACATCTGTCTGCACCACTAAACCAAAATCTTTACTATTACTTATTATAAAGCAAGGTTTCACAACCTTAGCACTACTGACATTTGGAAATGGACCATTCTTTGTTTTGGGGGGCTGTCCTATGCATTGCAGGATGTTTAGCAGCATCCTTGGCTTCTTACTAGATGCCAGTAGTACTTCCCTAATTGTGACAATCAAAAAACATCTCCAGATATCCCTTGGGGGGACAAAACTGTCCCTAGCTGAGAACCACTCATCTATCTATCTATCTATCTATCTATCTATCTAATATATATATATATATATATTATATATATATATATAAAGGCAGCTACCATAACAGCCATAATGACCTAACAACTGGTCGCTATGATGCCCACTGTGGCCAGCGAATAGGCCTGATCAGGGGGTGGGGCCGGCGGACAACCTCTCGGCCCCTCCCTGCCAGCCTGCCCCTGATTGGACTCCCCCACCCTGATCAAGAGCTGGGCCTGCCAGCCAAATGCCCCTTCCCTTCCCCCCCACCAGCTGTGCCCCCATCAGCCTGCCCTACCACTATAGGCCATGCAGCCCCTCCCCCCGGCTGGACCGCCCCTGATTGCACCCCCCCCCACCCCAATAAGGGGTGGGGCTGGGTGGCCAACCTCCTGCAGCCCCTCCCCCCAGCCGGCCACACCCCCATGGACCCCCCCACCAACCTGATTGGCCTGCAGCCCCTCCCCCTGGCCAGTCCCATCCCTGATAGCCACTCCACCTCAATAGGGTGGGGGGCTGGCCGGCCAACCTCCTGCAGCCCCTCCCCCTGCCCAGCCCCACCCCAGATCAGCCCCCCAACCCCAATCGGGGACAGAGCCAACTGGCCAATCGCCCTTGGCCCCTTCCCCCAGCTGGCCCAGCCCTGATTGGGGCCCTGATCCAGATGGGCTGGCTGGCCAACTTCCTGACATCTCCTTCTCCTTACAGGCCCAGCCCCGATCTGCCCTGATTGACCCCACCCATGCACGAATTCATGCACTGGGCCTCCAGTGTATATATAATTCATGTATAAAGTAATGCATGCATGAATGAAAGAATTAACAGTCTCACTCTGGAATGTGATGGGATTTCACCAAATCCTTGAATTCTTGGGATTTTCCAGTCCTTGAATAATTGTTGTCCCTTTGTGTATTCAGATTCATTCATTCTCTCATCTATTTGCTAACGAAACACTTATTGAGGACCTGTTAATGGAAAGAGGTCAGAGTACTGTAGGTTGTTTATACTCTGCAAAGCTCAGGGGGCCTGTGCTGGGCATTAGATGGTTAAGGGTGAACAAAATATGAATTACTTTCAGCTTATTATGGCCCAGGGAGTACGGTAGTCCAGCAGCACATTTTGGATCAAGCTTACCCTGCCTGCAATGCTTTCCTTGTTCTTCCCTGCTTTTCTGTGTCTTAACATTCTTCACACCCAGTTCGGATTTACCTTCTCCTGTGCAGAGAGAGTCCAGATCTATTTGGCCTTTGCTACCTATCATACTAATGGTGTTTTATAAATCTTATAAATACATCTGGACTCCTTAAATAAATGTTTTAAAGAAGCCTATTAGACTAGAAAAATCCTTAGGTATAAATGCAGTTCTAACCTGACTTCTGTCATCAGTCTAGCTTCGTGACCCTGGCAGGTTGTCTAATTGCTGAGGCTCACTTAATCTATGAAATGGGAATGGTTTGCCCTGGCAGGTGGCTCAGTTGTTTGGAGTATTGTCCCGTACACCAAAAGGTTGTTCGATTCCCAGTCAGGGTACACATCTACGTAACAGGTTTGATCTCTGCTTGGGGCATGTACGGGAGGCAACTGATCAATGTTTCTCTCTCACATTGATCTTTCTCCTCTCTCTCTCTCTCTCTCTCTCTCCCTCTCTCTCCCTCCCTCCCACCCTCCCTCCTTTCCTCAATCTCTAAAACCCAATAAAAACTTATCCTTGGGTGAGGATTAAAAAAAAAAAAAAGGAATGGTTTTACCTGCTATATTGAGGATGATATTGAAGATATTAAGTGAAATAATGGATATAAGTATATTTGGTTAATTTAAAAGCACTATACAAGGTAACATGCTGTCATTATCAACATTAAGAATAATATAACAAAGTCCTTTAGCCAGGGACTGCATTTTATAAGCCTCTGTATCTCTGGAACCTATTATAAGGCTGCATATATAGTAGGGAGCTCCACAAATGATAGTTGGCGATGCTAATATGGTGTCTTGTGAAGTGTGGATCTCATTCATTATATAAATTTGTTATCTGTGATTATACACTAGCCAATAAATAGTTGTAGAGCCAAATTGAATTTCAGATAATCACCCAAGAAGTCTATATTATTGCTCATACATATGTATGTTGACACCTTCTGAAGTTACGAGTTGTACATATTTCATATGAAACATATTTTAAGAACCTAATGGTGTCTTATGGATTTTTATTGAGAACTTTAAAGAATATTTTATTTTATACAGAAACACATTAAATAAGGTAGAAATTCTGGTAATATTTCACTCTGAAGTATATTAAGATGAAAAGTAATGTATTTCAGCACTTGGATAGATTCATTTTCTTTTTTTCATTCTATTATAAAAGAAAGTGACAAATCCTCCGGAATATAGTAAGAGATTAATTTATCTAAAATACTCATCTTCCCCAGTTTTAAAATTTGTTTTAACCAATGTATAAAGGCAATGGACTAAAATTTGTTCTTGGCAAAACTCACAGTCGGTTTTGCCTTCCTGATATTGGCCCATTTTGTGGTAATGCTAAAATTGAACACCATAGTAACAAATTTGTTTTACTAAAAATATTGAGATAATACAAATAAGACATTAAGCAAACCCTTGCATTAGCTGAGTTGACCTTTCTGAAAAACAAACACTAAGGAAATATTTTAAGGGAGTCCTTTTTTTTCTTCTTCTCAACTTAGGGTTCACTTCCAGTCAAATATTACTTTTGTTTACAAAGAATTAGGTTAATACCTGTTAAATGTGGCAGTAAAGTTTTATTACATATAATTAAGTTGTAAAACTAAATGGACTTTATGGGTATAATTACCAATACAAGATTTTATATTTTTTTAATGAGAAATAACTGACTAGTTTAAGGTACTAAATACTATACTAGCTATAGAGCTTTAAAAAATATTTAGTTTGTTTTTCTAAAATGGGAAATTCAGAATGAGGTTTTTAAAAAGTCCATTAAAAAAGAGTTATGTGTACTGTATTTAATTATTGTAGCACTGAATTTTTTCTCTATATAAATTCAGATTGATGTGGCCCAAACATAGGGCTAGCTCCTTCCTCATATGTGGTCACTTAACTTTCAAACTACCCAGGAAGGTGTCTTCATTAGAGAGAAGAAAAATCTAAGATGCTTTAGGGTGAAGGAACTTGCCTACAGCCACAAAGTTTAAAAAATGCTAAAGTGCCCAGCCAGTGTGGCTCAGTGGTTTAGCATCGACCTATGAACCAGGAGGTCACAGTTCAATTCCCGGTCAGGCCGCATGCCCATGTTGAGGGCTCAATCCTCAGAGTGGGGCGTGCAGGAGGCAGCTGATCAATGATTCTCTCTCATCATTGTTGTTTCTATCTCTCTCTCCCTTTTCCTTCCTCTCTGAAATCAATAAAAATATATTAAGAAAATAAATAAAAAGTGCTAAAGCTGGGTTACAAACCCAGATTTTTCTTAATGTGAATTCGGTATTCTCACCAGTCCATGTACTCAGGGTGATATGAACTCCAGTGCTGTATGGTAGCATTCTAACCCTTCCCAAGTCTAGTGTGCTAAGATCTGTTGACCTCATGTAGGATCAGCAGACACATTTATAACCTTTAAACTTCTATAAAATTTCCCTGAACTTGAAAAAATAACTATTACTCATAGTATGCCTATTTAAAAATGTTCATTGGCTACTATTTTATTTCAAGATGGTGGGCTGAACTTGAGATTTTTATTGGTCAAAATTGGTGAGTTTCTTCCTACATTATCATGCAGAAGAAAAGTATAAAATGCTCAGGGATTGAGTTGCAGGCCAAACCTCAATTATTCAATCATTATTTCATTCCTTCGTATGCTTCTGTTTCCAAATGCAAATCCATCTGGTTCT
Source organism: Eptesicus fuscus (assembly GCF_027574615.1). NCBI lineage: Eukaryota > Metazoa > Chordata > Mammalia > Chiroptera > Vespertilionidae > Eptesicus > Eptesicus fuscus. The sequence goes on from NC_072489.1 coordinate 24,507,515, forward strand.
GTCAAAAAGGCCAATTTAAAAAGAAGCACTTCCATGAAACGAAATCTATCACATGATAAGAAATGGGTGGATTTTTTTTTTAAAGTAACAACACCCTGTTAAAAATGGCCAAGTCTGCAATATAAAACATGCTGGGAGCTCTTAGACAGGGTTTGGGAAGGGAAGGGGATAGTTAGGATGGAATGATTGGCCAGCTTTGGGAGGACACCACAATTTCAAACCCAAGAGGAGTGGCAAAATCTAGTCCAATCCAACAGGAATTAAGACTCAAGGGGTCAAATCCAGAGATCAGAACTATGATAGAACTTATCGACAACCAAAGCAAGTCTCAGCATCAGTGGGTGTCCCAGTGCAATTAGGGAGGTTATGGTAGATATTGACTGCTTATCCAACATCCATTCCGTCTTCCTTACAAATGGTGACAGAAACTGATACTGGTCTCTAATATGGATTTCCCCATCTTCCAGAATTAGAATTCCCAAATATTAGCTGGCCACCCAAAATTTATTTCTCAGCCTTCCTTTCAGCTTGTAGGTGTGGCCATGTGACTAATGGGATGCAAGCGAAGTGATGTATGGAACTTTCAGGAAGTATCTTTAACATCTCCAAGCTTTCTTTCTTCTAGATAGTTAGATTATAGACGTGAAGGCTGGAACAGGACCAGACTTTATAAACTATGAAGTATGTTATAGACTGAATATTTGTGGTCCCCTCCCCCCCTCAAATTCATATGCTGGAGCCCTCCCGCAATGTGATGGTATTAGGAGGTGGGGCCCTCGGAAGGTAATCAGGTTTAGATGACCTCACGCATGTGGGTCCCCATCATGGGATTAGTGTCCTTAGAAGAAGGAGAGGAGAAACTAGAGCTCTTTTTGTTCACACATTAAGCAGAGATCATGTGAGCACACAGTGAGATGGTGGCCACCTGCAAACCAGGAAGAGTCCTCACTAAGAAACAAATATGCTAGCACAGTGATCTTGGACTTCCCAGCTTCCAGGAGTGTGAGAAAGAAATGTTGCTTAAGACACCCAGTCAACGGGATTTTGTCATAGCAGCCCAAACTGATTAAGACAAAATAGAAGTCCCATGATGAAGATAGTAGAACTACAAGGTTAAAGGAACCTGAGACCCTGGTAATTGGGGAACCACCAAACCAAACCTGGACTGCCTGTGTTAAGATGAACTTAATTCTAACGGATACACTAATAGAATTCCTATATTATTGGGGGTGGCAATGTATTCAACAATAAAACTCTGTTTCCCAGCCTCTCTTGTAGCTATATATGATAATGTGTCTAACCTCTGGCCATTGAAATAGAGTGAAAATTATGATGGAATTCTGGAAAGTTTCCTTAAAAAAGGAATAGGCAGCTGAGGAAAGTCCCTGTGTCTTCCCTCTTTCTTCCTTCTGACTATTTGAAATGTGGGTGTGGTGGATGCAGCTATTTCAGATCATGAGGGTCCTTGAGCTCCAGGATAGTAGGAGTTTTTCTCCTGTCTTTTCCAAAGTTCCTGATGACTTTTATCAGGTTTGGACCATCTGCTTTTGGACTTCCTTTACACAAAGAAACAAACCTTTTGCTTTTAAGTCTCTTTATTCCGATTTTCTATTAGGTGCAGCCAAATCCAATCCTATCTGATAGAGAGGTTTATTAGAGTCAACAAGCAGGTATAGGAAACATAGGTCAAATGGGGCCTGTGTCTCATCTAGTTGGGAAATTGGAGTGGAAGTAGCAACTTCCTGGCAATAACCTGGTTGACTAGTCAGATTCAATATTAGATCTCTAGCCAATGTATGGGTGTGGATCATCTGGGCCCTGCTCATTGGTGGGTAGCAGTAGCTAGTGTGCTGCCTGATCAGGTACTCACTGTGCTGGGCACAGCTGGGCCTGCAAGGGTCAGGCTTTTAGTGAGCTGGGCAGTGGCCGAAGCAGGCAGGGGCTGACATAGCCCATGCCTCTGTTAGATACTGTTAAGGCAGAACCCATATGTTGAACCATTCTCTCAGTGCTGTAAGCAGCTGGATGACTCTCTCTAACATCCAGGCTTGTGAGACTCAGCTTTGCTCCTCTCTGTGTCATGTGTGGGCCAGCTGCATCCCTACTGGTCCTCATTTCTCCTGCATTGAGCTCATGTACTCTCTGGGGATTAATTTGACTGTGAATACTCTGGACTCCAAAGTGTGGGAAAACTGGAGACACAAACAACAGAAGCCTTAGTGCTACAGTGGCAGAGAGTAGCATCTTTCATTTGGTTAGCATCACCTAAGACCCTGCATGCGGTTTTGTGCTGGTGACATTTCCTAGTCAGAGACACTTCTAGGCAATGACTCAAGGAGGCAGCCTGCTGCTGAGCAAGGAGAAGGCAGGTCTGCATGTTGGAGTTCAGAGAACCCTGGGCTCATATGAAAACTACCTGTCTAGAGCTTTTGCTGTCAAAGAGGTAAGGTGGGTAGAAACATGCTGTGAAATATAAAGTGTCCTGCAAATTATTTTAATTGTATTAATGGAGAGAATAACCACAAAATCACCATCGTGCCCACTGTTACTGAGACTATAAGGTACTGACTCCTTTTAATATGCCTGGAGATAGCAGGGTGCCTTCTCATTAATTTCTTCCCATTAAGGCTACTCTTGGGATTTATTTTAACCAAAATTCATGTAGATTTTAAAAATTGGAGAAATAGGAACATTTCCAGTGCCTCAGGATCCATTTCTTCCCAAGATGACCTGTTCATAACACTACTGCAAGCCTGAATGACAGCTCACTATACCTTCACAATTAACCATGCTAATAATGGGATATAGTAATTTTGTATGATACATATTGATCTTGTACCTCATATACATGTTAATCATGTACCCATTTACTATTATTTACCCCATTTCCAAAAGTGTGTTCTGTTAATAGGTGTTAGGTAAGAAATGGTGGTGGAATACTTTTGGGAAATGTAGGCATAATTGAGCTGGAGAATTGTTATTGGTATGTCTAGGGGGAGGGAACTATTTGACGTGCACATCCTGGAGTAAGGATTTTCATTGCCTCCCCTCTACTCCAAGGAATTTGATGGGGTAGATTTGCATGTTTATACTTTCTCTGCCCCTAATAATCAGAAAACAGGCTTCCTCATACCCGTGCTTGTCTGGTCAAATGTTTTTTCCTGCTGAGATGGTTCATCTGGGGGCATGTCACAAAGTCAAAGCAAGAGATGAGATGACTCATGATGGTCATGGTGGTGCCCTAGCCAGATCGCTTTGGTGTTTTTCTGTGCTTGACATTTTTGGTTTTCCATTCTTCCACCTATTCTGGGAGCTACTTTATGTCCTCTCTGTGACTCCCTTTTCTCCTTAGGTTAGGCAGAGTTCATCCTGCTGCCTGCAGCCAAAGATATTGACTAAGGCAGAGTTCATGAGTATCTTTACAGCTGGGCTCACAGAACTTTTAACAGGCTAGTTTGCATCGTGATTCCCCAAAAGGTCCTCAAAAATGTGGAATTTTCCAAAGTATTTGCTCCAGAAGCTCTGCCTCCTCACCCCCTTCCAAATCTCCCCAGCATCTCTTAGGGTTGGCGTTCTGTGGAACATACTGGTGGAAATGCTAACTTAGCAAGTCACTGCTGAGCCAAATCAGAAGGCTATCAGGAGAGTTAATCTAACTGAAAAAGGTGAACATTTTTCTTCCTGCTTTATAATACTAGTATATCCAGGACCCCATAATAGATTATGTTCCTCTCATGGATTCATAGTCCATCTTTCTCTAGAGGACCGTGATTGGCTTCCCATACGCTGCCTCCTGTATATATCCTCTGGGCTGGCAATAAGATCCGGGACTATAGTGGATACTTGTGGAGTATTTTGTAGAAGCCAAAATACATCATATTTCCCCCCCTCCCCTGATCCATTACATCTGCTAATGACTTAGGTCAACTGGGTAAGCAATGTGGTCATCCATAATTAATTTTGCTATTTGTTATAGCCAATTATTTTAACCGCTGGATCATTTGTATTTTATACAATCTGCCATCTTCCAGGAACATATAAAAGCTTAATGGGTTGTATAATGTGCAATCCCTGATCCATGATTAACATGCTGTTTAATGAGTCCAATTTTAAGAAAGCTGAAACTTTAGGTCCCCAGCTTCTTCTACAAAGCCAGGCACTGGAATGAAAAGTTTGCAACAGTAATGGGTTTTGAATGTTTTAAATGGAAGGTTAGACTCACATCAATGAAGCTCTCCTTGCAAGCTGGGAGCATCTCTCCCCCTCCCCAGCCCCTCGGCCGCCTTACACAGCATAATGAGATGTTAGTGAACAGGGCAGCACTGGAAACTTGTTAACAATACTGATTTCTGGCTTCCACCCTTAGATATCCCAATTTAGTAGGTCCAGGCTTGGCGAGGCATGAAATTTTCCAACAAATGTACCAGGAAATTTTGACAAGTGGTGATGGTTCACACTTTTGGAAATAGTAGACTGAAAGTTTACTTGAAGTTTATTGAGTGTGTAGGCTATTGGCTCTCCCTGCTGGGGAAGCTGGAGGCCAGGAGATGGTTCCGGGACACCTGAGCGTGGTGTTCCTCTCTGGTTTCTCTCTCTGGAGGAGCATGTGGCCTCACAAAGGCTGAATGTGATTCGAGAACCAGAGGAGCCCAATATTTGTAACCATTTCCTTAACGCAGGCACACAGCTTGCTAGAGGAAATTTATCTGGAGTGGAAAGTTTGTTTGAAATCCTGGATATGGAAGGTTGTAGTGTAGCAAAAACTGGGCTTTCCTGGTTCTGTTAGATTTTACTTTCTGTAAATACTGTCTCCAAGATCTGGCTGGGTTTCCCTTTAGCAGTTTCTTTCTTTCCTTTAAAAAAAAATAAAAAAATATATATATTTTAGAGAGGAAGGAGAGGGAGAGAGAGATAGAAACATCAGTGATGAGAGAGAATCATCGATTGGCTGCCTCCTGCAACCCCCCCCCCCCCCCCCCCCCCGCTTGACTGGGGATAGAGCCTCCAACCTGGGCATGTGCCCTGACCGGGAATCAAACCATGACCTCCTGGTTCATGGGTTGACACTCAACCACTGAGCCATGCTGCCTGGGTCGCTTTAGCAGTTTCAAAAGCCATGAGCAGCGATACTGAGATATGCTTACCTGCTCCTGTCTCTTGGTCTCCATACTTCCAATAATTTTCTGTATTCCTGGTTAAACACACTGAGCGCTTAATCCATTCTGATAGGCAGGTGGATGTGTGCGCCTGAAATGCGATGGAGTGTAAGGATAGGCTCCAGTTCGTGACCTGTCCCACTGAAGTGCCAGGGGAAAGGTGGTGGTTAGTAATAAGATCATTTATTCAATCCCCTAACAATTTCTGAGTATTTGGCTTGCTTCTCACTGGTAACTCTGGGCAGTTACTTAACCTTTGCAATGTTCTCAGCTGAAAAGTAACATAATAATACACTTTCCTTTTAGATTGTTGGTAGGGTTAAATGAGATAAGGCATTTGTGCATGATTTCAGGCTCAAGGAGCTCAAAAACGTTAACTACTTTTCCTCCTCCTTCTCTTTCTCTCTGTCTTCTGACCCTCTTCTCCTACCTGGCCCCTACTCTCTTCTCCAAAGCAACAGGCAGTTCTAGAATTTCTATTTAGGAAGGAGGCTTGGGTTATACAATCAGGTTGGAGCGTGAGGAGGAGGAGTGAGCTAGAAAAACATTTTAAGATTGAGATTGCCAAGTGCAGTCTCCCTTGGATTACCTGTTAACTTGGGATGCCTGAGGATGGGACACTGCAATAGCCACAAGCTATTTCTTGACACCACCAGGTCCAATGTCAAGGACCTTGGGAGATGCAAAGATGATGGAGACACTCACTTTCCTCAAGGAGTATAATCTAGGGAGACATTTGTGGTTTGATTAGCTACTCTTTAAATAAGGCAACTTATATTACTCATGTTAGAACAGAGGTACCCTTGGCCAGGAGAGCATAAAAGAGGAAGCAATTAATTCTTGGACAATGTGTTACCTCTATATTTAGAATCAGAAAAAAAAGGATCTGCCTGTCTGCTAAAAATAACAATACAGTTGTGTGTATATTGCATCAAGTAGATGATTAGGGAAAATATAAGCAAAGGCAACACTGGCTACATCAAAGCATACCCAGAGAATCAGAAAGAAAGTGGTAGTGGAAGGATCTGAAGAGCTTCTACCCTACAGCAGAGTTCTGATTTCACACACCAGCCTTGTTAGGGAAGTTCTGTTCTTTTGCAGAAGTAGTGAAGGTAAAGTTGAGAGATACTAGGGAAAACCAGTGTTTGCCTTTAGTTGTAGGCAATAAATTGTGTGGGAAATGCCAATTTCAAAATTCCTCCTTTCTACATGATTCAATGTGAGTAAGACAGAATCATTGTTGTTGACTATCAAATCCATCTCAAAGACTCAAAAATCATTAATGTCCAATAATACTGATTTGTTTTCTGTTAAATCCGAGTCTTGCGGGTTCTATAAGTCTTTCCTTTGGCAGAAAATTCAATAATTTGTTATCACTGAAGGTAAAGTAGTCTCAAAAATGTTTAGTTTGGTTTTTGGTGTTATACACCTTTAGTCCATAAAATGCTAGTTGTGTCTCTATAATTCTTTCCTGGAGAATTAATTAAGTTTCTTGTTTCCGAAATTTACAACATGACTATGTTTTTGTTAGAAGTCTGGTGGGAATTCTCATTTATTTTTGGTCTTCACTTTATGGGAACAGTTTCTATGTTAAAAATTGCAGAATGGAGAACCAGAGGCCAATAATGCTTCACTATGACAAGTTTTTCTAGCTTATTTGCTATGATGAAAATAAGATTGGCAACATCAAAACCCGACAGAAAATTTTTAAATAAAATCTGCTTTCCAGAAGTTTTCATCCTTTAAAAAATGCTGATTTTCAAATATTAAGCTCATATCTCAAAGTATTCTTTATTGAACAGCAAATACTGTGTTGTCTAGCAGTAAAAAAACCCCAAAGATATTCACTAGGGAAAGCTCACGGAACACATATGCATGAAATTCTTTTGAGAGAATCAGAAGAAATTGCATATTTAATGGCCTCAAAGTACAAATAATAGGGTGCAAAGCTTAGTTAGCTTGAAAATTTCCCAATTTGGACACAACATTTGAGTCTGTTTACAGTTAGGGGATTTTTAAGAATATTGATCCAAGAAGCTTCTTTGAGAAAGACCCGGTTGCTGTTGGTTTTGCCTGACCAGGCACACTCGGTCTAACTCAGGTAGGTCCCAGGTTTCTGATTTCCTTCTGTCCATGCACTTTGAAATTAGGAGTAGTTCTTGAGAAAATAGCATATCTGGAAAACAGAAGAGGTTACATCAAGGGAGCTAATGGCACATTTTTAATGTGTTGCAAGTAATAAATGTCACTAGAGAGACCAGTCCTTGTCACTCATCATACCTCTCCAGTAAAATTCTTTCCCCGAGATTCTGCAGGTTGGCCTGTTTATAGGGCATTTCTCCTTCAACTATTGAGGGAGGGAACCCAGCCAGGACTAGGCTGAGCCAATCAGATTCTCTCCTTAAGATTTGAATGAAGGGACCTGAGATGGTGAGTTGTCCGTGCTGAACTGAAACGTTTCTCAGCATTTGGGGCTGTGGGAAGAGGCATGTGACATTCATATAACATCATACAACGTTCTGATGTTACAGGGGAGCTGAGAAGCTTTGAGGCCCTGGCTCAAAAAGCAGAGTTTGTGATCTCTGGGGAGATGCTGGGGGTCGTCTCAGTCTCTGGTTGGCATCACTTCACTTGCTGCTTGTGTGCTCCTCACACAACACCCTGCTACAGGTTTGCTGGGGTGACTATGCTTCTGGTCTTTGCAACTACAACAGCGTGGCCAGGACCGAAATGAGACCAATAGTGTGGTGACTTCCCTTTTAAAAACACTGTTTATATCTATTTATACTTTTGTAGCAGTCAACTGCAGACTGACTATGAAAGCGGGAATGGCCTTTCAAAACAGAAAAATAAATTTTCTTCTGTTGGAATTAAGGAGGAGTGGACTCATCCAATGACCTTTGAGTATAGCTTCCCAAAAGCCAATCAGGCCATCTGGCTTTACTGAGAAGTGTCAGACCCAGTCCATTGCCACAATGAACCTGCAACTCAGTCAGGGAAGACTGAGAGATTGATGTTTCTATCTCTCTCTCCCTCTTCTTTCCTCTCTGAAATCAATAAATAAAAAAAATATATATTTAAAAAAACTTTCATTAGTGATGAAAGCTTTTTTTGTCGTTTATTTGTTAATCCTCCCCCGAGGATATTTTTCTATTGATCTTTAGGAGAGTGGAAGAGAGAGGGAAAGACAGAGAGAAACATCAATGTGAGAGAAACACATCGAGTGGTTGCTTCCTGCACATGCCCCGACCAAGGCCCGGGCCAGGGAGGAGCCTGCAACCAAGAAACATGCCCTTGACTGGAATCACACTTGGGACCCTTTGGTCCACAGGGTGACGCTTTATCCACTTAATAAATCTGAAGTGGAAGTCCAGTAACCAAAACAGATGAAAACCCTTAGCTCTGGGTGAAGTGAAGGAGTGGGTTTGGGGCCCACCTCTCAAATGCCATGCCCCCACCCTACCCCAGCGGCTTGTCCACAGCACGAGGTGCTCCTCTGGAAGTTGCTTGAAAATACAGAGCAGTTTAGGAAGTAGGGAGTCATCGCAGAGTCGGGAATGGTGGATGAACAGGTGTACAGCTTCACTGGAAGCTTGCTGCTGGGTGAACCCGAATAGGGAGAGAGTAAGGAAAGGAGAACAAACAGGGGACTGTGAAGGAGCTCAGGTGGGAGGGGCTGAGGGCTCCATCTGCGAGTGGGAGTGGGGGAGGTGGAGGGAATGGAGGGGAGACACCTGTCCTGCTTCTCATGTCTGTCAGAACTGATCATTATTCCTTCTGCTGTCCCTTGACTTTCACTTCTAGCACTGGTCCTCATAATCTGCTTTAAAATATTGAGAGGGGAGTTTTCAACATGTCCCTAAGCTGCAATCCTTATGCTGGGAATAAAGAAATGTTAATATGAGCAGTGCCAATTGCTTAATTCTCAGGGTTCAACTCATAGGTGTTGCTTCTAGAAGCATACCTGTCTCTCCTCTTCCAGATGTAAGCTGCCTTTTATGTGTTTCTGACATTTTACGGTTTCCTGCTTAGGAAGAAAGTGTGCTTCCCAGGGGGTTATATTAAATTGAATTGATTGTCAGGCAGCATTGAAGAGTTACAACAAAAAGAAAGCAGGCCATATTCATCCCTCTGCCTTTTTATGTTCATGCACCATTTTTTTTTCCTGCTAGCAAATTAAGTTTCTATTGGTTTTGTCTGGTTATCCCAGCTTTCCATCCTAAGACAGAGCCACTAGAGCTGATTTCAATGAGTAGCAAGGTTACAATAACACAGACCCTAAGTAAGGGGGGGCCACTGATGGACTCACCCATTCGTCAATATCCCCTGTTCCTCATTAGCCAAGCTGAGCTGATTGAAATATCTTAGCAACCGATCCACATTTGCCCTTATTGAAGTAATTTGGTGAATGGGAAAATAACATTGGACCATAATGAAAGACTAATGTGTGAGTCTTAGACTGTGAGTTTCTAAATGGTCAGATTTACAGTGTACTTAAGAATCTAAGGAAATCCACATACTAAAAAGCAGAAAATAACAACAACAACCCCCCCAACCTTTCAAGATGGCCATTATTTGCTATTTAAATATTAAAATTCCCATATGAAATTAAAAGGGGACCAAATATTCCTAAGTAAACATTGTGAATCACAATTCTGGTTGTGCTGTTTCTCTGCTCAAAAACTGTCTGTAGGGCAAATTCAGGCCTCACTATGGCGTGGCTCAAGCCCACCTCGCCAGCCACGTCTCTACCTACTACCTCCAGGCACAGCCGCATGGTCCCCCCCTCTGTGCCTTTGCTCCTGCTGTGTGAACCCCCGGAATCCTATGGAGACTCCACCACCTGGTTTACCTGCTGTTGTTCCCTTTGGTGGAGACTTTCCTCCGGGGTCCCTGGAAGAGGTGCTCTCTCTTTGCCTTCCTTTAAAGATTTGAACTGTCGTTATAGGACATTTCCACTTTTTTTTCTTTTAAAAAAATATTTGGATGTATAACTTGTACACTCTATGGGTGACTTGTAAACCTCAATTGCTAAGTTAATAAATAGTGGGGAAAATATGGGCTTTGGGGTCAGGCTGATCCCAGTTAAAATTTTAGGTCCAGTACCAAGTATCTGGGCTTAAGCAAACTCTCTTTCTGCTGTCTCCATGTCAGCTGTTAAACAGGAATCACATTTACTACCTCCCAGGGTGAGTGAGAGAATGCCAGAGATCAGGAATGTGAAGTCCAAACTGGCGCCTGACATCTAGTAGGCGCTTACTGAAAGCTAGTGTGCCTTTTGTATACTCTGTATCATTTAGTACAGCTAGTTCCCTGTGGTGTTAACGTGCTTGGTAACATTTTCCAAATTGAATAAGGGATTAAATTTAGGACTTTGCCAGTATGTTAACTCTTTTCAGACCTTTTAGTACTACTTAGTACATCTAAGCAATAATTTGCAGAATAGACCAGAAAGCAAAACACTAGTTTTACCTTTTTTTTTTTTTTTTTTTTTTTGTAAGGAGGAGGCCCATTTATTGCAGGGCAGCAGCCAAACAGAAAACTCGATGAGGCCATTTTCTCTTGCACCTTCTGCCTCAGTCCTAGAAGTTGGGTCTGGGGAAAGACATTGCTGGCTTATGAGCCTCTCTGATGGAGATACCATGATTGGCATGACAGACTCGGTGGTGGTTAGGGCCAGAAGACACAGAGAACAGGCTCTGGTCAGTGTGTGGGCTCCGGGGTGATGGAAGCTCCTGCCTCTATAGGCCTGGCTTCCTGGCATGGTTCAGAGGATTAAGCAGCACACTCCATAAAGCCCTAATAGAACTTCTAGAGGGTGCCTACCCCCAGACAGTGTGAAGCACCTGATCCACACCATAAGAACAGCTTTCATCAGAAGTCAGACAATTTATTGTTAGTGGCTTCCATACTGAGACTTAAGAATCATAAATGCATACTTGTCTTGGATAGATTTTTCGTTTTTAAAAAAGTTCATTGCAGACAATTTGAAAAGTACTGAAAAGCATGGCACATGTAAATATGAATATAGTGTTTATTTTCAAAAATGATTACATTTTATAAATGCTGTTTTGTAGAGTATATTTGTATCGAAACAATTTGTTGTATTCATTTTCCCATGTCAACATTAATTTTCTTCTACAACATCAAGTTAATAATTGCCTAGTATTTCATCACATAGAGGTTTTGAGTTTTACTTATCCAATTCCCTAGAGTTGGAAAATTTTAATAATGCTGAAATAGATATTCTTTTATATATACCACTAGGGGCCTAGTGCACAAATTCGTGCACCTTGAAAGGAACTGTGGGCCGCGAGGCTGTGATGGTCACAGGGGCGGGTCTCAGCCCATCCTTTGTGCCCCTGCCTGGCCCCTCCTGCCGCGGCTCTTGATCCGCTGTCTGCTGGCAGCCCCACTCCTGCTGCCACAGCTCCCATGCGCTGACGCTGATGGTGCTGGCCCTGCTCTCACCCGCTGATGGCACAGAGCGATTAGAGCCGGAACCAGCAGCAGGTGTGAGCGGTGGCTACTGCCCCGATTGTCTCTCAGGGTCAGGGGGAGGTGGAGAAGCCCTCAGGGGTGATCAGGGCCAGCAGCTGCCGCTTGCATCTGCTGACGGCAATTGGGACCAGTGCTGGGTGCTGGCAGCAGGTGCGAGCGCTGGGCTGGACCGTGGTGTGTGGGAGCAAAACATTTTCAGTAACCACCAGAAGCTAGCCCCGATGACAGCGACTGGCACCCGCCTTGGTCTGGCGCCCCTGCTTACCTGCTCCACCATCCTGCCATGGCTGATGCCCCCCATGTTCCATGCTCTGCTGTTTGCTGCCGATGCCTGCCATGTTCCGCGCGTGCCCCCTGGTGGTCAGTGCACATCATAGTGACTGGTTGTTTGGTTGTTCGGTTGTTCTGCCATTTGGTCTATTTGCATATTAGGGTTTTATATATATAGATTTCACACATTCTTTTTGGGTAAATTCCTAGAAAAAGGATTGCTAAATAAAGTGCATGTGTAAATGTTGCCAAATTACAACATTTGTGCCAATTTTCATTCTTCTATTATTTGACAGTTGTCTTACTTCCAATTTTATTACTATTGTAAGTTATACTGTGAAAACATCCTTGAACATGAATTTTTTTGTACACCTATTGTTTTCTTAGGGTAAAATCCTTAGAAATACAAGTGCAGTATTAAAGATATAGACATTTTTAAAGCTTTTTGACTATATTGCCACATTTTCTTCTAGAAAGGTTGTTTACTCTCACCTGTAGTGATTAGAATTTTGTTTATTTCTCAGGATGCTTGCCAGTATGTAACCTAATCATCTTTAAAAAATTCTTGTTAATGAAATAGTCCAAGAACAGTAGTTTAGTATTTTAATTTGTATTTCTGTGATTGTTAATGAGGTCGAACATATTATGTGTTGTTTTTAACCTTAAGAATTACTAATACAGTAGCTCAGCTTTACAAGTAGTTTTAAAAAAATATTAGAATTAGACCACAAAACTTTTACTTTAGCTGCATTAATTAGCTTTGATGCCATTAGTCAAGAACTATTGATTGAGCACTGACTTCCTGTAGAACCCTGTGACGGAGAGAAAAGGTGAGTTCCTGTCTCTAAGAAAATGGCTTGCTGGAGAGAAAATACAGATACCTGTACATACAAATAGATAATTTAAAGTTGTAAACCTTGTATATTTCATTTATTTAATATTTATAATATCTATAACCAAAGAGCTTATATACATGTATGCATAGCCCATGGACAAACAATAGTGTGGGGAAGGCCCGGGGAAGGGGTAGGAATGGGTGGAGGGAGTCAATGGGGGAAAAAGTGACATCTGTAATATTTTTAATAATAATGATACATTAATAAAAATATGTATAATATCTAAAATAATATTTAACAATATAAACTGATCCGAGTACTAAGAACAAATAGCATAGATCCAATAAAACTATTAAGACAGCGATTAAAAAATGGAATTTACCTTGAGCTTAAAAAAATAAATGACTTAATTACTAATGACAATGTGATGATGCACAAAACTTAACTCTGAGCTTCTTGTCAGCCAGAGGGAAGTGTGTAGGGTCATGTAGCTGTCATTAGCTAATGGAAGAGGGTGTGCAAGTGCGTTACAAAGGATAAAATCTTTCTAGTATTGTACTAGCAGAAGAATTCTCATATAGGCACTGAACTACATAATGAACAGTGTCTTTGATATAATTTCATTGAAAATTCGGTCCCCACATTTCTTATAGTAACAAAACAAAACAAAACAAAACAAAAAAAAAAAACAAAAAAAGAAGGCATAGTGGTGTTACATTATAGTTCTTAGTATAGAAATACTAAGGGGAGTTAGCTGTATACCTTTCTGAAAATCTGAGTTAGTGCAGGAGTGGAGCTTTGAGAATATAGAGTCAGAATGAATAGAACACATCTTTGGCCAACTGACTATTTCAAAGTCGATTGTTTCAATTGCTATTTTGATAGATGATTAAAGATGACAAAAACAAGGGATTGTTAATGCCCAGCAAACCACAGTATAAATATCTAGTTATTGATTAACATGAGTTTTCCATGTTTCATTTATTCATTTTTTCATTCAATAAATGTTTAATAAGTCTGAGATACTGAGCTAGGGACTGTTCTATGGAGATCATAATTTGTTAGAGGAGACAAACAAATAGCTAAAATATAATGTGGTATAACTATTATAATAGCAATAAGTATAAAGTGCAAGACAGCACAGAAGAAATAGTAAGCCTGTGTGTCTTATACTTGTATGTGATGTCAGAAAAGGATTCTGAAAGGAAATAACATTTTTAAAAATATTTTTTTATTGATTTCAGAGAGGAAGGGAGAGGAAGAGAGAGATAGAAACATCAATGATAACAGAGAATCATTGATTGGCTGCCTACTGTACACCCCCTACTGGGGATTGAGCCTGCAACCCTGGCATGTGCCCTTGACCGGACTCAAACCGGGACCCTTCAGTCCACAGGCCAACGCTCTACCCATTGAGCAAAACCAGCCAGGGTTGAAAGGAAGTAACATTTGATCTAGGTTTGCAAAGCTGAAAAGGAGTCCATCAGAGAAGGTGAGAAAGACCTTCTAGGCAAAAGACACAACATATGCAAAATCATGAATGTATACAAGTACAAGGGGTGTCAGTAAAAGATAAGTAGACTACTGGGGTCAGGGTGTGGGGTATTAGGGGAATGTAGGGCTTGCTAAGCCAGGTGGGGTGGGCTCTTTCCTCTTAATCTGTGTTGTCCAATATTGTAGCCACCAGTTATATGAGGCTGTTTATGTTTAAACTAATTAGAATGAAACAATTAAAAATTAATTTCCTCAGTTGCACTAGCCACATTTCAAGTGCTCAACAGCCACAGGTGGCTAATGGCAATCATATTGAGAGTGCAGACATAGAAATTTTCATCACTGCAGTAAATTCTATTAGATACCTCTGCTATAGACAATAGAATGCCTTGAGAGACTGATAAACAGTGAAATAATGTGACTAGATTGGTGTCTTGGAAATTGATTGAATTGGAAAAGGAAGTAAGGGTTAAGTTGAGAGAAGATGAGTTACAAAGGTAATGGAGGAATCTAAAACATTCGGAAGGTAGAAACAATATGACCAATTAGATGGATGAGGGCACGTAATTAAGACCACCAATGATATTTCATGGCTGGGTGGAGTGTGATAAGCAGTATCACTCATGCAAACAAGGATTAGAGGAGGAGGTCTGTTGGGAAAAACAAGTTGGACATGTTGCAACTGAGGTACCTCTAGGATTTCTTTTTAATTTTCACCTGAGGATATTTTTTCCATTGATTTTTTAGAGAGAGTGGAATGGAGAGGGAGAGACAGAGAGAAACACCTGAAGTGAGAGAGACACATTGATTGGTTGCCTCCGGCATGTCCCTGCAACCAAGGTATGCGCCCTTGATCAGAATCGAACCCTGGACCCTTCAGTCTGCAGGCCGATGCTCTATCCACTGAGCCAAACCAGCTAGGGTCCTATAGGATTTCTATATGAACAGGTAGTTGTATCCTCACAAAAGGGGATGCATCTCTCAGAGAGATGTGGGAATCTTCAGTATACTAGTATAAGTAAGTTCACCATCTATATAATAAAAGCCCATGTGACCTTTACGGTGGAATGACCAGAATAACCGGTTGCTATGATGCACACCCACCACCAGGGGGCAAACGCTAAACGCAGGAGCTGCCCCCTGGTGATCAGTGCGCTTCCATAGGGGGAGCGCCGTTCAGCCAGAAGCTGGGCTCATGGCTGGCTAGTGCAGCGGCGGTGGCGGGAGCCTCTCCTGCCTCTGTGGCAGTGCTAAGGAGCAGCGAGCTGAGTGGTAAAGAGCAGTGAGCAGGCAGGTGGTAAGAAGCAAAGGGTCCTGTCCTGGACTGCAAGAGGGATGTCCGACTCCTGGCTTAGGCCTGATCCCCACGGGGAGTGGGCCTAAGCTGGCAGACAGACATCCCCCGAGGGGTTCCAGACTGTGAGAGGGCACAGGCTGGGCTGAGGGACTCTCCCGCCCCCCCCTGGGCCTGTGCACAAATTTTGTGCACCGGGCCTCTAGTATAAAATAATATCAGCTAACAGAGATATAGGGCTTATAGTGCCAAGCATTGTTCCAACTGCTTTACATATAATTTATAATCTTCCCTGAAACTATGTGAGGTAGGATTTACTATTATTAACCTCTTTTTATAAGATGAGGAAATAGAGGTGCAAAGAGGTTATATAATTTATTGCTCAAACTCACACTAGTAAATGGTGGAATTGAGATCTGAACTCTGAGAAATAGCCAAAAATCTGCCCACAAAGGATGGTATGACAGGCTACAAAGGCAGGTGGATTTGAATATTTATGAAAATAAAATCCCACAAAATTCTAAAAATTAAATCATATTTAATTGCATAATAAAAGTAATTTTTACGTAAAAATAAAGTAGAATAATTTGGAGTCGATTAGGAAATTTAAAACCCATTCTTGCTGGGAGTCAATGTATTTGCAAGGAGGAATGTGAGGGTGTGGAGCAGTGGTTCTCAACCTTCCTAATGCCGCGACCCTTTAATACAGTTCCTCATGTTGTGGTGACCCCCAACCATAAAATTATTTTCGTTGCTACTTCATAACTGTAATTTTGCTACTGTTAATGAATCGTAATGTAAATATCTGTGTTTTCGGATGGTCTTAGGCGACCCTGCTAGTGGTTCTCAACCTGTCGTTCGCCTAAGACCACCGGAAAACACAGATATTTACATTACGATTCATTAACAGTAGCAAAATTACAGTTATGAAGTAGCAGCGAAAATAATTTTATGGTTGGGGGTCACCACAACATGAGGAACTGCATTAAAGGGTCGCGGCATTAGGAAGGTTGAGAACCACTGGTGTGGAGGAAGGAGGGCCCAGGACAGAATTCTGGAGAACACAAATATTGTAGAGGGACTGCAAATGAGACCAAGGGCCAGGAGGGAGTGACATGCCAGAAGGCAAAGGAAGAAAACATCCAGCAAAGAGGAAATAGTCAGTGGGAACAGTTCAGATACAGTAAAGCCTGAAAAAGTTTCCAGTGACTTTCGCAAGCAGGAGTTTATTGTGGGCCTTTATCAGTAGCTTCCATGGTACGGAGGGTGCTGGAGCCAGAGGTAGTCGAGTGAGAAATGTATGAGAAGTGAAGAGTGTAGATAAGTCTTCTAGAAGTGTGATGGTGAGGAGAAGGGTAGGGTTCTGGACATAAAAATCTTAAATAGCAATGTGTAGATAGGAAAGGGCCACCCCCTCTGTCTGAGGGAGGGAGCCACGAGAGTGCCTGTCGACTAGTTTACAGCTTTTCTCAAAAACAGCTGCATAGCAGCTCAAATGCTTGAAGAAGGACTTCATTGAAGCCATGGAGTCCTGAAACTTAAAGAAGGTGCAGTCAATATATAACTACTGTACATACTGCAGTCATGCTTTAACTTGTGAGAAATGACAAGGAGGAGCATGATGTACCAATCTGACACTTGCTGAAGTAGGAATTCTATGTGCAGGCTGACCATTTTAAAGGTGTTTGTTAATATTTGCATATTTTCATTAATTTTTTTTTCTGTAGAGAATAGTATTGGGCAGTTATATTGCATCATGATGGCACTAAAAACGACGTTTTCAACCCATTCTTTGGTTCCAATCTTTTAGAAGTTGAAGGTATTATAACTCCCTTACCTAGCTAAAGAGGGGTTTGGATAGAGAAGATAAACTTAATTTAAACTATAGAGTGTTTGAAGGTTTCTTCCCCATTGTAATTATAAGAATTATATTTAATATTTATGTAACAGATATTCACATCTTTTTGGGAAAACAACTCCCTTCACATAAGGTGAAAAAAGAACGGCAAATATTTCATTATGTCAGTTGTTTATTCATTCTGAAACCCCAACAGTATCATTTTCCTCAAAAATTAATCCTGATTATCACTAAATGTTCTTGACTTACTTGATTCCCTACTGTTTGGCACTACTTTTTGGTTTTTTTTTAGTCTTTGTTTGTGTATGAGAGGGTTTAGATACACTAATGAAGTTTGAACCTTTTTGGATGAGGTTATTAGCAAGATCACGGTCAGAAATCCTGATAGTACAGAATATCTGGTTATATCTCAGCATATAAAAAGTTATTATAACAAATATGGTTATATGTGGGAAACTGGATCTAGTTTCAAAGAAAGCCTGAAAATCTTATTGCATTAAGGTAACACTGGAATAAAAATGGGCCTAATTCTATTATTTCTATAGTGTGACATTCATCTGATTTCCATGATATATTGGTATTGCTTACCCATATATGAGAATATTAGAGACACTGATGATAGCCTACACCGAGGACGTCAGGTCTCTTTGGGATGGCAATATACCTTACCTAAAATACTACATTTCCCAGATTCCCTTGTAAGTGAAAGGAGCAGCCATGTGACCTCATTCTGGCCAATGAGATATAAATGAAAGTCACCTGGTGAGGCATCTAGAAAAAAACTATTGTTTTCTTGTAAAAGGAGACCAAATAAAAAGCCAGTAAACATTTTTGCCTTTGCTTTCTCCTTCCTGCTTGGACTACAGATGTGATGATAGTGATGATGCTGCCATCTTGGGCCATGAAGCAATAAGCTTGAAGACATACCAAAGATTGCTGGGCGGGTGGAAAGATAGAAGTCCAAAGGCACTGTAGAGTCTCTGTGTCCTGAAATGCCTTCCTGTGGAATTTTTGTTG
Organism: Eptesicus fuscus; assembly: GCF_027574615.1. Taxonomy (NCBI): domain Eukaryota; kingdom Metazoa; phylum Chordata; class Mammalia; order Chiroptera; family Vespertilionidae; genus Eptesicus; species Eptesicus fuscus. The sequence continues at coordinate 24,525,941 of NC_072489.1, forward strand.
CATGAGAAACACAAACCTTTATTTGTTCAAGCCACTATCTATTATATGTTGTGTTATGAACAGCCTAACCAATTTGAAACTGATAAATTCCTGATTGATTAATAAGGGAGTGACCCAATTTTAGTAACATTTATCTCTGTGATTCCTTTCTCCTTTGAGAAATAATCCTCAGCATCTGAGGGCAGCTGTGAGGATTAAATTAATTAGTACAGGTGTGGAGTTTGGAATATTTATGGAGTACCAGTTATGTGTAAGGCTTGGTGTTGGTCCTGTGATCTGGGACAATTTTCGTCATCAAGTAAGACATGTAGCTTTCTGGGGTTTGAATGAAAGGGAAACAGCCATTAAGGCTCAAAGCAGCCCGGAAGTACTTACTTTGGAAGCACACATACCACAATGGAAAAGAGAAAAAGAAACTCAACATGGCCCTTAGCCCAGAGGGACATGTAAATTCATGAAGCAGTTCATATTTCTTAACTGATCAAATGAAAAAAATGAAGGAATCACTAACTCCAGAAAAGACAAAAAATTACATAAGAATGTAATTAATCATATTATACCATGTGGGTTAACAGCAAAGAATATTTACTTAATCATGACTAAAATACTCAAAATGGATGAACTTCCAAATTATGATGTAACTAATTAGGAGGATGATGGAGGTTATGGATATGGGAGAGGGCTAAAATCTTCCTCTACCGTAAGAAGAAGTTAACAGATAATGTGTATACTTGATGAATTAAGAGGTAACCATAAGTTTATATCATGGAAAGATTTGAGGATAAATTAGAGAAAAAATCACTTAAAGAGATGTAGTTGCATCTGAGTGAGGTGGGAAAGAAAAGGAACTGCTTTTTTTAGAGATCAACATTTTGGAGTATTTGACCTTTGAACTTTGATAAAATTTTAAGCTAAAAAATTAATTAAAATTACATTTTGGACAGAACAAAAAAAGGGATTGAAGAGTGAAAGATCAAGAGGGAATGATTCCTTGGGAGCGGCAGTTGACAAAGCAAATTACAGAATATACTCAATGAGAATCAGATGAAACACGGGAGATAAAAGGCTCGGGACCAAGAGGTCCCAGGGAGGCATTCAGAGGAGAAAGGCTGCAACCAGGAAGTCCACAGACTCACAGCTGCTTCCAGGCCCCGGTGCTCACCCAGTAACAAAGCCACTTCTGTCTGGGAAAACCACAGCAAGGCAAGGCAGGGAGCAAAAAGCCTTTAATTGGGGTAGCAAATGAGCCGCCCTGTGAACTCCAAATGCCTTCAGCAGGCTGGGGCATGCTTTCCTTTTCTTCCTTCTTTGCCCACCAATGGCCTTGCTTCCAGGGCTTCTCATCAGGCATTGTTGGTCTTTTGGCTTCTTCTTCTGCTCCGGGTCTTGAGCTATCTTTCTGCCTCTTTGCTCCCATCCTGCGCATCCTGCAGACCAGTATCCCAGGTTCTCACCCCACTTTCCTTCCCATCAAAATGCTTCCATCTGGGTTTCATTTCTTCAGAACCAGCTAGATGACTGGCCAACTAATCTAATAATTCAATAGTAAAAATCAGTGGTAACAAAAGGCTGATAAAAGCCCCCTACATTAACCCTCTCTATTAATACTTCCAATATTATAGCAGCCTTTAGAGCTTCAACTCAGAAGAATTATTTATCTGGGAAAAGTGGGCAATCAGCAGCTGGAGGGGAGGGACTTAAGGTGAACATCTCCCATGTCCCTGAAATTGCTCTATGGAAGAACCGTCTCTGAATAAGGCCAGTTTCGATGTTCCCAGTTAAAGTTTTTTGTTTGTTTGTTTTTTACTGATCCTACCCCACCTCAGCATTTTGAAATCCAGTCCATTTTGCACTATTTTGTGCTTGCTGGTTCCATGACTCCTTGAGGAATGGCATCCTTTTATCAAATGACATGATATTATTATCTTCTATTATCGACGCGTCTTCATTAACTCATTTCTGAGGTAGCAGAGCCCTTTGGGAAACCTGTTCCAATGGTGAGACAAAGCACTGATGGGAAACGAAGGTGTCAGTCTGTTCTTCTGCACAAAAGAGAGCTGAGAGAAAGAAGAGTTCTCTCCTGGAGCTAGAGACGAGGAGGCAGCCCAAGGTGGCCACGAACTGGGGTGCTTGGCAAGAGTAGATCCCAGCAAGAAGGACTTTCTCAGTAAGGAGATCATACTGTATTTCTGGGATACACTGAGCTAAATTTGAAGGTCCAAGGAAAGAGAAAACTTATTTGTGACCTAGATAGATGGATAAAATAATATTGTGTTGAAAGAAAACTTTTTATAATACAAATTAATAATAATGATTTTACACATTTTTATAACATGAATCAATATGAATAATATTTTCATGAGAATTGGCTGCCACAATGGTAAGAAAACATTGAACATGTTGATACTGATAAATTTAGAGTTGTATTTTAATTTATTAAGTACTGTTTTTCAATTTGATGTTAATAATCTTGAGTGGACACAAAGGAGGCTAAATTTACTTGTACAGATGTAGTTTTGAAACTGACATGCTTTTGGTTTAAAGTCAAATAAAATATTCTTTAAAAAAGAACAAGTTTTGTCAATGTGGAAATAAATATTAAAATAAATTGAATTTTGGATAATTGATTCAATTGTTAGAAAACTTGTAAGTATGTTTGAAATAACTTGGGTTCCTACTGAATCTATTTCTTAACTATAAATTTTGTGAAAGATAAAAGCATTTCTGAGCATATACATTGAGATATTCTATAAATATAAAATTCACACTAAAGTTTGAAGATTTAGTATGAATAAAAGAATGAATATACACTGAGTGGCCAGATTATTATGATCTCCGAATGCATAATAATCTGGCCACTCAGTGTATATCCTATATAATAAAAGGCTAATCTGCAAATTGTCCCCTCGACCAGGAGTTCGATCAGCAGGCAGGCTGGCCAACTGCCCATGTCCCCTCCCCCTTGGCCAGGCTGGCCGGACCCCACCCATGCACGAATTCATGCACCAGGCCTCTAATACACACACACACACACACACACACACACATACACACACACACACACACACACACACACACACACACACTGAGTGGCCAGATTATTATACGTTCAGAGATCATAATAATCTGGCCACTCAATGTATATGACATTGGGTAGTGGGCACATAATGCAATATACAGATGTTGTATCACAGAAAAGTACACTTGAAGCCTCTATAATCTTATTAACCAATGTCACCCAAAAATTTTAATACAAAATAATACATCTCATTGATAACTTTTATATTGAAATTATAATATTTTTGACATGTTGGGTTAAATAAAATGTATTATTAAAATTAATTTTACCCTTTTTAATGTGGTAACTAGCAAATTTAAAATTACATGTGTTGCTTGCATTATATTTCTGTTGCACAGCACTTGTCCCAAAGTCTCAACATTATGGATTTTGTCAAATAGTTCCCAAATCCCAAAGGTATCTGGTTATGTATAGTATCACCCTGATCAATGTCAATCATCATGTAATGCCAAGTTGTTTGTGAGTCACTGACCCATTACATCCTCTCTCCATTGAAAACTGGTCCTTCTGTTTGTGAGACGCCTGGTCAGAGTTAAGCCCAGCCTGTGGCCATGGAACTGTATTTCCCTGAGAACTTCATCTGTCCCTGGAGGAACTGCACTAGTGACTCTGGACTGGTTATCATTTACTTTAATCAGCTGACGTAAACACTGACTGGGAAGATAACCAGAAATCAAATCCTATAGGATTATGTCAGTCAGTATTGATATGCTCACCTGTGCCTGAAAACAAATAGACACATAGTGCCAAGGCCTTTATAAGATAGGACAACAACTAGAGGCATTGTGAAAGTTCCTGAAAGAGAACAGAGACCAGCCAGAATCAATACATTCTTGAGCCTGCTTAAAGAGAGATTGCCACAGAGGGAAAATAATCTGCAAGTCTCTCCTCATGTCCCCCACCTACTTTTTCCATATTGTCTTCATGTCCGGATTTGTGCCAGATTCTGGGTATTTGTGGTAATGACTTGTGTTTTAAAAAAGCAATTGTTGGATTTAAGTCAGAAGATCTGAGCAAGAGGTCCCATCTTGTTGTTTACTGAATGACTAAATGACACAGTCTCTTAATTTTCTGTTTTGGGTTAGATCCGATGATCTATAAGAAACTTTCTAGAACCAAGGTTTGCATTTCTAAGTTGTCCTGGCAGTAGCTGAGACATGAAGCTCAAACAATGTCAAACCCTCTTAAAATCTCAATTCCATTCTAAGAAGGATAATAGAAAAGCCACCCTCTTTTTTCTTCTTCTTTAGAGGAAGAAGAGTAGAATAATATCCTCGTGCAGTTTTCTATTTGTAGTCATGATAACATTGCTTTATAAGAGCTGCTTGATGTTTTTTTCCTTACCAAAAATAAAATAGCAAAATGAAAGATATAGGAGTGCCCTTACATTTCTAATCTTACTCTTTATTTAAGTGTGGGACCCTAAAAATGAAAGGCTGCATATATAATAGCATTATGAAAAAATGGCCCAGGAATCATTTCTTTTTCTCACTCATTTGATAAAGGCTTCCAGTGTTAGTCTGAACTAGCTTTTTATGGTGTTAGAAGTGGAAACTAGCTCTCCTGGGTAGATAATTTTTATGCTAATTTCCTGCACCTCAATGTACACAGTTATTATAGGGCAGGTGAATGATCCATTCACTGAATGAAGAAAAATTATTCCAAATGATTATTGATGAGTTAATCAAGATAACCATGTTCACTTTCTTTATCCATTAGTGGTAACATCTACAGTATTTCACAATCATAATAATAAAAGAGCCAAATGCTAATGGGCGAGGTAATCAGACCTTAATGAAGAAGAGTGGAAAATCTGCTTTTTAAGATAGCTTACCGTTTCATAATCACTGAAGTGGTCAGTTAGTCCCAAGATTCTTCATATTTTATAATGTGCAATGTTTTTTTTAAATTTCAAGAATAGTTTGATTTTCTTAATGTAAGGAAGAGTAGAAATAAGTGGGGAAGGATTCCTCTTTTTAAATGAACACATATTTAAAGAGCTATTCAGGTTACAATGGAGACAAAATGGGGGGACTCTCTATTCATTTAAAAGTCACAATTATTATTTTATGCTTCCTCTCCCATCTTTATCCTTTCACTCAATTTGGTAATTTTATTAATATAAGCTCAATAAGTTTGGACTTGCAACTTTGTTATAATTTTATATTAAAAATTATGGTTTAAATTTATAGTTATTTATTAACTTAATGCCCTAGTGTACTGTTGTGATGATCTGAGGACCTGCCACCTAAAACCCACTTTTGAAAAAAATAATTTGAAATGGTTACCTATGAATATGTCACTATACTTCTTATCAATGACCTCATTACCCTGGCACCATTAACAAAATATCCTTGGGAGTGGCACCTGACTCAAAGGTACTTAGTTATCTCTACTTGGCCAGTGACCCATAAGATAGCTTGACAGAAGAACTCTGCCCCAAAAGACACACTGCACTGAATGTTGACTGGGCAACACAATCAGATTCTTTGAGATCTGAATGTGAGAGAAACCAAGAGATCCAGGAGAGAAAAAGCAGCGCACAGAATCCATGAGTGGACGTTTCAGTCAGTAAGCAGAAACCATGAGGTGCCTCTGGAGCGGGGAGTAGTAGCAAGCAGGAGAAGCAGATCTTTATATTAAGCCATGAGTATGGCAGTGTGGCTTTTCTGAGGACACCCCTCTGAGAGCTGCTCTTGGGTCAAGAGAGTTGCTGTTGGGTAATGAGATCTACCATTGCATCCGAAGGGACTTCTGGTTCTCTGCTGGGTTTGGTTATGCCAATGGTTTTTTAAAACATGGCCAGTGATTTGCAGATGTTGTTTAGGGGCCTCCACACGGGGCAAGGAGGATATCAAGCAGACAGGACACTCTCTTAGCCCCAGTATCAGCCATAGAAAGGTGCTCTTTGTCCTGTTTGGCATGTATTTTTCTACCTGAGATTTCATGAGAAGGAAGGGTTCTATTGCAGTTAAAAAAAATCATTATCCCTTCAAGGGATAATGTGTGTGTTTTTAATCACTAATATTTTATGATGATATTCAATTGCAAACATCTACAATTCTTTTTTATTTTCTCCCACCAGGTAACTTTTAAAGCTATTCTTAGTCATTTATTCTTTAGTGCAATTGGCCAGTGGTCCCCAAACCTGGCTTATAATGAGAATCATCTGGAAAGCTTTATAAGAAGCAAATCCCTGTATTTATAAAAGCTCCCCCAGAAAATCCTGATTAATTTTGATCATGTTTTTGTTTAATTTATAGATGAATTGTGGGAACATTTATCTCAACAATATTGAGATTTCTGACCTATGAGTATATTCCTCCATTTATCTATTTTCTTTCATTTTTCTCAGTGATATATTGTAATTTTTTAAAAATATATATTTTATTGATTTTTTTCTCTTTTTTTCACAGAGAGGAAGGGAGAGGGATAGAGAGTTAGAAACATCAATGAGAGAGAAACATCAACCAGCTGCCTCCTGCACACACCCTACTGCAACCAAGGTACATGCCCTTGACTGGAATTGAACCTGGGACCCCTCAGTCTGCAGGCCGACGCTCTATCCACTGAGCCAAACCAGTTAGGGCGATGTATTGTAGTTTTTAAATGCACAGGTATTACACATCTTTTTATCAGACTTAAACTTAATCATATTATTTTTTGAGGCTGTTGTAGATAATATTGTTTTGTTAAATATAATTTCTGATCCTTCATTTCCAGTTTAGAGAAATACAATTGATTTTTGTATATTCATGTTTTATTGTACAACCTTGTAAAACTTCATTCTAGTAGTTCTTTTATAGATTTCATTTCTATATACTTTATTATCTGTGAATTGATACAGTTTTACTCCTTCTTTTTCAATCTAGATGCCTTTTATCTTATTTTTATTTTTTTGCCTTATTGCTGGCTAGAGACTCCAGTACAATATTGTAAAGAAATGAAGTGGACAGCTTTGACTTTTTCCTGATTTCAAAGGAAAAGCATTCAGTCCTTCCCCATTTAGTATGACGTTAGCTGTAGATTATCATACATGCCTTTTCTAAGATTGGGGAAGTTCTCTTCTAAGATTGCTAAGAATTTTTTATTAGAAATGTATATTGAATTCTGTCAAGTTCAAGTTCTTTTTCTGCATATACTGAGATGATCATATAGTTTACTTTACATGGATTGATTTTTGCATGCTAACCTAGCCTTGCATTCCTTGGATAAACTCTACTTGGTCACATTGTATTACCCTTTTTACATATCATTGTATTTAATATGTTAAAAATTTCTTTAGAAAATTTACATCTATGTTCAAGAAGGATATTGGTCTGTAGTTTTACTTTCATATAATGTTTTTGTCTGGTTTGATATTAGAGAAATGTTAGCCTTGTAGAATGAGTTAAGAACTATTTTATCCTTTTAAATTTTCTAGAAGAGCTTATGGAGAATGGTTTTAGTTCTTTCTGAAATGTTTGAAAGAATTCACCAGTGAAGCTATCTGAGGTTGAAGTATTCTTTGTAGAAAATTTTTAAATTACAAATTTAATTTTTAGTAGATGTGGAGATATTCAGATTATTTTTCTTGACTAAGTTGTTTACATTTTTCTAGAAATTTATATATTTTGTCTAAGTTGTTGAATTTATAGGCATAAAGTTATTAATAATATTCTCTTATTATCTTTTTAAAGAGCTAGAAAAAAAGAATAAATTGAACCTAAATTAAGCAGAAAGAAATAATATCAGAACAAAAATTAAGTACAAAACAAAACAAAACATAAAAAAACCAAACAACCAAAATAAACCAATGAAAACTAGTTTTTTGAAAAAAGTCAGTAAAATTGATTAACTGCTTATAAAAGCTGTGGTCATTGATAAGACCTTTAAAAACATCTAGAGGTTTTTTTTTTAATATATATATTTTATTGATTTTTTTATAGAGAGGAAGGGAGAGAGATAGAGAGTTAGAAACATCAATGAGAGAGAAACATCAATCAGCTGCCTCCTGCACATCTCCTACTGGGGATGTGCCCACAACCAAGGTACGTGCCTTTGACCGGAATCGAACCTGGGACCTTTCAGTCCGCAGGCTGACGCTCTATCCACTGAGCCAAACTGGTTTTGGCTAGAGGTGTTTTGTGCAATATTTTTTCTCTAAGCTGTGTTAACAGAAGCCCACACATTTTGTTCTTTTTATTTGCATATAATTCAAAATATGTTCTAATTTTCCTTTTGATTTCTTCAATAACTCGTGAGATATTTGTGTGAGTTCTTTAGTTTTTAAATATTTAGGGATTTCCAGAGATCTTTCTGGTACTGATTTCTAATTTAATTCCAATATGGTCAGTGAATGTACTTCGAATACTCAAAATCTTTAAAACTTATTGAGCCTTGTTTTATGGTCCAAGTATGGTCTATTTTGGTAAATGTTCTGTGTGCATTAGAAAAGGATGTATGTTCTCTTGTACCATGAAGTGTCTCATAACTGGCAATTAAGTCAGGTTAGTTAATAACATTGTCAAGTCTTGTACTACTGGGGCCTAGAGGTTCAGGGCCAGAGAGTAAGTATCTTCAGTTTTGTGGGTCATATACTCTCTGTCACACTATTCAAATCTGCAGTTGTAGCAGGATGACACATAAATGGGTGTGGCTGTTTTGAACCATAATGAGCTGGATTTGGCAAAGATTGCATTTTACTGATCCTTGTTCTAAATCTTTACTGATTTTTGGTCTACTTGTTCTATTGCTTATTGTGAGATAAGAATTGTAGTCCCTAACTGCAATTGTAGATTTCTCTATTTCTCTATTCAGTTCTGAGTTTTTTGTTTCATGGGATTTGGAACTCTGTTATTAGATCTCTCTTTTTTTGGTGCCTAGATCTTTAGTATTGTCATATTTTTTTTGATGACTTGACCCCTTCATAATTATGTAAGACATTCTTTTAAAAAAATCATTTTATTTTACTTTCATTGGTGGATGGGGAGAGATTAATCAAAGAACTTATATGCATATATGCATAACCCATGGACACAGACAATAATAGTGTGATGGCGGGGTGGGGGGGGGCGGGCAGACAGGGGCAGGGTGGAAGGGGTCAATGGGGACATCTGTAATACTTTAAACAATAAAGATAAATTTTAAAAATGATTCATTTATTTGTTTGTTTGTTTATTTTTAGAGAGAGAGAGAAAGGGAGTGGGAAAGAGAGAGAGAAACATGGATGTGAGAGGGAAACATCTATCCACTGCCTCTTGCATGCCCTCCACAGGGAATTGAACCGGCAACCGTTTGGTGCACGGGTGAAACCCAACCAACTGAGTCACAGTGGCCAGGGCATGTAAGACATTCTTTATCCTTGGTAATACTCTTCGATCTGAAATATACTTTGTCTGATATGAATACAGCCAATCCGACTTTCTTTTGATTAGTATAAAATCTTTATCCACACTTTCTCACAGCAGTCTGTCCCCAGATCAAGCTCATTCCCTGCTCTGCCATTAAGTGAGCCCCCTGAGCCTGCCTGAGGAGATAGGCCTGAGGTTGTGTAGCTTCACCCCTGCCTGGCTGGGTACATCTGATTAACTCAGGCATGAACTAAGAAACCATTGTGGCTGCACATTTAATTCACAGCCCCCAGACTAGCTTTCCCCCACAATAAAACAGAATCCACTGTCTATATTTGTATCAATTCAAAATTTAGGAGGAAAGAGAGGGGAGTTTTTAATTGGCCTGCTGAAACCCCTGCAGGAGGGTAGTGAGGGGAAGGGGATATTGCCGGGACACTGGCTTTTGTTGTCTCAGAAAGTGCTGATTCTGAACACTGTATTTGCACCTCAAGTTGTTTAGCAAAAAGCAGAGCCTCTTAATGCTGTCTATTTGGCTATAGCAAAAATGTAAACATGCTGCTATTAGCAAGTTATTTTTGCAATAGACATTTCTATATTTTGTTGCCAAGTGAGATAAGCAGCATCTTCCTACCCGCACTGTGCTCTGTCTTTCAGTTTCACCACACTCAAGCCTCACCCAGAGATCCAGGAAGGACATCAACAGAGGGAGGCCCAAGAGGGGGTGAGCCTGAGGAATGGGTGAGGAAGAGTATGGTTCATCTTCCCTGAAAAGAAGAAACAGCAGAAAGTTTAGTGGTTTATTTTTGTAGTCATGTTAAAATGAATAATCATTCACTCTGAACACCAAAACAGCTCTGTCAGGTTTGTCGCATGTCTTTAAGCACAAGCTGGCTGGTCCACCTTCTCTGAATCATGGTCAGGCCCTGTCCCTTGGCCCCAAAGTCACATCTTGCAGCCTGGGTGATCATGCACACTTGATGTTTCCTAAGGGATGATTCTAAAAAATACTTTGGGGGCAAAACAGACCAAATATCCAAAGATGGTGATAAACCCCAAACCTTCTGGAGAGCACCAGTTGCACCAACCCAGTTCTCTCCCCACGACCTAGATTCCAAAAGGCAACCATAACTTATACCGTAGATATTTATTATAGGATCTATTCAGGTTCATTTCTTCACACACTTCTGTGGAGCGTCTTAGAATCTGTGTGACTTGTAAAATTATAGATTTATCATCGGGGTGCTTCACCCCAGCCTCATCACATTAGTGGCCATTCTAGGTCTTGTGTTTCTACTTCTTGGGGATTATTTAAATATCTAGCCATGTGGAAATTCAAATATATCTTAATGAGGCAATCTATATGGACTTCTAAGCAGAGACTTCGGTTCAGTGTTACTTTCCTATTGCAAATGATGTGAAAGGTTCACTTAACAAATGACTGGTTGGATGGAAGATGTCAGCTGTAAGTTCCCTAAAAAGAAAAAGCCCTCCAAGCTTGTCCAAGGCCAAGTGCACTCCACACCTTTACAGTATGAGAGGTATCAACCTGTTCAATATACTTAAAGGGAAAACAGTGAAATATGAGTTGACAAGAGGAGAAGAATATCCACAAAGGGAGAATGAGCACAGAGAGAAATCAGTCACAACCTCAGAGGAAGGAGCTATGCTGGGTGTCACACTTTATAAATGTTAACTAGCTCTTCTTCTGACATTACCAATCTGATATGATTTGGAGAGACAGTAGGGCAAAATGGACAGAAAACTTATTCTAACCTAAAATTCTTATAATTCCATGTAGCAAATGGCTTATTATAAAAAATTTATTTCTTTTCAAAGTTTCTATATGGACAATTGGTTTTGTTTTGTCCCATGGCTCCACCCTGGCTCTTAACCTTATCCTTGCGACTTGGCACTTAAGGACTATAGGAATGGAGGGTCCCAGCAAACAAGAGTGAGATAATTTCAGTAAAATAGTTCAAAGAAGGTCCTTGTGAAAATGAGTCTATAGAGGATTCATCTTTATATGAGAAGAGTATCACACATAGGAAGTATGTTGGCTACTTGTATTTTCCGGAGACAAATGGCAAACTGGAATTATTTATTAAAGGACAATGCTGAACTCAACCCTTTGTCAAGGTCAGTCAGTGTCAGGGAGGTGAGACATTTGTAAAGAATAGCGCAATGATACTGTCTAAGGCTGTTGACTGCTCCTTCTCTCCTTTCAGAGCTGAAAGTTGGTGCCCTTTCGCCAGGGTGGTATCTGCAGAGATTTTCTTGGGGCCTAGGACTTTCCAAAGGAGAGAAGCAAGGAGAGCTTTTTAGACCCACCCAGTAAAGAGTCATGATGGGATACTTGAAGATCTCTGTTTTCGTTCTACTGCATTCCGAGTTAGAGAGCTGATGGGGACTTAGGACAGAAGGGTCAATCAGGAATCAAGTGTGTAGATTCAACTCAAAATTTGCCTGTGCCAAACTTCTTAGGAATGGGATATATATCTGCTCAATGAAAGAGAATCATCCCATATAATTAAGAGATAGAACACCAATAAAGTAGAGTTCCCAACATATGGGATCTCTAACAGTGCTCCTGAATCTGAATTGCCTCCCTTCTACTTCTGCTAAGATTTAGCCCCAGGAAAATAGCAAGGTGCAAAGGTGTTGACTCTAGGCAGTTAACAAGTCCACTAGTGTGTTTCTATGTTACTCACTCTTAGTCACCAGGCATTCACAGCATCCACTATGAGCATGAACAAGACTATGGGCTGTTAGTTATTCCCTGATGTGCTTGCCCTCTTCAACTGCTCCCAATGTCTATGTCATGTTCTTGTAGCTCCTGACAATGTAACTGGGTTGGGTACTAACAAAGAAGGCCCAAATGAGCTCAAGGGTATTGCATTAGTGCTGGAAGAGTGATCCCATTAATAAAAGCAGGCATTGTGTAATGTCATTCATACATTACTGTACATGAGATGATGCAATGTAATACTGGCCCTTGATTCACCCGGAGCTTAATGGGAAAAAATGAGACCGGTCATTCCAAATCCTTGCATTTGTACCACTGAGAATCAGAAAATATTAGAGCTGGAAGGGACTTGAGAGAATATCTCACCCAACCTCCTTTGTTTTACCAATGGGGAATCTGAGGCGTAAGTTATTCTTCATTGAATCTACCAACTGGAATCTGTTCAAAGTGCCTGTTTCTACTGACAAATGTAACATTTGAAAACAGAGTGGGTCCTGTGCCGTCTGCTGCCACCCTTGGTAGATTGGAAAACTAAGAATCTAGAATAGTTCCAAGCCATCTAATATATTTTGTACACCTTATTAGTATCTTGGTTCCAGAAATTCTCTCCCTGAGGGTAGAGTGATGTGGGATTAAGGTAGGAAAAATATAAATAATCTCTGTTACTTTATAACTTCATCTGATTCATGGCGTTATCAAGATGAGCTTTCTAATCTTGGATCTCAGATCTCTAAGGCACAGGCCCAGCTCTTGATGTTTCATACGGAGCTATGAAGGTTGTCCAGCTTTGGTAGCAATCTCAAAGGCATGTTTGTGTTGGACCATTTTTAAAATGACATAGTCTTCCCTGCAGCTTGCACCTGTGTGTTTATCTGCCTTCTGTCACATCTCCTTAATAGGGGAAACAGGTACGAATAGTCTACCATTTAGAATTAGTTGCATAATCTATACAACATCAAGACATGGATAATGTAGTTCTCAAGATAGTTTTTTTTTTTTTTTTGGGGGGGGGGGGGGCCTGAATTATTTGTGTAATTGTGGAGTGGGTTACAAAAAGCTTCCTTAAGAGTTTTTTTTGTCTTTAACCAGCTTTGTTTGATGGAAACACATTTAGCTTTGTGTGAACTGGACTAACAGAAAAGTCATGGACATCATTTTTCTATACAGTATAGGACAGTTTTCAAATAAAGAGTATACAAATATCTCGGGCATAGAGGTCAAATGGATCTATTGACCCAGGGTTGGCCATCACAAGTGACTTGTAGCCAGAAACATATTTTCCTGGGATCGAGATGCTTCGAAGGAGTTTTGAGAATGCCAGAAGGGAGGCTGGAAATTAGCGGAGCTTGCTTCTGTTTTTGAGAAGGGCCCTTCTATGTTTACATAATACAAAGTGTTGGAAATAGAAAACTTTGGCCAGAAAGTTAGAGGCCAAGAGAAGAAATAGAAATTAAATGAAATGCTTCCTCTTGCCTCCCCCTCAGTTCTGTAAAAATAGATGGAGACTTCCTTTTCCACTTACAGATGGGGAGAGTGTTGCTTTGCAATTAGAATTGAGCTGTGAGGTGGAGGCAAGCTGGGTGGACAGCTCTGAGTTACAGTCTCCCTGGGTTTTAGCCCATCCCTGAAAGGGTGTTTGGATCAGGAAAGAGTACGACCTCCTGGGCCATGAATTAGAGGAGGAGGCACTCAACACCAGAACATCATTCTTTGGCCAGCCACAGAATTTAGTTAGACTCCTCTCCTACTACCTGGAGGAGCTGGGTATTGAAACTCATCGGAGCCACTCATTACAGAGGGCGTGCACTATGTAAGAATGGTCTTTTTGAAGGATCTGTAGCTTTAAGAGAGAAGAATGCAGTTTCACTTTATTTATTAATTTACTCAATAATCATTCATTCAACTTCTCCTAATCCTTGTAATTTGTCATGTTTATGAAGAATGACCTTTTTATACTAGTGTGGGAGATAAGACAGACCCACAAATAATGATATAAAAAGTAGAATGTGTTAATGTAAAAAAAAACATTGAAACCTGTAAAGAATTTTTGTGAGTTTATTTGAGCCAAACTGTCGACATATGCCGGGAAGCAGAACCTCAATGAATTGAGATAATGCTCTGGAGAATGGCAGGTTACATTTGTATTTATACATTGCCATCAAAGGAGGGACATAGGTGGGTTACATGAAATTCATTGGGGATAGATAAAGGAGGTGGGATAAAGCAAAGCCGGGAAAACCCCTGGGATTGGATAAAACATGAAATGTTGGACACATACTTAGGTGGGTGCAGGAACAATGAACATGATAATGAAGGAATTTGTGGTATCTGTCCTGGCACCCACCACATTTGGTTGTGTCTCAGGGGCTCCAGAAAAAGGGAAGTTACAAGTTACCCAGACATTTCAAGGGTATGTTATCATAGATGCAAAAAGACAGAAAGGCTCAGTTAAGGTAAAGGTTGACCTTGTCAGTGAAGATACTGGCCTAGGATGTAACTACCCACCATAACTGCTTTTAGTTAAAGTTTAATTTCAGACCATCCTTTGTGGTTACTTTAGGTCTCTGAGTTTGCAAGACTGCCATGCAGGCCTCCCCTGAGCTTGTCAGGTCAGCATGTGGCCCCTTTCGTCCACAAATGTAACAAGCTTTTTAAAAAGAAAGATAGGAATAAAAAGTTCCTAGGAATTCAGAGTTCAGAAGGATCTGGTTAAACTGGGGAGAGCAGGGAAGGCTTCATGGTGGAGGTGACAGCAAGACTGGTGAAGAGAAGCACAGCACTGGCAAAGGCCTAAAAGCATGGGGGTATTTTTGGAATAGTGAGTCCCCTAGTTGGAGGCAATGTAGGGGATGAGATGAGAGTAATAAGGAGCTACCGCTGAATGGAAGGTTTTAAACGACAGGCAAGGAGCCTGAACTGTAAGGCAGGAGAGCAATGAGAAACCGATGCAGAAATGAACCACGCTGTAGAAAAATTTATCTGGCAGACCCGTTTAGGGATGGAAGACTAGAAAGTGACTCAGGAAGCTATTACAACTGTCCAGGCAACAGAAAATGAAAGCCCAAATTGGGGGGTGGGATAGGGAGAGAGGTTTAAAATTAATAAGTCAAGAAATACTACTGGGAGCAAGCATATTGCTTACAAATATAATGGTGCCTAGGAAAGATAGGAGCAGAGTGAGTTGAGATGGTTGGCAGAAGACGGTTAATTTTAGTTATACTATGTAAATTTAAAAACTATCCAAGTATAGCATCTGACAAAAATAAATAAATTAAAAAATGCCTTCTACTCATTCTGGGCACAGTCCAGTGAGTGACTAAGTGAGGCAGGACGTTTTGCTGCCTTTGCTGGGGACCCAGCGTGGCTTGCTGGGAAGCCCACGAGGTTGTGTCTCTGCCAGGCTGGCTTCTTGTGTTCTTATCCACCTTCCTGCTGGCCCCCGAACAGCCTGCTCCTGGCCCTCTCCTGTTTAACACCGCCCGTGTCTTCCATTTGGAGTTCTTGTCTCCACCTGGTCCTGGGTCGCCTGGGGAGTAACGTTTCCAGCTCCTCACTCCAGAGATGACCCCAAGGAAAGAAGCTCCAACTCCTTTTTCATTTCATCATACTGCAAATTATTACCGGAACACAGCAAGGTACTCATCAAAAAGGTAAATGTGAGAACGTGATGAAGCTGAATTCATCTTAGGGAGTTTTACACTTATGATTTGGTCTGTGGTTCCTAATTCCTACTTCTCTGGCCTGATCTTGATTGCTCCGTTTTTATTCTAGACCCGTGGTGGGCTAACTGCGGCTCGCGAGCCACATGCGGCTCTTTGGCCCCTTGAGTGTGGCTCTTCCACAAAATACCACAGCCTGGGCGAGTCTATTTTGAAGAAGTGGCATTAGAAGAAGTTTAAGTTTAAAAAATTTGGCTCTCAAAAGAAATTTCAATCGTTGTACTGTTGATATTTGGCTCTGTTGACTAATGAGTTTGCCGACCACTGGTCTAGATGCTCCATCCAGTCAGGGAAAAGAGAAGAGCCTGAGCAGAACAGCGAAGTGTCACAGACGGATATATTTGCATTTCTGGAGATCTCCCAAGTTGGGGAAACCTATTTAAGTGAGCGACAGTTCTGGAAAAGAATGATCCGTTCTTCTCCATACTAAAATAATCGTCAGAGTTCTGGGCTTATTCTGAACATAACCTTCTCCAGTTTCTTTCTTCCCTTCCACTCAACTTCCCTCCGAAAAAGAAAAAAGGAAGTTCTTGAACCTCTCCAGATCTAGAAGACAATGAGAAAAGTACATCAGAGCCATATGTGTGGAAATTCACATCCTGCTCTGCTGGGTACTATGCAGCCGTGAGAGCTGTATTATTGGGCTAGGGAGGAAATCTGTAAAAGATGGCCCTCTGCATTCCCAGACAGCCCTTTCCTTTAAAAAGTCCCTGCTCTCAATCTGAAGTTTCTGCTGAGAAGTGCAAAAGGTTTTCCTTTCCTTTTTTCTCTCCCTCTTCCTCCTGCTTGCATCAATGTGGCTCCAAGCCCGTGCTCTGGGCACTGGAGTTTACAAAGGACCTTTGTCTCAGGCAGAGCAGTCAGAAATGGGGCCTCTGATAGGCTGGCTTGTTATTGATCAAAAGCCCCAGGCACTCAGGTGGCCACTCTTTATCTGGCTTTTTCATAGCCAACCATCAGTAATAAGTGGGACATACATATTCAGCAATAACTAATAAAAGCCCACACATCTTTCTTTGTCATCAGGAACCCCCACTTTTGAATGGCATCCACTTTTATTTCAAAGAGCTGCCAACAGTTTGGGAACCAAATTGTTGTTGGTGCCCCGGCCTCAGCCAGGGGTGTTTCTCCGTCTCTGGTGTGTCATCCTGTGCCTCTCCTCACCCTGCACAGGAAAGTCGGACGGGATAAGGACATAGTTTTCTCATCTGTCCTGGAATGATGAGCATTTTTGCTTTGTTTCGTTTTCTGGTTCTTCAGCAGCGGGAGGGATGGAGGCAGGGCAAAGGGTCCCAAGCAGAACAGTCAGCCCACCAGAGGCCTGTATCCCTGCAAAAGGGAGTGAATGTGTGTGGGGACAGAGGTAGCAAAAGGGACGAGATGTCCTGGCTAGTTAGGCACACCCTTCCTTCTTGCGTCTTTTTCATCTTTGGAACTGATTCTGGCAGCACCCAGAGCGGAACAGAGGGCGCTTCCAGAAACATCCTCACACATGTCTGGCTGCCACATGCCTGGTCACTGAGCAAGCCAACTGGGGAGACCTCAGGCAGAAGCTTCAGGGACTGGAGGACACGCAGTGTGGGGCCTGGCCACCACGGTGCATCCGCTGTGAAGGCCACGAAGAGAGGGAACGTGAAAGAGAGAGAAGCAATCTCCTCAGCAGAGTTTCTTCTAAAATATGGATCCACAGGTCACGGAGAATCTCTCTGGATTTTTCCCTGGACCATTCAATAGTTAGACCTTTTCAGGCTGGGCTGACACTTCTTCAACGTGCCTGCTCTGGGATAATTTAATGATGACTCAAGTTCATTTTCACCTCTGAGTCTGTCTCCACAAGAGAGGTACCATTCACACACAATGTGTCTTCCATATCATGTTCTTCTAGTTTTGGTGGATTATCAAATGGTTCTTCTCTTTTCTGGCCATATTTAAAGCCCTTTAAGATGGGGCCTTTCACGTGCTGCTTTTGGATGAACTTCATTAAATGCAGTGTCCTAGTGGCATGCTGAATGAGCTAATAATGTATGTATAAGCCAATGGGTCCAGTTCTTGGAAGGTACTGTGAAATAAATGGAATTCTAACTACTTATTATCACTATTACTTATGTGCTAAATAAATGCTTTTGGGGTGGATGGACAGACAGACAGATGGATGGAGGGGTGTCGTTCTCTGTAGCTTCAGCAAGCAGGTACTGCAAAGAATTACGAAAGCATTTCCCCAACAGTCTGGGCTGCCAGGTCTCCCAACTGGAATTAGAAGCTGGGGATTTCCATATTTTTAAAGCCCTGCCTCCACTCTCAGTTTTGTTTCAATCTTCATTGTGATGCTTGAAGTTTGTTCTGAGAGCTGGTACGTGACTCTCCCTGGCTCCTTTCTAGAGTGAAAGCCCAACTTTTGCTGATAAACTATTGCCAATAGCAATATTATTTCTAGAAGGAGAACCCTTATCTTGATGGCTGCTTTCTAACATAAACAGAGAAAATAAACGAAAAGAAAAGAACACCATTTCCACATCACATCATGGAGATATAAACAAAAATGTAACTAACTAGTGGCTACTGTAAGGAGGGCTTTTGCACGCCCAATTACCTGGCTAAGCTGTTGGCCTGCTTCCTGGCTGCTTTCTTTGCATTGCTTGACCTTTAGACTAATGCCATTAAAATACATCCCCAGTACCACATAAATGGTTTTCAATGGCCGGGCTGCTTAGGGAAAACACATTGACATGCGGTGCACAGTTCCTTATGCATGTGAAAAAAGAGATTAAGAGTCCTTTTTGACATCAGCTTGCTAGGATCACATTTTGTTATGGCCCCTCTATAGATTAGTGACTGCCCTATGGATTGTTGCCCTCAAATGACATTATAGCATCTGGCATCTTCTTCTCTAGCTACCACGTAAGGAGGTGTATCCATAGCTGAGAAGTTCTCTGCCCTGGGTTCAGACCTGGGCTTGTTGCCGAATCACTGGTTTGTGGAAAGAGCGGCAATCTATTCCTCTACACCTTCTATGCTTGTTCGGATACATCTGTGTTTTCAACCATTTTCTCAATTTCATTGGAATCTAGATACTGGAGTTGTACACTTTAAGAACATGCAATTCTCTTTTCCCTCCCATTATCCACTCCTACCATTATTTCCTTACAAAGGGAAACAAGTTACAAATCTGATGTGAATTCTGACCCTAAAAAATGAGAGAGAGGCTCTGAATGGTAAGAATGCCCCTGTGGGTTGAGCTGTATGTAGCATTTTGGTATTCACAGAATTACTCATCCATTCATGAACATTTTTTTTTTAACCACAGTTTACATTCAATACCGGTTCGCACCAGTTTCAGATATATAGCAAAGTGGCTAGAAAACCACATACTCTATCCCCTCACTGCCCCAAGCACCCACTTGGCCCCTACTCGACATTATTCTTCAATCCCATGACTTGAACTCTGCTTACCAGCCCCAACCCACTCAGTTTTACGTTTCTGTGGCTTTGCACACCTTGTTCTCATTGCCGAGAAAGTTGCCTTCCCTGAGCCTAGACCTCCCTCTTCTGAACACCTCTTTCTAATCCTCAGTCGGAACTACATATTTTCTGCTCTGCGCTCTCAGGCAAGTTTTCTTATAAGTAATTTACAATTTGCCTTGTTTTGCAGTGAATTGTTACAGAAAAAAAAAACGGTAGAAATTGTGTGATCGTTAAATCAAATGAACTAGGTGACCGCTTAAGAAGCAGCAGTCCGCCCTGTGGTTCTATGATTCAATTAGAAAAAAATTTATCGATGTCTTGGACAAGTTTTGCTGCTCTCCAGTTGCCCTGGAAGCTGGGAAGAGTTGGAAAGGAAACAACACTACCTATCCGTAAAGAATAATGGAGGTTGAGGTTGGAGGTGAGGAAGAAGAAATTCAATGAATCAAATCAGAACCATTAAACTGTTAAGGTGCCTGCCTTCCTGTTTGCTGTATCATTGTGTCAACACACAGCAACAGCTTCCTATTCTTGCCAAAAAGGCCTCGCAATATCTACCTTTCATGCTGACAAACAGCAGCTGAAGCACAACCTAAGAACAACACCACTTCTGTATGGGGAGCCCAGTTCTTAGGAGCTCTAGTCACTTCCAAGATAGCATCTCCCCAATTCTCTGAATATCCCTCCGAGGGAAGGAGGAGGCTTGTATTGTTATCAGCTGTATTTTGCATATAGTAAAAACAAGGCAAGCTGAGGTTAAGTGCTTTGTCCTTGGTCAGGTGTGAGTCAGACTGAGCCAGTAGGAGAAACTTTATCATTCCCAAGCCTTTGTTCTATCCTCCTGATATTGTCTCCAGGGTTTGGGAAGGCTACAGGAGTTGCTTGATCCAGAAGTATTTACAATGGGGAGAAGACATTGTATTCTGGGTTGGGTGCCATATCACTGAGGTAGAAACAGAAATATGAATAGAAAACTCTGCCCACAGCACAACACAACAAAACAAAAACAACAGAACAACCCCTCTACCCGCGCATTCTTGTAAAATGGTGGAGAAAAACTACAAGAAAAAGTGCCAATTGGACTATCGTTATTTCCCAAAATATGAATGTTGGCCACTGACCCACAGAGCTCTCTTGTAACAAGTGGAAGGGGAGTTGCATGTCTGTGGCTGATGTGTTTGCATTCCTCAGTAACCGGTATCTTTCAGGGCTTGTGTATGCCAGGCACCCTCCTAGCCACTGGGAGGGGATGTTGACCATGGCAGGCATTGACCCTGCCTTCAAGGAGCATCCACTCTAGTGAGATCACATACATTAAACAGGGAAAGAAATGAATATAATTATCATGATGAATCAGTTGTCTTCTTTTCAGCAGGCTGGGCCCATGCATTAGAAAAGTTCTTAGCCTTTTTTAGTCCCCACCTCTCATCAGGACATTCAAGACTCATGGTAATCTATCCTCAAAGTATCTTCCACCTCTATCCATCTCCAACAGTCCCTTTCCCTACTCCCGCAAACACATACTGGACTTGGATTACCATTCCAGGGCCACTCAGTTTTATGTTTCTGTGGCTTGCTGAAGTGAGCTGAGAGACCCTTGGCTTCTCAGTTGACAAAATTCAGACTGCGGGTGATGGTGGGAGCCCTGTTTAGGGAGAGATTAGGTCACGGAAACGCCTGGCTGGTGAACACATGTGCTGTAGGTGAAGAGATTGGAGGATGGCTATTATTGCTGTGGTTAAGCCCTTTGTCTGACATTTTAGCAAGTGCGGTGGAAAGAGTCCTAGATTAGGAGACTGGATACCTGGGCTCTAGTCTTGCCTACATCTTGGGTAAGTCATAAAATGCCTCTAACCTCAATGTTCCCTTTGATCACATAAGCAGGTAAGATTAGGTGTTCTCTAAGGGCTTCAGAGTAAAACTGTACCTATAGTTCTTCAACCTGATTTCACTTGTATGAAAATGTGTGTGTGTATGTGTGTCTAGGGCACAGGGTGGTAGAATAAGGGAGAGTGATTTTTTAAATCAGACCAGCCCTTAGGAACTACTGTTTTTTTTCTAACTATGAGTAAAACCAGTGCTAAGGTAGAGTTCTATATTCATATTTCTATTTCTATATCAGTTATATTGTACCCAATTTGGAATATAATGTGCTCTCCTTATAAATAATTCAGTATCAAGCAACTTCTATGGCCTTCCCAAATCCTGAAGACCTTTCTATGCTCCTTCCATGCTGGGCCCCCAATTTTAGCAGGGGGGGCAGTGCCACGATGTGCCCAACCCCTCAATAGGCCTAAATGGTTGCCTTCTGGGGAATGTCCAAAGTGCCTCCCACCTGAACCCGGTTACAGAGCCCCATCCACTCCCCAAAGGTAAGCCAACACTGGCTTCCAGGCCACTAAACTAGATCTTGACTTTACTTGTTGCTCGTTTTGGGGGAAAGTCAATTTCCTGGGCGTTTACAGCTTTCAGATGCACACAGACTGAGTCTCCAGTTTTGTCCCTAAGCCCTGAGACTACTTCACAGCACTAGTGGCCCAGAACAGTATGATTTCCACACCAGAGAGACATGTTGCACTCTTCCCATCACCAGGTCCTTACAGCCAGTTGGGTGAGAGAATCTCTTATGACGCCTCCGAACAAATGCTTGGGGGTTCTGAGTCAGAACGTTTACATGTTCTCAGGTATTTAAAATCTACTCTTCCCAAATGGAGATCTTTCCAGTTGTTCTTTCCATTTGTGCCATTTATTTCTTTTAACATTTTGAAAGCTATGTCTTCAGTAGTAGATCCGAACCAGGCTTAAGCGACAGAGGTTTCCAACAATGGAGCCCCAGAAACCAAGTCATCCTTCTCTGGTCATTTCCAGAGCCAGGGAAGGAATGGCTCTGAACCGGTGCTGCTTTCGGCAGCACAATGTCTTACCTTCAGGCTCAGAAATCTGAATTCCATCTCGAGAGTGTTATTCACTTACTTGATTTTTGTAGTGGGGACAGTAGAGTTGGGGCACTGTACCTTTAACCCATCGAAGAGGGCTTCGCCTTTTATATTTGTCCCAGAACCCCTCCACTGGTTGCCTTGTATAAAGATCATGGCATAAGAGCCAGATTCCAGGGGACCCTCAGTGCCTCCCCTTTAGACATAGACTTCTGCTCCTTGTGAACAGTCTGTGATGCAGTTCCCTTTGGGTGAAAAGCAAAACTGTTGGTTGACATAAAGTTTTGGATTATATGTGATTGGCAATTTATTCATACCACCTCCAACCATTTATCATCATACAGAGATTTGAGGTCTGGACGCCTTTTCTTAATGTCCAATAAAGAGTGTAAAGAAGAAGGCTCCTTGGCCAGCAGCTGCTAACAAAAAGCATTTTGGTCTTGGGTCCTTAATTGTTAGGGACTAACATGCCCCGGTCGACTTTTTATTAGCATGTCTCTTTTCCTTTAGGAAAAAGTTTTAAAACAGTCTGCCCAGAGGTCTTCCCATCGCCAGGTCTAGAGATGACTTGTATTTGAATTTGGCCAATTAACATGACAATGTCAATGCCAAGATCCATTTCCAGGGGAAAGAGTTGTTCTTTGAAAGGCAGTGTCTGAGGGTGTCCAGGCTGAGAGGCAGCCTCTCCTCGGGGACTATTTGGATTTTAGGTTCCTGAGCTAAAAAAACATCCTTTAGCATTGGCTGACAAAATGGGTTTCAGAACAGGAGTTTCTAAAGCTGCAGTGGAAACTTTAATTATGCAGGTCCTGTCAAAATCCATCTGCTTAATTCGACTGTTTCTGGGTAAGGTACTTCTTATTTTTCCAGCAGTATTTCTTGATGATTCTCTGATAGGAATATGCAATTAGCTTTCTTCATAAGCAAGCTTTATTCTTTATTCTTTTCAACATTAAGAATACTTGTGCTAGGTTGAGGTGCCTTCCTAGAGTTTATTTGCTTTGTAGTTGATTTGGGGGAGACGCTTAAGTGACTTTTAGAGCTGAGATGCAGAAGGTGTCATTTAAGGAAATGCTGCCGGAGATTTCAGTGTGATAATGACTTAGTGATTGACTAGTGCCTGTGATTTGTAAGTGAAGCATTTCTATAATGTTATGGGGGGAGGGGGGACAGCAAAAGTTGTGTAGGATCACAAGACCCAATACTTAGCATGTTCCTGAGCACATCTGTGGTCTGAATGGTTTCATGTGCCTCGTCTGAGGAGTTGGAAACCCTATATTGGGCAATATGTACATTACGTATAATGAGTACTCGTAGATTTACTTGTAGGAGGGAGTAGGGGAGGGTTTGAGGTGGTTGCTAAATGTATAAATATTGAATGTGCCAGCATCTGGGCTTTTTCAGCTTAAATATCAGACAGCGAGCCTTGTGCAAGCCACTGACTTAATGCAACTATTTGTTATGTTAGGGCGCTTGCCTGGATGATAAGCTATAGGACAAAAACCAAATTTTCAAAATCATGATGTCATGTGTATTTTTAAATAGAGATTAAGAAAAATTTACATGGGGTGGGAAGAGATTAACCAAAGAATTTATATGCATATATACATAACCCATGGTCACAGACAATAGTGCCTTAGGCCTGGGGGGAGAGCAGGGGCAGGGTGGAGGACAATGGGGGGAAAAGAGTACATCTGTAATACTTTCAACAATAAAGATAAATTAAAGAAAGAAAAAGAAAAACTTAGACTGCTGACTCTCAATGTTGGGAAAACCTCAGTGAAAATATACACAGGGTGGGGCAAAAGCAGGTTTGCAGTTGTGAGTACGTGAAACAGTTTATGCTTGTATTATGATTTATTAATTATTGTACTATTTCCCATATGAACAACTGTAAACCTACTTTTGCCCCACCCTGTCTGACTAAGTGGACCTGGTGGTGGTGATAGCCTTACATCTTACATCTGCAGCCAAAGGGGCTTTCAAAAACAAACTCCTCTTGACCAGTTAAAATAAAGAACTACTCATGTCACCAGGTCTTCAAACCAAGAAAGCTTCACGGCAAATTTTAGAAAACAGCACACTAGGACCTTGAAATCAGGGAGGAAAATAAAAGTATTTTGCGGGGCTACTTCTGCGTAATGAACGCTCCTCTGATGGAGTGATGGTTCCATGTGAACGACTTGCTTTCCTGGGCCTGGCAGAGGGTGGTTTTCAGTTAATTAAGAGCATTCCTTGATTTTCCATTTTCTCAGCTTTTTAAAACCTGACTCCTGTCACTCCGGAGGGGTAAATATGAACAGGGAGAGCTTGCTGATGGGCCTCACCCTGCACTTTCCCCTTTGCCGGCAGTCTGGTGGCTGCACCTGCTGTTGCACTTGCTCGCTTTGGAGGCTTGAGCTATATAGCACGGCTGTCTCTTGTTACAAAGCTGATTCCTCATCAGACAGGGTTTGAGCTTTTTCAGCCTTACTAGACATATCTTGGACACTATTCCACTCATCTCCTCATTTAAGTCTTCAATTCCTCAGTGAGAACAGGAAATAACCTGATTATTTTCTTCTAGGAACAATTCTGATTTACTGTGAGATGTGGGCAACTTAGCTAACATTTCTGTGCTTGAATTCTGCTATTCTGTTGTTCTGATCTCTAGGTCATGTAGCCTTTTTGCTTTTGAGTTGTTTCTTGATCTTCAGTGTGCATATTAACAACTTATGGTGCTTTGTTAAAAGGGGTTCCACTCACAGATCTATGATGCAGTCCAACTATCTGTATGTTAAACAGGCTCCCTTGGTGACTGTGATGCTTGTGGTCTGAGGACCGAGTCTGAGAAACATTAATGTTTAGAACTTCACTGTGGCAAGAACTAAGTAACTGATTAGTTCAAACTGTCTTATTTTACAGATGCACAATGTGAACTTAAACAAGGTAAGTCCCACAGCTAATAAGTGGGAAGATCAGGGGCTAGAAACTAGGTCTTCTCACTTTTAATTTGTGAGGCTCTGAGTCCTAAGGTAGGATACAACAACACAGAAAAACACACACCAAAACAGCTCAGGGTTCGTGGGACTGAGCATCATGGCTGCCTCCAGCATATAAATTTGAGGATGCCACAGAAATGCAGCGACATGAGGCCCACAGAGTCTTTCTTGAATGATTTGGAAGGGTCTTTGTGAAGGTTGTCAAGCCTACACTTGCATTTTGGTTCTTAAAATTCTTCATATAATATCCTTGCCAAGTGGACATGCATTTGGTTGAAGACTTGTTCGATGAAGACTTCTGGGGATAAAGATGTTCCTGACCATCCTGAGTCCCCCTTTCCATCCATTTTCTAACAGCTCTGATCTCATTACAATCAGTTCTGTGTATTGAACTGGAAATCACCCCTCCCTACCTGTAGCTTCTACCACTGATGCAGGTACTTACTTTCAAGAGAGATTCAGAATAAGTCTACTTTGCCTTCCACATACAGTGATCATGCCCTATACCTAAGCCTTCTTTTGTCTAGGCTGAACAACCCAAGGTCCTTTGGCCATTCTTTGTAACACGTGGCTTTCTATACTCTTTTCATTCTAGTTATTTTCTTCTACATGCAGTCTGTTTGGTCATCTTTCTTTCATTTTTTAAGGGTTAACAGACTTGCTTTATTGGACACGTATAAAATATAGTACTAGCATAGAGAATAAGCATTGCTCTTAAGCATACATGGTGCATTTACAAAAATTTACCACCTATTAAGCCACAGAGCATGTTTCCACACATTTCAAAGGATTGAATTCATACTGAACTCATTCTGTGACCATAGAATAATTTAGTTAAAAGTTAATAAGGAAGTGTTCATTTAAAAAAAGCATATTTTGAAAATTTAAGTACACATTACAAAAATAATTCATGGGTTAAGTTAAAATCATAATAAAAAAATTAAAAATACTGAGAACGGAATGCTTTAAAAATTGTGCATGTTGAAAATCAAATATTATAATGAGAATAGTACTTGGAGTAAAAATATAGCTCTGAAAGTTTATTTTAGAAAAAAAGAAAGGCAGAAAATTAGTTATGTAAGCACAAATTAAGAAAAACCAACAATAGAAGAACCCTAAAGAAAATAAAAGAATCTAGTAAGAATTACATGCTTCAAGATAGATCAATCTTTTTTTTAAAACATTCTTTTTAAAAAATATATATTTTTATTGATTTCAGAGAGGAAGGGAAAGGGAGAGAGAGATAGAATCATCAATGATGAGAAAGAATCATTGATTGGCTGCCTCCTGCACGACCACTACTGGGGATGGAGCTCGAAAGCCAGGCATGTGCCCTGACAGGGAATCGAACCATGACCTTCTGGTTCATGGGTCAACGCTCAACCACTGAGTAACACTGGCAAGGCAGATCAATCTTTTTAAAACATTTTTTATTGAATTTATTGGAGTGACACTGGTTAATAAAATTATAAGATGCACACTTCTACAATCCGTCATCTGTATATTGTATGTGTGTTCATCGAAGTTGTTTCCTTTTGTCACCATTTATTGCTCCTTTACCCTTTCCTACCACCCCATCCTCCTTTCCCTCTGTTATGAGGTGTTTTTAAAAAAATCCCTTCGCCTTTTTCACCCAGTCCCTCATCGCCCCTCCCCTCTAAGAACTGTCAGTTTGTACTCTGTCTCTATGAGTCTGTTTCTATTTTGTTTGTTTGTTTTTGTTCATTAAATTCCACATATAGCCCTAACCGGTTTGGCTCAGTGGATAGAGTGTCGGCCTGCGGACTGAAGGGTCCCGGGTTCGATTCCGGTCAAGGGCATGTACCTTGGTTGCGGGCACCTCCTCAGTAGGAGGTGTGCAGGAGGCAGCTGATCGATGTTTCTCTCTCATCAATGTTTCTAATCCTCTATCCCTATCCCTTCCTCTCTGTAAAAAAAACAATAAAATATATTTTTAAAAATTCCACATATAAATAAAATCATGTAGTATTTGTTTTTCTCTGACTGAATTATTTCACTTAGCATAATACCTTCAGGTCCACCCACACTATTGCAAATGCCAAGATTTCCTTCTTTTTTACAGATGAGTAGTAGTCTATTGTATAAATGTACTACAGCTTTTTTATCCACTCATCTACTGATGGGCACTTGAGCTGCTTCCAAATTTTGGTTATTATAAATAATGCTGCAATGAACATAGAGGTACATATATTCTTTCAAATCAGTTTTCCAGGTTTCTTTGGGTATATTCCCAGAAGTGAAATCACTTGATCATAAGGCAGTTCTATTTTTAATTTTTTGAGAAAACGCCATACTGCTTTCTACAGTGGCTGCACCAGTCTGCATTCCCACCAATAGTGCACCAGGGTTCCCTTTTCTCCATATCCTTGTCAACACTTTTTAATGATTTATTAATGACTAGAGGCCTGGTGCATGAAATTCATGCATGGGGGTGGGGGTGTGTGTGTCCCTCAGCCTAGCTTGCAACCTCTCCAATCTGGGACCCCTCGAGGGATGTCTGACTGCCCATTTAGGCCCGATCCAACCAGACATCCTCTGACAATCCAGGACTGCTGGCTCCCAACTGCTCACCTGCCTGCCTTCCTGATTTCCCCTAACCACTTCTGCCTGCCAGCCTGATCACCCCTAACCACTCCCATGCCAGCCTGATTGATGTCTAACTGCTCCCCTGTCAGCCTGTTTGCCCCCAACTTCCCTCCTCTGCCGGCCTAGTCACCCCTAACTGCCCTCCTCTGCAGGGTTGATCGCCTCCAACTGCCTTCCCTTGAAGGCCTGGTCCCTCCCAACTGCTCTCCCTTGCAGGCCTGGTCCCTCCCAACTGCCCTCTCCTGCTGGCCATCTTGTGGTGGCCATCTTGTGTCCACATGGGGGCAGGATCTTTGACCACATAGGGACAGCTATCTTGATCTTGTGTGTTGGAGTGATGGCCAATCTGCATATTACTCTTTTATTAGATAGGCTAGAGGCCTGGTGCACGGGTGGGGACCAGCTGGTTTTCCCTGAAGGGTGTCCTGGATCAGGGTGGGGTTCCCTTGGGGCATGGAGAGGCCTGGGCGAGGGGCCTGTGGTGGTTTGCAGGCCAGCCACGCCCCTGGCGACCCAAGCAGAGGCCCTGGTATCTGGAATTTATTTACCTTCTACAATTGAAACTTTGTAGCCTGGAGCAGAGCCAAGCCTCCTGCTCGATCCGTGGCTGCCGCCATTTCTGTTTGGATTTGTTTACCTTTTATAACTGAAACTTTGTATCCTTGAGTGGAGGCCTGGGCCCGCCAGAGTGTGTGGAAAGCTCGGCTTCCTCTGTTGCTGGGGAAACCCAAGCCTCCCTTCTGG
Organism: Eptesicus fuscus; assembly: GCF_027574615.1. Taxonomy (NCBI): domain Eukaryota; kingdom Metazoa; phylum Chordata; class Mammalia; order Chiroptera; family Vespertilionidae; genus Eptesicus; species Eptesicus fuscus. Next base: position 24,554,547 of record NC_072489.1, read on the forward strand.
TAGCCATCTTGGTTGGGGTTAATCTGCATACTCGCCCTGATTGGCTGGTGGGCATGGCTTGGCTGGTGGGCGTGGCTTATGTAGTGAAGTGATGGCTAATTTGCATATTACTCTTTTATTAGAGAGGATAGCCATTCTGATAGGTGTGAGGTAATATCTCATTGTGGTTTTAATTTGCATTTCTCTGATGATTAGTGACGTTGAACATCTTTTCATATTGGCCTTCTGTATGTCCTCTTTGGAGAAGTGTCCATTCAGGTCCTTTGCTCATTTTTTAATTGGATTGTTTGCTTTTCTGGTATTGAGTTGTATAAGTTCTTTATAAATTTTGGATATTAACCCCTTATCAGATATATCATTGGCAAATATGTTCTTCCATTCAGTGGGTTGTCTTTTCATTTTGTTGATGGTTTCTGCTGCTGTGCACAAAAATTTTAGTTTGATGTAGTCCTATTAATTTATTTTTTCATTTGTTTCCCTTGCCTGAGGAGACATATCAGAAATGTTGCTATGAGAAATGTCCGAGATTTTACTGCCTATGTTTTCCTCTAGGATTTTTATGGTTTCAAGTCTTATATTTGTTTGTTCATCTTTCATATTGAAATATAGTATCTTAAATAGTCACAGTAGACAGTATAGTTTGACCAGTGCAGAATTCATTACCTCTAGATACTTTGCTCCTAACCATAAAGACTACAAATATGTAATCTTTTTGGGTGGCCAATCACATTCAATTCATAGTCAATTAAAAATCCAATTTTTCCACATGTGCTGCTAAATTTATGCATTCCTTTACTAGTTTGTGTTGGTAATTTTTATTTACACCCCTTTGTTTTACTTTACATTTATCCTAGTTGAAATTAATTTTGTTGGATTCATCCCACTGTCCCAGATTATAGGTACACTTTTTTTAGATTCTGGTTTTGTCATTAATCCAAGATTATTTTGTTAATTAATTCATGTACAAATATTGAAACCTATTACATGCCAATCATAACACTGGATATTATGACCAAGATAGATATACCCCCTCCCTCAGTTATAGTCTAATGAGGTATATGAACTAGTAGTCACCAACCACGTGTGGCTTATGTGTTATGATGAGAGTTTTATGGCATGTTGTGGGCACACGTGGCAGTGGCAGGGAGGTCCAGGGGTGAACATCTAGTCCAGCCTGGGTGGGCAGTGATTAAGGAAAGCTCCCTTGTGAAGTGACCCTAAGTGGAGACATGAAAGACATAGTGTTAGAGAACAAAGAGTGTTCCAGGCTGGGGAATCATATGAGTCAAGGCCCAGAGACCAAAGGAAGCACGGCCTAGGCCGCAGTGGTCGGCAAACTCATTAGTCAACAGAGCCAAATATCAACAGTACGATTGAAATTTCTTTGGAGAGCCAAATTTTTTAAACTTAAACTATATAGGTAGGTACATTGTTTTTAACTTAATTAGGGTACTCGTAAGCTGGCCTTTGCTAAAAACTCAAGGGGCCAAAGAGCCGCATGTGGCGAGCCGCAGTTTGCCGACCACTGGCCTAGGGAGTGGGTCACAGGTGTGTATGGATGAGACTGGCAGAGATAAGTACCAGGAGAAGGGCAATGGGAGTGTCTGTAGGATTTTAGGTTGTTTGGTTTGTTGATAAAAATGTTGGTCAGCAGCCCTACCTGGTTTTGTTCAGTGGGTGGAGCATCGGCCTGCGGACTGAAGGGTCCTGAGTTTGATTCCTGGTGGGAGCCCAGGTTGTGGGCTCCATCCCCAGTGGGGGTTGTGCAGGAGGCAGCTGATCGGTGATTCACTCTCATCATTGATGTTTCTGTCTCTCTCTCCCTCGCCCTTCCTCTCTGAAGTCAATAAAGATATATTAAAAAAAATGTTGGTCAGCGATGTCTGAGACTGACACCAGTCCATGAATCAGTAGTCTTTAGGGAAGACAGCTTGCCACAACTCCAATTCCCACATTTCTCCATCCTGTCTACCAGACTATCCTGAGATTTGGCCAAATATCTTGTCGAAAATCAGATACACCATGTCCCTGATTGAACAGACTAATAACCTTATTTTTAAAAATGTGGTTGGCCTTTGTCTGGCCTGACTTGGCCCTTGGGAACCTGTGCTGGCCACCCGTGACTGATGTCTGATTTCTAGTTCACACTATGCCCCCTGAGATAGTCCCTGCTCTCTATCCGGCAGGCGATCCAGGGAAGACTCTGAAAGATTTGCATCCTAAAATGTCATGGTGGGCGATTATGAAATGTGACGTGGAAAAGAATTTCTCTTGTTTGGAAGATGTTAGCTGGGTTAGGAGAAGCCGCCATGAGGCACTGTCTGGTTGTTAGAATAGTTGAGAGCCAGGTCTGGGAGTCAGACAACCTGGGTGCAGACCCTGCCTTTCTCAGTTACCACCTGTGGTGACTTTGAGCTAAAGCTTGACTTTCCTCAACTGTAAAAGGGAAACAAAATGCCTAGCTCACGGGGCAATATGTATTTGAAGTAAATGAAATAATGCATGCCCAGCACCTGTTACAGATTTAGCACTTAGTGCTATTATTTTTCCAGAACAAATTGTATTCAGCAAGCTACAAGGACTTTCGTGCCTTCACTTTCTTGCCCACTTATGGTTCTCTTCATCTTCTCCCATACTTAGTGGAGCAGCCCCCTCTTTTTCCTTTTTTTTTTTCCCTACAGCAACTATGAAGTGCAAGGGAAATGAAGTATCTGGACACAACATTATGAAAAAGAAAGTGATACTCCCCCCCCCCCCCCCATCCCGTTTTTGGAGACCTGGAACCAGCTAGCCAGGCCAATGTGAAGGAATGGTTGTGGTATGAGCAAGTTGGGTGTGGCCAGTACAGGGCTCCATGCCTGCACAGTCCCCCCTCCCCCCTCCCCCAAGTCTGCAGTGAAGGCTGTGGGTGGACCTCTGACAGGAGGTATTCTTTCTCAGTGCTGTACTGACATCTGGGTCAAATGGACAGAGTGAGTCTTTGTGATCTTGCAACATTTCATTGTTACTTAGCACTTTAGATTAGCAACTGTCCAGAGGTGATGGGTAGCTGCTCAGAAAGGATTGTTATTTTGTCAGCTTGTGTAAGTCACCAATGGACCAGAATTTGCACTTCATTTGTAAGTTAAAAAAAAACAGGAGTCTTTGAGTCTCCCAAATTTGCAAATCTTCCCTACCATTTCCAGTCATTCTCATGACACAATATCTAAAATTCTGATTGTTAATCCAGAGATAATCCAGGGCAACTGTGTTTTCCTCCATGTTTGGAGGAATGCAGATGCAAACAGGTCAGGACTAAGGCCACTATCTGCCCTTCAAAACATTTCAGGGGTGTTCTGAAGGTTTCCAGAGACCAGCCATGTATTAATGTTCACTTGTATCTTTCACTGGTTGCAAGCAGCATGCTCCCAGGAGATGGAGTGGTCGAGACATTGCCCGCCTCTGTCCCCATCTTCCAGTCTGAAACAAGGTGAGCCTCTTTCAGGAAGAGACGCGGAGATGGTGCATTGTTAATGAGAATGGCATGCCCTCTGCAGCCTCCTCAGGCGTGGAGCTGGGCCGTGAGCTGGGAACACCAGCTCTTACGTGCTGTATGTTTCAACCCAATGAAAGATCTTAGTGCAAAATCAAGCATGGCATGATGTTCTGTGGTTTTCAAAGAACTTCCTAGGGGGTTTGAGTTGGATAGGCCAAGAACAAACCTATTCACCTGTGATGGATAGAACCAGACTCCAATGTCTGGTCGGGGAAAATGGGACAGAATCTAGGAAGGTTGGGCTCATGTAGAACAGTGTAGCCTGGCCCCAAATCCAGCAGAGTTCACAACTGTGAAGAGGGTAAGTGTGTTCGGGTCTGTGTGCTGTGCCATCAAGTTTGTCCTCTAGAAAACCTGCAGATGAGTTTGTTGCATCTCCATATATTTCCCCTTGTTAAGGGCCAATTTTTAAGCTCATAACAAAAGCTCCTGCAATGATCTCCAGACCTAACTTTGTTCAGTTCCTTTAGATAAATAAACTTTCTCTATGAATCAATTAGAGGAATCTCCATTTTTTAAAATATCAAAGAACTGGATTCAGATGGATTGTGCAGGAAATGCTGTCATTAAAAGGGCCAAGAAAAAGAAGACATGCTTAATTATTGAGTGGAATATTCATAATTTTTCATATTTATCAGCTCAATGTGTCCCTAATGTGTTTTTAAGATGTACAAAAGGAACACATATTATAGCTCTTCTTTTTTTTTTTTTTTTAAGGAAAGCAAAACAAATCCCAAAATAATCCTTGTTTTTGAATACTTCGTCTCTCTTTATTTGAACAAAATAACGTTGTTTCTTTTTCCATCCTGTCTTTCAGGGCTACCCTCCACCCAGCCATTGTCTAAGGAGCTGCGTTTAAAGGTAAACCCTGCAAGGCCTTGGGAAGGGTTTTGCTACCAAGCTGTTGTATTTAATCGCAAATGATTACTAGTTCCTACTGTCTCTGCAGTTAATCGTGGATTTCTGGTTTTTCAATCAGGATAAAGAAAGTTTAAATGTCTACAGGAGGTCTCAGAGACCCGCAGGCTTACCGCATTTTTTTTTTTTTTTTTTTTTGAGCACACTTTCTTAGTTAGGATCTTTTTAAATGCCACCTTTAGGGACACCTCTTTTTGACCTGAGTGAAAAGTAGGTGCAGGAACTTTGGGAGTAGGAAGTTAATAAGTATTATCAGCACCTTTTACTCTCAGTAAAGCTTATATCAGGCCCCTGTTCTCCGTTAGGCTTGAATTTGGCCAGTAGTAGAAAAGGGACTTGCCACCGTGGTGTGAGACCTCTGATTTTTCTAAGACTATGGGCTGGAGAATGATAGCTGGACTCTCACCACTCTCTCTCTCTTTCCCTCCCCACTTTCCTTTCCCCTTCTCTCTCCAGCACCATTCCTCCTCTCCCTCCCCCTTCATTTCTCTCTCCCTGTCTCTCAGTTTCTCCTCTTAATGTTATCTGGACTATTTTCTCCCAGATCAAAGGTAGAAGTGGGCCATTTGATTAATTGCCGTGCAGCAGAACCCTTTGCCTCCTTGACACACCAGCCCAGGAGACAAAGGGCGCTCTTTAGAAGCCTCGAGCTGTGTGGGTGCAGGGTGAGGAATTCACAAGCCTGAGAGCACGGAGCCCTCCCAGCAGGGATGTGAAGGTTCCCAAATCCTATAGAAGAATAAAGTTGCTACTGCTGCACATTGTCTTGAGCCATATTTGCATTTGAGGAGAGAGCACACAACCCCAGCATTAAGCCATGTGGACTATATAGAAGCTTGATTCAAAGTTTGAAAAATCTTTAAATTTTCATGTATGGAGACTTGAAAGTTCCATGTGTAAAAAGCAGTACCATTTGAAAATGAAAGGAGGTTAAGTAACGATGACTGACAATTTAACCTTCTCTAGCCTGTACTGGGAAAACTCTCCAATTACAACACCACTAGTTCCGTGTGACTGTTTTCATTGAAACAAATTCAAATGAAATCAACTTTAATATCCCATTCCTTAGTCACACTAGCCCCATTTCAGGTGTGCAGGAGCTTTGTGGAGCTGGCAGGGGTCTATAGGACAGTATAGGTGTAAGACATATCCTCATGGCAGGAAGTTCTCCTGGAAGGCGCTGCTCCTGACCCTTTGTTCTCTGAAGCCAGGTAGCTCCGAGGAGGCCAGGGGGTGCTTGACAATAGAAAGTTGAGAGGGATTCCACACCTGGCTGAAAGGAAAGAAAACTTTGAACAGAATTCCAAGTTAAAGTAAACAGCGTTGGAACTGGGTTGTTCCAAATGAGATATTATTTTGGGGAGGTGTTTGAGAAATTGGAAAGAAGTATACAATATAATAGGAGGAATTATGCAATTATTTCTAAGAGGGGAAGAATGTTCAACCGAGGGTGAAAACTTAGCCAATGGCTATGTGCCTTCTCTACTCATCGGAATTGAAATTCAAACCCTCCAAGTCTTGGCTAGGCTTCATTTCCAGCTAGAGTTTTTTATGAGTGAGGAGCCATGCCTTCTTTGTAAGGCGAATGATTGCTTTAAGTACGTGGGAAGTATGGAAACTCCAAAAGGATGAAGATCCTCTTCCCCAAATTCTAATAGGGGTCCTGGGTCACTGAATACCTTCAGATAGTGACATTGATAATTCAAGTATAGATCTTCTTTAGACTAACCAATGACCTTCTGCAATTGAGCATACATCCCACAGGACTTCATTCTCAAATGAGCTCATGGCTCAAGTGTGATATAGATGTTTACCACTGTTCACAGAATGGTCATACAGAAAAGGCCCTTGGGTTACTCTGCCCAGTGTCATTGATTGCAAAGACACAGACTAAAATAATTAATTCAAATCCTCTGGCTTGCACAAGGCAGTTTTCCCCAGGCTGGGGGGCAATGCCATTGAGATCCAGTGTCCCTCAAAGTAAGAACACTGGGTTCTTCAGAGAAGGTATCTCTGGCCACTGTACTGTGACTTCCTAAATTCGCTAACAATTCTGCCCATCCTCCCCTGCCCCAGGCACTTTCATTTACTTATCAACCCCTTTGGCTCTGACCTCTTTAAGTTACAAAACCAAATGGGTAAGAGGGTTGGGAAATAATCCACCAAACCCTCATTGAGTCCTAAGCTCAGGGTTTCCCAAGCATCATACTTTAGGTTTTGGTGTCTGTGCTGGATCCCTGTCACTGACTCTCAGTGAAGTGCGTGGGAGGGCAGTCTGGGCATGGGATGTTCTGGTAAAATCTTAGTAAATGTTGTGGAGGTCTCACTGCCTGGTCTGATGATGAATGGAGCATGTGATTAACCAAAAAGGAAACTGAGGTGTAATTAACACATACATGGGCCTGATTCTTTATCGGTATCAATGAGAACGTTGCATTTGGCATGTTTATTACTAATCAATAAATATTTGTTGTGTGCTTCCTCTTCCTTAAGATACTGCGGGATAATGAAGGAACTTAACATCTATTTGTCATGTTTTAGACAAATTGGTGATGTGTCATGATTCATAAACTTGGAAAGTTTCAAACAGTTTGTATAGAATATTTTTAAGGTATTTTTTTTCTACCATCAAATGTGAAAAGAAGTGTGAGGAAGGATATTGGAGGGGGAAAGCTCTTAGGTAATAGTCCTTTATCTGACGTGTCTTTTACAAATATTTTCTCCAAGTCTGTGGCTTGTCTTCTAGTTTTGTTTATATTGTGTTTCACAGAGCAGAAGATTTAATTTTAATGCAATCAAAATATCAATTTTTTTTAATGGATTGTGTCTCTGGTGTTGCGTCTAAAAAAGCTTTTCTATAGTCACGTTCACCTAGTTTTCTCCTCTGTTATCCTCTAGCACAAGCACGTCAAACTCGCGTCCCGCAGGCCGCATGCCTGGCTTATTTGGCCTGTGTCAGTCTTCGAGTTTGACATGCTGTGTTTTATAGTTTTGAATTTTACGTAGGTCTACGACCCATTTTGAGTTAATTTTGTGTTTTCTGGGTCTGGAATGAACTTTGGTAAAAACAGGTAATTTGCAGGATGAGTCTGTGATGAGCAAAGTCTGAAAATGAAAAGGTGGCTTTTAATTACCTGGCTGTTTCTGCATTGATTAGTTGTTGGTTGAAATGAGAAGGCGATGCCAGAGCTCTCTCTCACATTCCTGGGATCTGAATTTACATGTCTGGTGTCTGCTTTCAGAGCACAGTTGAAACTTGCTTGTCATTTGCCTTATCTCTTGATCTTCAACAACCTGTGTTGAAGGCAGAATAGAGACTCTTAAGTCTTTTAGAGAGGAAAGGACCTCTGAAGTCTATCTTCGCTTCCCTGAAGTCTGAGGTCCAGAGAGGTCAAGCACCTCCCCCAACATACACAGCTTTTTTGGTCAGAGTCTGGACAACTAGAACTCCGCTTCCCTGCCTTGGTCACAGGAGCTGTCCTCTGCACTGATCTGGCCTGTGTTTAAAAACCATCCTACTTCTGCTCTGTTCCGAAGTGACCAATGAGCAAATTTTAAGGTAAACATTTGGCTATCTCTTCAGGCAAAATCAGAGGACCATTTCTAGAATCTGACAAAATTGATAAAATGAGATCTCCTAGCTTTACCTCCTCAAAGAAAGGCCAGTGTATCAGGCACTATCTGGATAACAAACACTCTAAAAGCAGTGCATGCCGTGGTCAGTGCGTGCATTCCAGCACCAAACTTACTTGGAGTCACAATCCTGGCTTTGCCACGTACATGGCACACATGGTGTGTGACCTTGGACAAACAACTTAACTGCTGCAAGCCTCAGTTTACCCACCTGTAAACTGGGAATAATGATAACAATAGTATCTTCCTCATATTATATATTTATATCATAAAGCATTTACAGTGGTGCCTGGCACATGGCAGGCATTATTTAAACATCATTTATTTTTTTTTAACGTAGCTAAAAGCACTGTACAGTTTCCCCTACTTATTTCCTACATAAAAACATCTTACAAGGAACAAAGCAGGAAAAGCAGAAGAAATCAAGGGGTGGGAGGTGATGGGATTTGATTGTGCTGATTTCTTCCTCCCCTGGATAGGCCAAAACATATCACTAGAATTCTCTACTGTGGCCCAAACCATAGAATATCAAAGCGAAAAGAAACTTGGGAGGTGACAGGACTTATCCTGCTGGTTTAGGAAAGAGCCTGAGAGCAAAAGGGCTGCAATCTGGACTAGCACAGCCAGGTGCTTGCTGTCCAACAGTGGCCCAGCCACAGTCAGTCAGTCTCTCATCACTCAACTTTTGTTTTTAATTTCTTTATTGGTCATAATTGTCCTCATCCCCCTATTCCCATCCTGAACCCCTCCCCACGGATGCCCCCACCCCCCTGTTGTCCGTGACCACTGGTTAGGCTTATATGCATGCATACAAGTCCTTTGGTTGCTCTCGCCCCCTCTCCCCCACCCTCCCCTGCCTTCCCTCTGAGATTTGACAGTCTGGTCGATGCTTCCCGGTTGCCGGGTCTGTTTTTGTTCTTCAGCTTATGTTGTTCGTTATTTCCCTTAGATGCGTGAGCTCATGTGATACAAGAAATACACTTATAAGAACCAAAAGTGAGACAAGCCATAACGGTTATTTGCTGGGAGGCAAATGAATCAGTCTGTAGTGAGTTTCTTTCTGGGCCAACAGTTCTTTTGAGTCCCAATTTCAATGTCAAACATTTCCTTATGTGTACATGTCAGCAATGATATTTCAGTTCTGGGTGGTGGACAAATGGTAGTGATGCTGGTCCGACCGTCTCTGGTTTGGTCCTGGGCATCCTTCAGCGGCGCACAGGTGCTGTCTGCTAGTATGGCAAGGCGTTGTCAGCATCTTCCATCTCTGGACTGTTTCTCTTCTGTCTTCATGGCTGGAGCAGTCCTGTCAATTCCTCTCTATTGCAGGAATCCACATGGTCTTGGAGTTATTTTCTGAAAATATACAAACATATTCTTGATCAAAAGTTAGTAAAATCACTCAACATCTTGAAATAAGGTATCACATAGAGGAGGGGGAGATAGTCGGGACATTTAGTGGATCCTAGACAGAAGTAAAAAAAAACTTATTTCAGTGTTTGAAAGTCTTTTAGCTGAAGGGGAAAAGTGGCCTGTGTCTTTTCTAAGTTATGAATTAGATACGCCATACTTCCCCTGAGCCCTGTTGCGGCGCCTGCCTACTGATATGCAGGAGTTCAATTGTGTCTGCACTGGTTGGGGAAGGTGGTGCTAGAATTTCTGACTCAGGTCCCCATGAAGCATAAGTGAAGTTCCTCCTTAGTTGAATGGGGTCCCCTCACGTCTCTTCAGGCTTGGCACCCACAAGCTGCAAAGAGAATTATATGCCCTTAGCCTCATCAAGCATCCAGCTAACATCCCAAGTTCTCAGCCAAGTGCCCAGTGACCTCACTTTTCAGGACAGTAACGAGGATGAGCTGGGGAGATAATGAGATGACACATATTAGTGATTGACTTCATTTAGGTTAGTATTATCCTTTTTATTGTGAAACAAAGAATACAGTCAAAAGATTATATGCCATATATGTGCAATTAAAAGACAAATAAAATGAATACTCATGTACCTACCACCCATTTTTTAAATTGAAAACATGTTCATATTTCCTTAGATGGACTAGACCCAAACCTCCTTAAGGCTGTGTGTATATAGTTTATGTGTGTGAATATATAATTTTTTAGTATTTGGCAATGGTCATATATGTATATATTATATGTGTGCATATCTACATACACACATGTGTATTTATTTATATAAAATAAATTGCTGAAGCAGGTTAAGCAATTTGACCAAGGTTACACAGTTATAATAAGAGGCAGATCTGGATTTGAAACCAGACCTGTCTAAAAGCCTGAGCACTTAATCACTCTACCCAATTGTCTAATCTTTTGTACCCCTTTGCTCTCCTCCACAACCCTTAGTAGAGTGCTGAGTGCATGACTGGCATTCAGTGAGAACCAAAGGTAGGGTTGGCTCACTAAGAATTAGGGTGCAGGTAAAACAAGGGCGATGAGCTGTGGTGTGCTGCAGCCCACTCCTTCTCCAGAGCTAACTGTGCCCTTCTTTCCCCAATTCCCGGTTCCGTGACATCACATTGGGTGCTTGAAGTCAGCCGTGGTGGGAGTATTGGCACCATGTAAATGCGACATGTCACGGCTCCCTCTTCCCCTCCCTGAGAGCGAATTTGCCAGGATCCTGGGCTGGCACTCCTGATCTGACAACAGCTTGGGGCGCTGGGCCCAGGGAGCAGGCTGTCAGGAGAGGTGGAAAGAGAATGTCCAGTGGGCTGGGGGGACTTGAGAGGGCAGTTCAGCGTTTCTCAAAGGCAGACCCTGGGAGCTCATTAAAAATGCGGAGCCCCAGCCTCCGCACCTAGAGGTTCTTGGTTGGTGATTCCACGGTGGGGTCAAGCTCTCTGCATGTTTGAGCACCCCACGTGATCTTGATGCACACTAAAACTTGGGAACTAGCCCAGCCCTACCTTTAGTGAGGAGTCAAATCACTGGAGGGAATCTTGCTAAATGCAGATTCTGATTCAGTAGGTGGGCCGAGGCCCGAGAGTCTGCATTCCTAACAGGCTTCCAGGTGATGCCGGTACTGCTGGCTCCTGGGCCACACTCGGGCAGGAGGGACTGAGTCCGGCCCTCTCACTTGACAGATGAGGAGCCCAAGGCCTGGAGAACTGAAGCGACTTACACAGTCAATCATGGGACAGCGTTTCCTGAATATTGTGAGGGAGATCCAAAGAGTTCAAAAGCCATTTCTCTTCAATGTATTCATAAAAATAGGACTATTTGTTAAATATCTTTTATCTGACAGATGCTGAGGTCCACATATGAATAATGCGTGGAGCATGCCCTCAGATTGCTTGTAAGCTGGTGGAGGAAGTAAGGTGTTTCCATACCTGGAGTAAATAAACAAGGTCAGGAGGAAGTGAGGTGAGATGATAAAAGGACAGGGCGGGACATGGAGCTGATCTCCCTCTGTTGTGACATCTTGGACAACTGATTTAAACTCTCTGGCATTCCAGCTTGTCCTGCATAAAACCCAGAGCTGCCACGTCAGAGATCCCAAGGCGTGCATCTGGAATCGGGAGTCTACAAAATATAAGAAGTTTTATTTTATTTATTTATTTTAATCAAAGGCTGAAAACTGGTGGTCCACAGCCCAGTTGGTGGCTCATAGAACTTTTACAAAAAAAGTTATATTTTACTGACTTAATTTTTAAAATATATTTTATTGATTTTTTACAGAGAGGAAGAGAGAGGGATAGAGAGTTAGAAACATCGATGAGAGAGAAACATCGATCAGCTGCCTCTTGCACACCCCCTACTGGGGATGTGCCCGCAACCAAGGTACATGCCCTTGACCGGAATCGAACCTGGGACCCTTCAGTCCTCAGGCCGACGCTCTATCCACTGAGCCAAACCGGTTTCAGCCTGACTTAATTTTTAAAAATAAATTTATTTTAGAATAATTTTAGATTTACAGAAAAGCTGCAAAGCTAGAACAGAGAATTCTCCTCTTATATTACTACAGAACATTTGTCAAAACTAAGAAACTAATATTGGTGCATTGCTATTAATTAAACATCAGACTTTGCTTGGATTTTTATGTTTGTTGTTGTTGGTTTTTCATCAATGTCCTCCTTTTGCTTTGGGATCCAATCCAGCATATCTCAGTGTATTAGTTGTCCTATCTTCCCAGACTCCTGTAGTCTCTCAGTCTTTCCTTGTTTTTCATGATCTTGACAGTCTTGAGAAATGCTAGTCAAGCACCCTGCAGAATGTCCCCAATCTAATCTCCTGATTAGACTGAGGTTATATGTTTTTGGAAAGAATATGACAGGGGTAAGTGACCCTCATAGACATGTTTCTACTCCTTCACCCTGTGACTGGCCAGAACACATCATCAGAAGACTTTACTGTAAGGCCAAACCCTCAAATATTAAAGCTGTAAGAGGTGAATGAGGCCACCTGACCCATCTTGGTGTTCTCTTTAAAAATCTTAAGCCAACTTTGAAAAAATTTGGATATTTTACACAAACATCAGGATTTCTGCCTTCTCTTGAAATCTGGCAATACTGGACTTGAAATGACACCCAGCAAAAATTGGCTAGAGCTGAGTGAGTTGCCCACTTTTATTATTGCTTGAATTTTCTAGTTCACCATAGATCCCACATCTCACACAATGCATATGTATCTGAGCTCATCTGTTTGGCCTCTCCTTGAGGCAGTAGGTTTGTCTTTGCAGTATGTATCAATTTCTTTCATTAAAAAAAAATAAAAAAATATATATTATATATTGATTTCAGAGAGGAAGGGAGAGGGAGAGAGAGATAGAAACATCAATGATGAAAGAGAATCATTGCTTGGCTGCCTCCTGCATGCCCCCTACTGGGGTTCGAGCCTGCAACCCGGGCATGTGCCTTTGACCAGAATTGAGCCCAGGACCCTTCAGTCTGCAGGCTGACGCTCTATCCACTGAGCCAAATCAGCGAGGGCTCAGTATGTATCAAGTTAAATGTGCAGCAGGACTGGGGAGAGAAGCCAGAAGGACTGCAGTGCTGAGAGGTCTTCCTGGAGACACGTGACCTGTCTTGTACCAAAGAGTAGCAATCCTCAAAGTGTGGGACCACCAGCATCAGCATCACCTAGAATCTTGTTACAAATGCAAATTCTTGGCATCATCTCAGACCTACTGAAGCAGAAACTCTGGGGGTGGGGACTGCAATCCGTGGTTCGACCAGTCCTGCAGGTGATTCCAACGCTTGTAAAACTGGAGAACCACTGCAGAGGCAGGCAGGACTGAGATGCGGAAAGCCTGGTGGTCCAGCCAGGGCCACCTACACTCTGGTGGTGGGGAACTGGGGGTGTGTATGAATTATTTTATGGAAACACAAGTCAGTGGCCTCCGGGGTCAGAGCCAGGGTCAGTGTGAGTTTTCAGGCCCGTGGCCCTTCAGTGTATGTGGACATAGGCTTTTCTTCCCACTGTTCCTGCTGCTCCTTGTCAGCTTCTGGGTAACCACAGCCCGCCAGAGTCAAGGCTCAGGATTCCATGTTTGTTCTCTTCCATGCCTCCTTCATCAGCCACCCCTATTCTTTGCACCATCAAAATCTCACCAAGGTAAGAAAAGAGAAAAGAACAATTGTGGCCTCTTTTGATTGGCAGGTGATTAACCTTTGGAGTCAGTCCTTTGTCCATGTAGCAATGTTCCCTCAGTCTGACTTAGAGTCAGAGGGTTATGTGAATATGAGAAAATTTCAACGAATTTAAAGCAAATATCGTATACACTGCCCATACTTTTGTACTCTATTTTTAAGGACCTCCATCAAGTTTTCCTCCTCCCAAGTCCTTCCTGTCAGATAGATCGCTCCTGTCTCTGTCAAGTTATCAATTCCTCAATATTAGTATAGTGCCTGTGCTCCTGCCACCCTGATCTCAGGGGTGCCTTCTGTCACCTCTCCCTCCTCCTTTCCCCTCTATTCACTGCCTAAGGCTTACTCATTTTTAGGTCTCCTTGCTGCTCACCTGGGAGTGGGACAGTTTGCTACAATCTGCTGAAATTGCCCAACTACTCTGCACAGCGCTTGTATCTCATTCATCTCCGCCCAGCACCCCGCACAGTGTCTGGTACACAGAAGGGCTCAGTCCACACTTGCTGAATGAATGAGCTCCCTGCAAATGCATAGTTCTTAAAGTGGCTTCGCGGTTAAGCTCCCTGGGTCTGTAATCGGTCAGACTGGGTTGAATCCGGGCTCCACTGAACTGGCTGTGTGCCCTTGAACAAACTGCTTAGCATCTCTGAGCTTCCTGTAAAGGGCACAGTCAGTATTGACCACATAAGCGAAAATAATTAAAATTTATTTATCCAATTCCTGCGCATTTTACCTATTTTTATCTGAGGTGTGGTAGTGCTCAATACCTATTAGCAGTAAATAGGACCCTGCTGATCACTTATAGAACTGGGTTGATGACAATTTCCAGCTTAAATGTTACCTGAGGAAATCCCATGTCTTTAAGGGGAGAGACGTGTGAGACCTGACCAAATAAAGGGTTGGGGGTGTGCCCACCCTCTTGACAAGAAGGACTTTTCCTGCTCCTTTTTCTTCTTTTTCCAGGGTTGCAACAAGTTCAGACTGATCAGGCTCCACAGACAGATTTGGGTAGGTGCATTCTGAGAGACAAACCCAAAGTTCAGAAGCATTTCTGCTGTTTGGATGGACTCTGTGTCAGTATTCCAAACAGCTTAAAGAAGGCGTTCAATCCATTTGCATATGTACAGGACTGCAAGCCCGTTTGTATCTGGGGAAAAGATCCTGAATGTGATCCAATTCCTGTGCATTTTACCTATTTTTATCTTGAGTTGGCTGCCTTCTGTCACAGGGTTGTAATTAATATTGTTGTAGAACAGGAGGCTCATTAAATCGGTCTCATTATGACTGTTCAGGTTCTGGGGCTCAGCTGAAAAGGATTTCCCTATTATCAGCATCTGACAGATATTCCTAATCAAGCAGGCCAATTCTCTTCTGTCAAGGACTGTCTCACAAATGGAGACGGTATTTATTCTGACTTGTACTATTAATGTGAAAAATGTTGCCCCTAATGACAGACATATAGGCCTCTGTCACAGGTGGGGCTCCTTTCGCACAGACATGCAGAATATAGGAATTTATAAAACGATATGCTTTCAGTGGTTGGAATAACCATCGATTTCATTCTTAAGTCTGTGGCTCAGTGAGAAATTGTGAAAAGAAACAGAAACATGTAATTATAAACTGGTGGAACCTTGCTGTCTGGAGAGGCTCTAATAATCATTTAAACTTCTATCCAACATGAGTTCCTGCTTAGCACTCATGATGCCTGATTTCCCATTGTTGCTTGATTGCTTCCTTTGGCAGAGTACTCACTACCTTTACTGTGGCCAATTTCCTTTTCAAACTGACCTAAGGAAAATCATTTGTAGTATTGATTGGAATTTGTCTCTCACTTACTTCCACGTTGCCCCTCGTTCTGCTACCCAGAACTGCACAAAGCAAGTTTGGTCACTCTCGAGAAAGCTTTCGGAGTGTTTGAGACAGCTCTCTCTTTCCCTTCTCATCTCTTCTTCTTTAAATGAAATGTCCTCATTTTCCTTTGTAGTTAGCCAGATCCTTTACGCCCCTGTTCACTGATTCATTCTCCAAAGATGTATCCAGAAGGGAATGAACTTTCCAGGTGTGGTTAGTCCACCCAAGGGCTCAGGAAGACAACTGCCCCAACAGAGACAGGGTTTCTGGAATTTTCCTTGGAGGACTGGGTAACATGGAACCCTCTCAGAAATGGTAGTGCCATTCTCTCTTCCTCAGGACCTTTTGCTGCAGGAACCTGCATCTTGCTTCAACCACACCTGCTCAGGGACTTTGATGTTAGGGTGACTGGATTCAGAGCTCAGCTCTGCTGTTTGTTACCTGCTGTGATGCTGGATGAGTTGTTTAACCTCTCTGAGCCTTGGCAGGAATGGGAATAGGGCCTACCTGTGAGAATTAATGAAATGCAAGCAAGGTTTGAGCAGAGCCCAAGAGAAACGCTCCATGATATTAATGATAATCAATGAGAACCAAGTACCAATCATCTATACCTCCATGCTTCCCTTACCTTGGTCTTTGTGTCTCTTAATTTTGACCTTTGTGGGTAATCGTACTCCTGAGAAGGGGACAGGGTAGGCAATATATGGTAATTCCAAGTGAATTTGTCTTTTGGTTGAGTGTTTCCCCCTCCCCCCCCCCGCTGTAGCCCAACACAAACATGCATTGAGAACCTTTCCCACCTAGAATACTTTTATATAAGATCTCACTTCATGAGAGAGAGATGCACACAGACTCCTAAACGCGCTGTTCTTTAAAATATTTTAGCAGAATGAACCCTCTCTCTCTCCCACCCACCTGTGTCTCCTTCCTTTAAATAAAATCTTACTCAGAGCCCCAGTATGTAAGGTAGACAATCGATGAGCAGGTCCCTCTGGCAGTTTTAATCTTCTCTCCTTGGCAGAGGCTGCCTCATTGTTTGGAAAACCCCTGGAGGTTGACTGTGGAATCCTGGGGTTCTGAGCTCCGCATTGGAAAACCTCTGAATGAACCAGTTCCACATCCAATTTCTGAAAGTTGGCTCCAGTCCTTCCACCTGCCTGCCTGATCCTCTCTTCCTGTTTGCTCACCTCCCCTTTGCCCTAGAATCCCCCCACCAACCAACACATACTGCTCCCCTTATCCCCCATCCAACTCCTATGGAATCTCAGATCCGTCCTCCAAATGCCTTTTTCCTTATCCTCTTCTGATCAGGGTAGGTAAGAAGCAAGAGAAAGCCACACTCTAATGGGGGGCACTGGCAGGGGAAAATGGAGAAGGGGGCAGATGTGCCTTAGAGCTCAAGAATTAGCTATTCAAGCAACAAACCTCTTTGTGGTCCTTATTGTCATTGATCTTTCTGTAATATTCATTCATTCATTCGTTCATTCATTCATTCATTCATTCATTCATTCAAGTGTTCCCTGAATTCCTGTTACATGACATCACACACTGTTCGTGCACTGGGGTTCCAGGAAGGAAGACAACACAGCCGCAGCCCCTGAGAAGCTAACAATCCAATAAAAGAAACTGATACAAAAGCTTTGCTGATCCCAGATATCCCTGGGAGTCTCTGATCACTTGCTCAGTTGGCTCAAGGGTTACACCAAAGCACCCCTCATTTTCCTAACCCGATTTCCTCTCAAGCTAAGCTTGTCTAATACTGAGTTCTTCAGTGTCCTAAGGGCCTGACAAATATGAGAAAACCCCCACACACATTCATAACGCAAATGTTTGTAATCCCTTTTCCAAAAACTTCCGAGGAAGTCCTAACTCCTTAGCTATTCTCAGAGCCGCCCAGTGCCGAGTGAGCTCTTCCTCTTTGAAACTTCTGGCCATTATTGAAGATGCTGATTGTCAGACAATAAATCTATTCTTTCTTGTGATGTCGCTTATATTGTTGTCATGGCTATAGATGAACTCATTACTTAGCTTCTTATGTATTTAGGTCATGCCTTCCTGGTTACTTAAAAAAGTGAGAGTAATTACAGAAAAAGCAAAAGCCTCCTTCCAAGCATGTCAAACTCACGGCTGGTGGGCCGCCTGCCGGCCGCGTGTTTGACATGCTTGTGGCCCATTCTCTTCCCCTCTCCCAGAGAGAAAGTGTGTGTCCCTCTGTACCATTTAAAAAACACACTTTTACATGCAGATATGTCATATATTCCTAGAATATGAAGAGTATTTTTTATCATCTGTGTGTTTGCATAAATGGTATTGTACAATATGCATCATTCTACAATCTGACTTTTTCACTGAGTGTATTTCTGAGATCAATTAACACTGATGTGTATAATCCCTAGTTACTCCCTTTAAATGATTCCATTGTCTTCTAGAAAGCCAGTGTGCCGCCTTTTATTTGGCCCTTCTCCTCATGATGGATATTTAGGTTGCTTCTAATTTTTGTTATAAACAATGCTTCAGCGAACATCCCGTACATATGCCAAACCACTTTTAAACTCTGTGGGAGGCAGGAACAGCGAATCCTATTTTTTGCATCCTCTGTTTCCCTTAGCACAAGGCCCTGCCTATGGTAGATAATCAATATATTTATATATACTGCTCATACATACTTTGTGCAACGTATATATAGAAACGAATACCCAAGGTCATGCTTTAAAGTGATGGTCTCCAATGGAAGTACAAAGCAGAGCTGATGGCTTTCTGGGTACCAGGGTCCGATCCATTTGATGCTCAGAAATTGGGTCTGTTCTCTCTTCTGAGACAGAGGTGACCCCCAAAGAGACCCCCATAGGGAGGAATAAACAGGTCACATCTCTGAAGGAACCACTTGCCAGAAGGTATATTTTTTTCACATCCCTGTCTTCCCTCCTCTCTCACCACCTGCTTTCTTTTTCGTTCTTTCTTTTTTTTTCCTGATGAGGTGTCTGGGGATCACGTTTGGAGCACTGAATGCCTTAACAAACTATTGCAGCCAGATCCCTCCTACTAAGCAGGGCAGAGATCTCGGAGCAGCGAGGGTGATGGTGGGATGGTGGGAAGGCTTTTGCTTACACCATGGGCCCCTCAATAGCTAAGCAGGCTGAGATCAGCTGGGAGACCCGGGAAACTGCCCACGGTGCTCGCCCCTTTCCTTTCCTACTCTTCCTGCTCAGTGCGAATTTGTGGAGCAGAGGTGGGTGTCTACCAGGAAAGGCCAGGCAGGAGAATCGGAATTCCCAACAAGGAGGCACCCAGAGGAGCACACGAGGTTGCAGAGAGGAGCACGGGCTTCCCGAGCTGAGAAAGCTTCATGGAGGAGCTGATCTCCTTTCTGAGCCTCACAGAAGGATTTTGGCAAGTGGAACTGGGAGTAGGAAGAGGGGATGGGAGCGAGGCCCCTGTGAGGTTTCAGAGGAACCCAGGCGGTAAAGGGACATCAGCTAATAGTCCAGCTGTGTTTGCCAGAAGAGCAGGGAAGTCTGGAAGGCAAGCTGAGGGAGGAGTGGGTGCAGGGGTTGTGTGTTCCATGCCTGAACCTCTGCCACACGCTAGGCAATCCAACATGTTTGCCAAATAAACCCAGAGTTGTTCTACTTATTTTGTTTTGCTTTTTTATTGAGGCTTAACATATTAAAGTGCATGAATCTTAAGTGTAAGGCTCCATGAATTTTTATATATGGAATGAGCACACAGATCAAAATACAGAGCATTTCAAATACCCAGAAGTCTCCCTCCTGCTCCCTCCTAGGCAATACTGCAATCTCTCTCCGCACACACAAGTAACCGCTATTTTTTTAAAAGTATGATAATTATTTTATTATTATTATTTTAAATTCTCACCTGAAGACATGCTTAGAGAGAGGGATAGAGATAGAGATAGATAGATAAGTAGATAGATAGATAGACATCGATTGGTTGCCTTCCGTATATGTCCTGACTGGGGATTGAACCCAAAACCCAGGTATGTACCCTGACCAGGAATGAACTGGCAACCTTTTGGTGCACAGGATGACATTCAACCAACTGAGCCACCCTGGCTGGGTGTAACCACTGTGGGCTTTTTGTGTGTGTGTGTGTGTGTGTGTGTGTGTTTTAACTTACGTCGCCTATATTTGTCAGTTCTTAAGCTTCATGTAAATAGACTCATGCAGAGTATACTTTAGGAATTTATTCAGCAGCACTGGAGAGAAAGGTTTAAGTGAGGAAAAGGTGGATTATTGCAGGAGCTTGGGTGAGAGGTGCAATAAGGGCTTTGAGCCAGGGTGGAGGCCATGAGAATCAGAAAGAGGCAGCAGATGCTAGAGTAGGGACGACTGGTTCCCCAGGAACAAAGGGAGTGAAGCAGGCTGTTGTGAGCGTGCACCACCTTGCTGGGCACCGGCTTGCCATGGCAGCATCCTGTTGGCATGACAGGGTGCCTCCCAGCCAACTTGATGCACAAAGGCTCTCCGAGGCTCCGGAAGAAGCAGGGCTCTCAGCTACAGGGGCCATTGCAGCCTCTCACCATGTTCCTCAGGAACATGTGCCCGGAGCTAGTCTGCATTCATCAGTGGCCCCAGCAATGCTGAGAACCAGGACGCCCCCACCCTTCTGTGGCTCTACCCAGCACAGAGCTGCTGCCGTAGGCTCCAGGGGGTGGATAAAAGAGCAATCCCGATGAATCAGTAGCCCTGGCATCTACCCTGTCAGCACTTCCAAGTGCATACCTCCAAAGTGGGCATTGAGGGTCTGGCAGTTGGCCTTCCCCACAGGAAAAGGGCAGTTCCAGAAAGCAGTCCCTTAAAGACTGTGAACAACCACTTCCCAATCCCAGGGTTTTCATCTGGATGAGCTCAGGGCTAAGTGGAAACTGGGGAGTAGGGGGGTGACCTTATAAAAGAAGAGAAGAGGAGAGGGGAGGGGAGGAGAGGAGAGGAGAGGAGAGGAGAGGGGAAGGGAGGGGAGGGGAGGGGAGGGGAGGAGAGGCACCAAGAGAGAAGAAGCCAAGAACTATCTGGGGAGGGGGAGGCTGATGGCTGTCCAGCCCCTCACCCCTTATTACCCTCTGGGTACTGATTATATAGATGAATCCAAAGCCTTTGGGAGTGCCATTGCTATTGTCCCACCCCCTATTCCTTTAGAAATAGCCACCTGGAGACCCAGGGGGTAATCATCAAATTAATCTCCCTGATATTTTCCCATCTTGGAAACAGTTCTACTAGTGTCTTGCTACTTCATGCCTCATTGGAACTTTGCTAATTATTGAGTCTTTAATTTGCTGCATAAATCAGCATCCTATATTGGAGCAGGTGTGAGAAGAGAGGTTCCAAAACCAAGTAAACAATGAAGAAACCTTCCCTCATTCATGAGCTGCCAATATGTGCGGGAGGTGAGGCAGTTGTTGGGGTGGGAACCTGGTGGTGGAGGTAACCTGTGAATTCGAGTTCAATAGCCCCACCCCTTCGGGAATACACCTTCCAGCTGGGGAAAGAGATGTAAACAGATAATTATCAAACAAAGTGATATAAGTACAGTGATGCCGGTGCTGTGGGAGCCCAGGAGAGGGAGGGATTAATCTTACTTAGGCAGCTGCAGAGGGAGGGGAACCTCAGGGCTGGGTCTTGTAGGATGAGTAGAAGTTCACACACACACACACACAACACACACACACAAAGGCATTCTAGGCAAAAGAAAGAAAGCATGTGGGCTAAAAGGACAGGAGAGTGTGAGGAATGTCAAGTCCAGAGTTGGGGTTGGGGTTGGGAGTGGGAGTGGGAAGGGAAGAAGACATGGGGAGACAAGACTTAAAGAAAGCTGAAAACTTATTGGAAGGAGGGGGGTAATCTTAAAGATGTCTGTAGGGGGTGACATGAACCTGTGTGCTTAGAAAAGGTAACACTCCAGACAGTGTGGGTGGGAGACTGTAGGCTAATTGGGTTTGTCCTGGGCACAAGTATGACACGGTTCGTGTTCCTTCCGTTACTCTTTGGACTCCTTCACCCCTTTTGTGTTCCCTTCTCCAAGAGTCTGTATGCCTTTCCTCCTCCCCCTCAGTGCAAGCCCCAAAGGACTGTGCCGGTCTATACCAAGTCAGAAGAGGGGGTGGGTAAGTGCCAGGACTTAAGGTAAACATGGCCCACACTTGCCAGCCACGTATCGGACGTCATGCTGAGCTGGCTGTTTTCTCATCACATTTCAGCCTCACAAGACGCCCATAATGTTGGGAACTCATGCACATAGAAATTGTGGCTTAGAAAGATTAAGCAACTTGTTCCAATTTATACAGCCAGGCAGCAGGAGCTGCGATTCAGACCCAAATTGTTCTGACTCGGAAGTTCACAGTTTTCACCCAAGCCAATAATCTCCGAAGGTCTTGCCCCACCAGGTCACATATTCGCAGTAAAAAGTCCTCAATACCTGGAGCAGTCAATCAGACGGGGAGGCTGCAGGGAAGGGGATGGAGAGGAAATAGACTCAGGTAGACCATCTGTCCCTCGGATAGGACTGGCCCAGGGCCCATTCTTCTAGGACATTCAGAAGAGGCTGCGCCAAGGGCCCACATATGTATGTTTAGGGGGCTCATGAAAATGTTTTGATTTCTTTTAAAATCAGAAGGAAAAAAATGTACTTTTAGGACAAACTTTTAAAAAAATCTTTTCAATTACAGTTGACATACACTATTATATTAGTTTCAGGTGTATAACATAGTGATTACACAATATAACTGTGAAGTGATCACTCTGATAAGTCTAGTGCCCATCTGACACCATGCATGGTTGTTACAATATTATTGACTATATTCCCTGTGCTCTACTTTACATCCCCAGGACTATTTTGTAACTGCCAATTTGTATTTCTTAATCCCTTCACCTTTTTCACACACCCCCAACCCTCTTCTGGTGACCATCAATTTATTCTCTGCATCTATGAATTTGTTCATTTATTTTATGTTATAGGTTGCAAATATGAGTGTATTTGTCTTTCTCTGTTTGACTTATTTAACTTAGCATAATACCCTCTAGGTCCATCCATGTTGTTGCAAATGACAAGATTTTATTCATCTTTATGAGTAATATTCCATTGTATATGTACTATATCTTATCAGTTCACCTATCAGTGGACACTTAGATTGTGCCATATCTTGGTTATTGTAAATAATGTTGCAATAGACATAGAGGTCCATATATCTTTTAAATTTGTGTTTCAGATTTCTTTGGATAAATACTCAGAAGTGGGCTTGCTAGGTCATATGGAAGTTCCACTTTAATTTTTTGAGGAACCTCCATACTGTTTTCCACAGTGGCTGCACCAATCTGCATTCGCACCAAAAATGCACAAGAGTTCCCTTTTCTCCACATCCTTGCCAGCACTTGTTGTTTGTTGATTTATTGATGATAGCCATTCTGACAGGTGTGAGGTGATATCTCATTGTGGTTCTAATTTGCAATTCCCTGATGATTACTGATGTTGAGCATCTTTTCATGTCTGTTGGCCACCTGTGTGTCCTCTTTGGAGAAGTGTCTAATTAGGTTGGACAAAATGTTGTAATCTACAAGACAGATATATTCATCCTTATATCAATGTAATCATAAAATATAATTTTAATTTTTTTTATGAAGGAAGGCACCCTCTAGGGCAAAAGTGCTGAGGGCCCATGAAAGTCATAATGTGATCCTGATCTGGCATCTTCCACTTTTCCTTCTGCCTTGTGCCACATGCACTTGGCACCTCCCGAGTTCTCTCTGCCTCTTGTGGATGTGCCATCTTCCCTTTGTCTCTGCCAACATTCTATAACTCAGGCCACTCTGGGACCATCACAGCAGGCTCCTAGCTGGTGGCCCTGCCTTCAGCTTTTCTCTCTTTTACCAACCTTTTTCTAGCTTGCAGTGTTCTTTGAGCTGTTTGTGTTTATTTTTGTGATATTGTATTTATTCTTATGGTTTTATGTGTGTCATGTGTTTAGCTAGAGAGTTTGGAATCATTTGGGTCCCTTTGAGGTAAGGCAAACCTTCCTTCAAAAAAAGATATTAAAGTTGGTTATATACATATGATCTGAAGTTTACCATTTTAACCATTTCGAAGTGTACAATTCAGTAGCTTAAGTACATTCACGGAGTTGTGGAATCATCACCACTGTCCATTTTCAAAATGTTTGCATCACTGGAAACAGAAACTCTGTGCCAATTAAGCAATAATTCCCTATTACCCCCTCCTCCCAGCTCCTGATACCTTCTTTTAAAAAATTTTACAGCTTTACTGAAATATGCCAAATGAAATAAGCCAGACCCAAAAGGACAAATATTGTATGTTTCCACTTATATAAGGTGCCTAGAGTAGCGAAATCATAGAGACAAAAAGCAGAATGGTGATTGCACAAGAGTGGGTAGAATGGGGAGTTCGTATTTACTGTGTATGCCGTTTCAGTTGGGGAAGATGAGAAAAATCTGGAGACGGCTAGTGGTGATGGTTGCACAACAATGTAGATGTATTTATTGACATGCAACTATACACTTAAAATGGTAAATTTCAGGTTCTGTATGTCTTACCAGACACACACACACACACACACACACACACACACACACACACACACACACACACACGGACTGATAACAGTACTCCTCTACTCACTCCTGTTTGCTTCAAAACCTGGCTTCCACCCTCTGCCCAGGCCTGTATTAACCCCTTCATGTCCTCTTCCACCCACAGCTCTGGCCACATGGTTTAACTGTTGTATTCCAGTGTTTCCCTGCTCTGTCTTCCTCACTCTTCTGCATTTCCCAAGTTGCTCCATCGCCGGGAATGACCTTCCTTCCTCCCCATCTTCACCTGTAACGGCCCCTCCATTCGTCAAGAGGCAATGTTACCTCCCTCAAGGTTGTGGTGCCAGTTCTGTTTTAGTCGGTTTCACCATCTGCCTGTTTGGGATCCTTTCACATTTTTGTCCCTCTTGATAAACACTATGAATCATATATACATTTAAAACTAGCCGCAGAGCTTAGCCTGTAGTAGATAATGAATAAATGTTTATTAAATTGGGAAGAACGAAGCTTTCTTCACAAAAGAGGTCTTCAGTGGGAAAACGGAGAAAATTTCGGTTTATTTTGATCTTTGACCACAAGTCTCAACAGAAATTGAAAGCCTTAAATATAAGTTTGCAAATGTATTCTATCAATATTTTATATGTTCTGGCCATCACAGGTGAGCAAAATGACATTCAGAAAAAGTGGAATTTGTCTACAAATAAGTTTCTTCAGGGTTTTTGTTTTATTTTTTTTTCTTCAACTAAGATGGACGTGTCATGTGATATAATAAGTAATGAGCAGTTCCTCAGAAAATTGTATTTTGTTTATTCACAACTACTTCAGATGTTTCAGGTAAACACACCAGAAACCAATGCAGAAAGTGAGCAGATGGGGAAGCAGTCATTTGCTTACTGCTCAGTTTGCTCACGTAAATGATCAGTTTAATAAATTCAACTAAAGGCAATAAAGGTGTGATTTGGAGGGGGGAGGAGGGCCATTATGTAAGAGAGAAGCTACCTATTCAAAGAGCCTAGCTCACAGTGAGACAGGCTTAAGTCATTTCATGTGAAATAGAAAGACCTCTTTAGCAAAACATTTTCTAGAAATAAAAGAAAAAATATTTTTGCCCTGGCTGGTTTGGCTCAGTGGATAGAGCGTCGGCCTGCGGACTCAAGGGTCCCGGGTTCGATTCCAGTCAAGGGCATGTACCTTGGTTGCGGGCACATCCCCAGTAGGGGGTGTGCAGGAGGCAGCTAATCGATGTTTCTCTCTCATCGATGTTTCTAACTCTCTATCCCTCTCCCTTCCTCTCTGTAAAAAATCAATAAAATATATATTTTTTAAAAAAGTAACAATAACAACTACTAAAAATAAAAAAAAATAAAAAATATTTTTAAAAAGTATTTTTAGGCAGTGGCAGTTAACTCCTAGAAAGCAGTGCCTTAGTGTGAGGGGCGAGAGGCTGACTGATCAGGGATAACACCTTAGTTGGGTCCAGGTTACACCCTGATGTTACTTGATCTGGGATTCTTTATTAAGTCAGCCTCCCAAGAGGTGTTGTTTTATATAAACTTCACTGGAAACAGTACTATGGAAAAAGAACATTAGAATTAATGTGAGTCAAACTATGATCTTTAAAAACAAATCACTGAAATGCAACATAGATACAAAAAACGTGCACGTAGCACAAGTATTGTAAAATGAATACACCTGTGTGACCAGCACCCAGCTCAAGACATTACCAGCCCCCCAAAGCCCCCCACGTCCCCTCCCAATCTCTACTCCTCCCTCCTCACCAGAGTAACCATCTCCTCACTGCTAGCAGCATATCGCTGTTTGCCCATTTTTGAACTTTATGTAAATGGAATCATACAGTATGTTAAAAATGTTAAAACATAAAATTATCAAGTTCAATTTAAATGAGAAGAACCCTTTAAAAATGTGGCTATCCACCAGTTTGTTTTGAGGGAGGGTGAGGAGAAGAAGCACAGAGCGAAGACTGCTTCCCCTCTATGAACTTGCCAGCGATGCTGCTGTTGGGACCTGTTAGTAAGTGTTGGCGCTTATGCCATACAAGCCATCACACTTTTTGAGTTGGTGGATGAGTCATCACTCCATCCTTTCTGTCTGACAAGGCAGGATGTAGAAGCCCTATTTGGTTTTAGCATGTGGATGGTAAATCCTGGCAGATTCCTGAGCTCTGAAATATTGTCACTAACAAAATGAGCTATAACAAGCTAATTCGATTTGAGGGGCCCAATCAGAGCATGCTTTCACATGCATAAAGTCCATGGCTACTTCAGAACGAAAAAGCCTTACAGGCAGGATGTGGGGGTCAATACCTGAACAACATAGGGGTTTGTTAGTAAAAGTGGGGAAGGATGACTATTGGGGAGAATCCAACAATGTCTGCCATGACGTCGTGGCCCTGAGTGCCATTACATTATCACAGTGACCAGAGACAGCCAGCTCTCAGAGGCTGACGGGGTAACAACCTACAAAATGCTTCCTCCGTTTATGTTCATGGGTGGAAAAGGACACCTCCCCCAATTCCAGGAGTCACATGTTAGTTACGTAGGGCTGCTATCACAAAGTCCCAAAGCTGGGTGCCTTTAAGTAACAGAAATTTCTTGTCTCACAGTTTTCAGGAGGCTAGAAGTCCACAATCAAGGTGTGATCAGGTCCATGTTCCCTCTGAAACCTGTGGGGGAGAATCCTTCCTCTCCTCTTCCTCGCTTCTGGTGGTGGCTGTCAATCATTGGCATTCTTGGTTCCGTGGCTTGCAGCTGTAGCACCTCAACACCTCTCACGGCATTTCCCCTCACGTGTCTATATCTCTTCTCCTCTTCTTCTGAAGACACCATCCTATTGAATTAGGGGTCTACCTTATCGTAATGTGACTAATTACATCTGCAGTGACCCTATTTCTAATAAGGGCACCTTCTGAGGTTCTGGGGGTTAGGACTTCAACGGGGGATTATCAAAGGCATGTCCTCCTCACTGGCTTTGGGGGCTACAGAGCTAGATCTGGAAACTGGTGTTGGATAAATATTTGCTATCAATCCCTAGACTGTGAAACACCACTCCGACATTTACCAGAGGCATAATTAGGAGCAACAAAGAAGCAGTGTGGTAAAACATAAAATTCTTGACTGTGGAGCCATCTCAGAGCAGGGAGTGAATCGAGTTTTGCCATTACTGGTAATATACTAGTAACTGTTTTGTTTGTCCTCTGTAAAGTCAGGAAAATAGTGTTTGCAAGTGAGTGTTAAAAGAGGCAATTTTTGTAAAGTGGTAAGCTCCACACTTGTCCCATAATAGACTCTCAACACCGAGAGCAGTATGCCTCGCTTTTCTACAGGGATAAAAGGCAAGAGGCATCTTTTAATGCAGATATTGTAGAATGTTTGAATAGATGGGACTTTGTTTCTTATCAGGTTTTTTTTTTCCAAAGCATGTCTTTATCCTATCATTTTTGGGATGCTTAATTTCTTTTCCCCCACAAATGTAACACTCTTATTTTTCTTTTGCTATATTTTTCCAACTTCAAACATATCTCCAGCACATGAATTAGAGATTCTATTAGCTTGGTATTACTGTGGTTTTTGCAAGTCCTATGGAATTGAAGCCAACGTGATAGGTAATGAGTCCGGTCTCCAAGGTTAGAGTTAAGCATAGACAAAGATTACCACAGAAAATTGTAGCACATGTTTGAGGAAAAGGCCAGAGCAAAACTTTCCATCTAAAAAGTGCATTGAATCCATGTTATGTCTTAGAAATGTAATTATAATAGCTGCCTTTTATTGAGCAGTTGCTACATACAAAATGTAATTCTAAAGATTGTATGTATTTTTATTCATATCACATCAACTCCATGATTTAGTTACTATTTTTAGCCCGATTTTACAGTTGGGGAAAGTGAAGCACAGATAGGTTATAGAACATTTCCAGGGTTTCAGGGTAGACTTGTAATCCTAACCAAAGCAGTCTGACTCCAGGGCTCATGTGAGTAACCACTATAGTATTTTAGCATTTAAACAGGAGAGCTCATGGTGAGCCACTTGGGATCTGGGCACAGGATAACCAACCAGCTGGGTTTGTGCCCTCCTCACCTGTCTGCAGTGTGATTTTCCAAGGTTAGTTAACCTCCTCCAGACTGAAGTTCACACACCATCCACGTTCAACCACACATAGTGTCTGGCTAGCTATGTGGTTGCAGGTTCCTTGCTACATTGTCCGTGTGAGAAAGTGTGCTGGCTTGGCATGGCCTGGGCGGTAAATGAGCAGAGCCAGGAATCAGCATCAGTAAGACGAGCCTTGGTGGATTACAAACGAACTAGAGCTCAGTGCAGCCGATAGCATCATCCAGTCTGTCCACAACTAATGCCAATGAATGAGTGCATGAACAGATCCCATAGACATCTGTAAGTGACTATGAGGTGTCAGTTATTACATCGGGTAGGGGGGCTCTAAGGGAGAATGAGAAATAGTCCCTGAAATCCAGTGGGGGAAGATGGCCAGAGAAGTAAACAAGTGAAGAAAGCACAAGGAGATGGTGTCAGTAGAAGTTTTGATAACACGCCATGGCATTACAGAGACCATCTTTGCCCATGGAAGGCCGAAACCCATCACGAGCCTTTCATCTGTGTCTGGCAGAGTGCAGGAGAGTCCGCCAGGCAGGAGAACAGGCTGGCCAGGCAGGAAAGAGAATGGTGTGTTTCTCACATGGTCTGAAAGAAAGAGGTTCCTAGGCCCCACTTCAGACTTTTGAATCCACTTCCTTGGGGTGTGGCCCTAGAATTCCTGAACAGTTTCATTCTGCCTAAAACTGAGGGGTCTGACCCTGGCTGTCCTGCACAGGTTTGGGATGGGGGAGGTAGGGTCTCTAGAACAGAGACTGCAGAGAGAAAATGGCAAGAAATGATACATTAAAGGTAGGCTGAGGCCAGAGTTTAAAATCCTAAATAAAGATGTTGGGCTTTATCTTGCAAACAATGGGGACCCAGTGAAGATGCTGAAGCAAGGGTGTGACACGGTCAAGCCCTCACTTGGTCGTGGCTGAGAGAGGAAAAGCCAGGAAGAGTGATTAGCGTGCTCTCAGGGTAGCCTGCTGATAGGGTGGCCAACCAAGGTAGGAGCAGTGCAGTGTTTCCTTATAATGATAAACATATTGCAGAAAACAGAAAGGAGGTGAAATTTCTCTATGACTTACCAGCACAGTAGGTGTCTTACACATAGTCAATGATTGATAAATATTTACAGGATGAATAACTATTTAGTCAGTGCCAGCATGTGCTAAGTGTTTTGCATAAATTATCTTACTTAATTCTCAAAACAACATGGGGAGATTGCTATTACATTTCACAGATGAGAAGAGCTAAGTCTTACAGAAGTTAAGCAACTTGCTCAAAGCTAATAAGCAGCAGAGTTGAGCTGCAAACACAGACAATCCGACGGCATAGTTTGTGTGCTTAGCCATTATGCAGGCTGCCCTGCCAGGAACAAAGGTATTTTCTTGCAGTCTCTCCTGATATGCATATGGTTTTACATATTTATCATTATTATCTATACAATTTTATATATACCCAAAGCATTCTGCCATGCCATAAAATGTTTTCATGATCATCCACAGAATGGATAGAGATTACCAATTTTACTCACTATCTTCATTGTTGGTATTTTGGCCCTTTCTTGATTTTTACTCGTATACATTATAGAGTAACAAATATTTTCATGCAGATAATATTTTCCATAGTACAGTTATTCTTATAGACTAGATTTCTAGAAACAGAATTACTACCGGATCGAAGGCCTTGTCGCAATTGTGAACTTTTGATTCACATTGCTGAACTGTGTGTTGGAAATGTCTTACTAGTTCACACAGTCACTATGCATCATATAGCCACATGCAAATTATGAGCATCAATTTCAGCCCACCCTCACTTGCATTAAGCATTATTTCTTAAAAAATCCTCTTACTTAAAAGTTTAAAGGGATATATTATGTGCAATTTTAATCGGCCTTCATTTGACTACTAGTAGGGTTACGTGCTTTCTCATATCCTTGTTGATTGATTACATTTCCTCTTATTGGCTTGAGTTATTGGCTTGTACACTTCACCTATTTACCTTCTGGAGGGTTTTTAAGTTATTTCCCAGGTAGATAATCCATATTTGGGAAAGGCATTGGGTTGAGGGGATCAATGAGGAGGAAAGTCAGGATTTGAAAAATCTTCATCACTGATCTCTAATATAGTCAAATACCCTCTCAATATCAGAATTAACCTAACTACAATATCTGTGAATATGATAAAATACACCCCCCCCTCCGCCTTTCCCAAATACAGATTGCACTCCACAAATTAAATGATTGGTGCACACAAAAAATTTAAACAGTGTTAACTTTCTTCTAAAGGACGACAGCATTGG
The DNA here is from genome assembly GCF_027574615.1 of Eptesicus fuscus. Classification (NCBI taxonomy): domain Eukaryota; kingdom Metazoa; phylum Chordata; class Mammalia; order Chiroptera; family Vespertilionidae; genus Eptesicus; species Eptesicus fuscus. The sequence continues at coordinate 24,585,046 of NC_072489.1, forward strand.
TGGGCGTGTGCAGGATTCCTACGGCAAGACCTAAAGTATAGAATTGATACATTTAATTATCCTACAGTTTTAAGGAACAAAGCCCAATGAATCAGTGCTTCCCAACAGTGATCTGCCTTCTGCAGGTGTATGGTTTAGGTGGTACCTGGATGAATACCATTCAATAGTGATCCACTTATTTTTTATATGTATTAGAGAAACTATAACCCAAGCTGTGTGATTGCAAAAGATGTGATCGCAATAAACAGCACAAAGTTAAAAAAAAGTAAAACAACATGAGTCAATGGAAAGAAGCACATACTTGTCCAGGTGGTGGTACTTGGCCGGAACAAAGAGCACAAAGTTGGCGTGCTGGTAATTGAAGTTTTGGAAACACAGCTTTACATTGCTATCGTTATTAATACTCATATCCCGAATGCTCACTGCCTGCCAGGGGCTGTGCTCAGGACCAAGGAAACAGAGATAAAGGGATATGTGTCTTTCTCTAAGAGTTCACAGTCAAGGCAAGAGGGGACATGCCAACTGGTAAATGTGGGACGTGTGTACTGATGGCAAGGCAGAGTATGAACCAAACAGCCAGGAAATCATAGACAATAGAGATGCGTTAGACTGAAACTGATCAGCAGAGGCTACATGTTGGCATGTTACAGATACCCTTCTACTTAATCACTTCACAATGTTCTTGTCTGCCAAGATGAAACGAAATTCTTCCTCCCTCCCTCCTTCCCTGTTTTCTCTCCTTCCATTTTTTGCTACTTACCCTGATTCTCTCACACTATCCCTCTAATTTAAGATTTTTTTTTTTACATGCCACCAAATCTTCTGCCCCTCTAACAAGGGACCCAGGGTATCCAGGTGTGTGCCACAGAGCATCGGGGAGATAAATCATGTGTATGCACCTGGTACAACAGCCTGAACTGGTCAATCAAGTCTCTGTTCTTCTCACCCTGATGATTTCCTTTTTAAAATTCATCTTGGAGGAAGTTGTGTAACATTTATTTTCCACCCTGGGCTTCTAGCTCATTCAGCTTTGAATAACAACTGGCCACTTTGAGGACTGTGGGCCCTGCTCTCTGTGGGGATGGGGGGAGGGGAAATGTTTCTTGGTGATGGCTCACCAGTTATAATCCATAACACGGCCTTGGAAGGATTACAGTGACTCTTACAGGACCAGTAGGATATACTATTCGCAGCGTTTCCGAATAGATGCAGACACTTGCTATGAGCAAGCTGTCATGTAAAGTGCTCTGGGAATATAATAGAGACACAAAAGTCTCTGCCCTCAAGGACCACACAAAGACACTGGCTGGAGAAATAACGACGTATGTAAGAATAATAACCCTAATCAGGGGACCGCATGATAAATGCACAGGAGATCTAGAGAAGAAAGGTCATTTGTGACATAAGAGAGCTAGGGAAAAGGGAGATTTGAGCTTTCCCAATCGCTGTTCTGACTGACTGACTGACTGACTGCATCAACAAATGGGCCGCGAGGGACCTTTGGGTAGAATTGCAACAGACAGGAAATGGTTAGAAGGGGGTAGATAGATTGAGGAGGGGGAAAAAAGCAAAGATGTGAATAGTAGAAAGCACGTGTTTTCTTTGGGAGACAAGAAGTGCTTGGGGACATGAGTAGACAGACTATGGTGGAGGGTTTATTTAGGGAGCTAGTGGGTAGAAAGCCTGGAAGATAGATGAAAGGATCTGTCTCAAGAGTAATGGGGGGCCATTTTGTAACAAGAGTAAGTGTGACATTACATTTGTGCTTTGGGAATATAACTGTGGCAGCTGCTCAGAACATGCATGGAGGAGGAGGAAACTAGTGAAACGAGTTGGGCAGCTATTGCCGTAGTCAGTTAAGGGCCAGGAGGACCAGGCCAAGGCTGTGGTGATGAGCCAGAGAGAGAGGCAAAGGATGCAAGAGGCATTCTGGAAATAAAATCTCCATAGCCTGGCAACCAGATGGATATAAAGGCTCAGAGAGAATTGGAAGATGGCCTTATTGTGGAGGCTGGAGAATCAAAATGCCCCTAATTGTGACAGAATTGCTGGGGAATGTTTGAGAGTCTCCTTTATCTAAGCATGAGTTTAGGCTAAACAGGGCTCCTTGCTGATGGAACCATTCATCACGGCTGTGCCTGGAGGAGCAGGAGACCTCATGGTTAACAGCACACATGGCTGAAAATTTCTGGTGATGAGCAGAAACCCATAGACAGTAGGAAAGAGGACTTGGGAAAGTGCTTAAAACACCACTAAGTGTCAACTTGAAAAATAAGTATCTTTATCACATTTACGCCTGTGTTTGCCAACTCTGTGCCCAGAGCCCTGTGATTTTAGATTGTCCTCTTGCAGCTGTTTGACAAGACTGATGTCAAAACTTACCAGTCCTAATACTTTTTCTCGGAGGGCACTAATCTCTGTTAGGTGGAAATTAGCTAGACAGGCCATTCATTCATTCAACAAATAGTCATTAAATGTCTACCATGGCCAGGCACTGTTCTAGACATTTTACTGATAAAATTATATCAAATAATAGCAAATAAAACAGAAAAAAAAATCCTTGCTCTCATGGTCCTGCATTCCAGTGGGAGAAGGAGACCATAAATAAAATAAATAAGCAAACTATATGTTAGACAGTGGTAAGTGCTACGGAGAAAAATAAAGTAAGAGAGGAAGCTAGAAACTGTTGTAGTGGGTTGAGTTAGGGGAGGGGCTGTTGTTTTAAATCGAGTGATTAGGACAGCCTCACTAACAAAATGACATTAAAGACTTGTAGGAGAGGAGAGGGTGAGCCATGTGTATATCCAGGGATGAGCATTCCAGTTGGAAGGAACAGCAAGTACAAAAACCCTGAGTTGGACACATGCCTGGAGTGTTTGAACAGAATTAAGGAGGCCAGTGGGGATGGATCAGAATGAGGGACAGGCGGGTGTGCAGCAGGATATGTGGAAACCAACAAAAGTCATGTTTGAATGAACAGCCCACCTTGGTAACTATATCTGAGCTGGGATCTTCTGGAAATGGTGCTCGAATCCTATTGAGTGACCCCCCCAAATGGGAATTTTGGTCATTGGGAAAGAGATGCTCTTGGCCATCTTCTACTGATGGGTGGAGCTTGCTCTACAAAGAGCCAAGTGAATGTCCGGGCCCAGGAAGGAAGAAAGAGGTTTTTGGTCAGAAAACACCAAAGCTCTTGTTCCATTTGGTAGAGGCCACACCAGTGACGGAGTTCCCCTCCTCCACCCCCACCCCCCTTGTACTGTTGTGGCTGGCAGGAGGCCTGGGTTTTCCTAGCAGTCTCTGCAAAGCTGATACACATCAGTATTACTCAAAATGGGTAGATTCTGATTAAATAAATGCATAAGTTACCTAAAAAAGCATCCATGCTCTTTGTTTAACACTTTGCATCAGAAGTTGCATTTACAGTTTTTTGTTTTTTGTTTTTAATATACTACACTGCAAGGTGGGGCTGGAGAAAAGACAACCACGCAGGCAAAAGTCCCTCAAATTCTATACTTAAATTCCATCTCCATGGCAGCATGACAGCCTCTGACCACGTGGAACCGTCACAGGTTTTAAAGAATAGCTTTAGAGATGCAGGTCTTCACTTATCTAAAAGCTGCATTTGCTTAATGAAGAGGTTTATTGTATCTCCTCACAGCTATTGACCATCAAATTGGGGAGAGGGGTGTTTTCCTTTATTTCTCTGAATTGGGCAACTCTCTGGCTGGGAGCCTAAATCCTTGTGAGGGCAGAGACAAACACAGGAAGGGGGAGGGAAGAATGGGACAGAAGGCCTTGCCCATGGTGGAGTCATATGAACTTGTAGATCAAAAGAGCAGTCCTGGCTTTAAAAGACTGTGGTACTATTCATGAACCCGGTGACTGCCCCAGAAGGAACACAACTGCTTGTTGTCACCAAAGATAAAAAGCTGCAGCTGGCTCTCCCACCCCTTACCCTCAATCCAACTTAGATGCCCCCTATAAGGAAGGTGGAGGCTTTGACTCCATTTGGTCTCATTATTGCTGATAAATGACAGACCCATAAAAAAGGACCAACAAAAGGAAGTTGGTAAAGAGGGACACTATAGCTTCCTTTCAGAGAATGCTCTTAGACCAGTCATTCTCTTAATTTTATACCATTTGCTTGGTGATGAGGTTTCCTTGCCTTTTACCTTAATGCAAATGAATGAACTCAGATAATGTTAGTCCTTGAACAGACTCTACAGTCTCTACTTTAGCAATTCCCAAAGCATGTCTGTTCCCTGGGATCCTAATTCCATATAAGTGAATAGATACTGTTATGGGGGGAAGGAGGGGTGCGGGTGTGTGTGTGTGTGTGTGTGTGTGTGTGTGTGTGTGTGTGTGTGTAAGAGTGGCTCCTTAATCAAAAGAATGTTGGGAATTGCTATATTTAAACAACATAGAACAGATTTTTTTCACTGCAAGACTCCCCAAAACTTTTAACATTCCTAAATGGCAACTAGGAGATATCACACCCATTTCCCACACTTGGATCACCCAACTCATTTTCATGGGAACCCCAGAGAGGTTACAAAACGTATCCATTGTTAGAACTAGAACCGGAAGCCAGATGACCTGGCCTTCTAAGCTCTTTTCATTTGCCGGGAGAAATACAGAGCATAAAAATCAGAAAACAAGGGTATTCATAAACCATTATGGCAAAGGAAAAAGTAAATGTCAGATCCAAAATGTTGGGAGGTCAGACTTGAATCAGTCTGTAAGTGAAAGATGCCAAAGGCAGAGTGTGAGGGTATGACCAGAAGCCAGGGATCAGGGGCAAGTAAGACTACAGAAGACAAAGTTGTTCATTTTCTCCACAGATCTTTACCGAATGTCTGTCAATGTGCTAGGTACCATTCTCGACCCAGGGAAAATAGAGGTGAACAAAGACATGTCTATTAAAGGCTGCTCCTGGGGCATGCTTACATGGATCTCCTATCCCCTTAGGAAGCCCTTCCCTTCACACTGGTTAAGGTCTAGGTTCTGCAGGGTGCAGGTGAATACCTGCTTGTAGGTCCAATTTTTGAACTTCAACTTGACCCAATTACCAGGTGCAAGAGACAAACAAGTCTATGGCTTAAATCATATTTTTGATGCTTTGATTATTACTATGGAGGCAGAACAGGAAGGGTTGGTTGGTCCTTCGAGGCTGGCTAAAGTGTATCCAGCTGAACAGGTAGCATGTGTTTGTGATGCTGAGAGCAAGTGGAAGAGAGCCCTAGCATGAGGAGGGAAGAATGGAGAAGAATCTTTGCTACCTTCTCTTATATTTCAGTAAGTCTGTGAGATAAGGAATGACAGAAGGTCAGTGAGTTGAGACCTTGTGAAATCCTCAGAAAAAAGAATTGTCCAAGGAGTCTAAGGTACTCCAAATCCAAGTACAGTAGGTCCATCTTGATCATCTCCAGGTTCAAGAGACCTTCATATAATACTTCCAGATCATAAATTTGGCTTGGTGGTCAGGAGCTCTTTTCTATAAAGAGACATTTCATTGAATAAGTTGGATATATTTTTTTTTAATAAGAGGTACCACAAGGAAGAAAAGTGTGGCCTTGGGGTTTTCTTGGCACAAAAAGGCAGGAGTGGCCACATCTGAACATTAATTTCTTTCATCCATGGATGGTGAGTGGTGGGGCTTGGTATAAGGTTATATTTTGGACTTTTTCAGGCTTTTTGGCCACTGGGAACGCAAAAATAGCCAGCTACTCCAAGAGTTGCAAAATCAGCTGTCTATAGAGGCCAGTTAGATCATGTAAATGCAGTAAGTGACTTAAGTGTCATACAAGAGGGAGAGGTGGGGGCTATGATAAACTAGGGAGCAAATGCTCTGCTCGAGGGAGGGCAGCTGCCACTCATCTCCAGCTGATTGTTAGCAATGTGAGTGCAGAGTTGTATCTGATTTTCCAAGTGAAGCTAGATGTAAAGATACTTTTTTTTGTGGGAAATTTTCTAATTTTTAATTGCTGGCAACCAAATTCAAATTTAAAACAGCATCTGAGACACACATTGTACTGCAAATCTGAAGACATCCAGAGGCTGGAGGCAGCTCATGGGCTACCACTTTGTAACCCCCTGCAACTAACTCCAATGTGAATTCCTTGAGCAAAGAAAATGAGTCTTCTCCATCTCCACTGGGTAAAAGTCAAGTGGCTGGGATATGGCTGGAGCACAGACCATACAGGCAATAGACAAAGAGAGGCACACGACAAAGCTGAGGGTGGTCCCTGGAGCAAGGTGGGAGAGGTGCCAAAGTCTCCTCTATGGACTGGGAACTGATAAGACTGGCGGGTTGGGGGTGGCCCAGGCAGGCAGTCAGAGGTTTCTATGGCCAGGCTGTCTGGTGTCAGGGGTTGGGGGTGGCCCAGGCAGGCAGTCAGAGGTTTCTATGGCCAGGCTGTCTGGTGTCAGGGGTGCATTTACAGGATCAGGCTTGTACCTAACTATTAAGACTTAAGGATGGCCCTAAGTGGTTTGGCTAAATGGATAGAGTGTTGGCCTGCTGACCAAAGGGTCCCAGGTTTGATTCCGGTCAAAGGAATGTACCTGGGTTGCAGGCTCCTCCGCTACCCAGGCCTTGGTTGGGGCGTGTGCAGGAGGCAACCAATCCATGTGTTTCTCTCACACGGATGTTTCTCTCTGTCTTTCTCTCTCTCTTCCACTCTCCCTAAAAATCAATGGAAAAATATTCTCAGGTGAGGCTTAACAAAAACAACAACAAAAAGATTTAAGAATGCATGACACTGTGGTGCTCAAGGTCGAGGTCAATGTAGTTTCTGATTTCACATTCTGGACTCTCTTTTCCCAGAACTACTCAGGCTCTTTCCTATGCCTTCTATTTGTCCATGTCTTCCTATTCTGAACCCAAACTAGGAACCGAGGACTTTTTTCCCTAGAATTTATTGACATGAAAAGTGTTGTAAGGAATAGACATTACATGATATTTCATTATACATACTTATTCATTTTTATTTTCTATATAAAAGAACAAAATTAGATAAAGACAAATACAAAATTTGGTAAAACTATCTATGATAAAACCCATAGAACTGTACAACACAAGGAATGAACCCTAATGTATAAATTTTAGTTAATATAATAATGTATCAATATTACTCATCAACTATAACAAATGTGCGATACTAATGAAAGGTGTTGATAACAGGGTAAACTATGGACAGAGGGAAAGAGGGGTATAAGGGGACTCTTTCTGTGCTATTTGTTCATTTTTCTGTAAACCTAAAACTATTCTAACAATAAAATTTAATAATTAAAATAAAATAAAATAAACTTGATTGCTGTGTTGCAGAAAAGCACAGAGAACATTTTTTTTTCAATGAATCATAATTTGGGAAGTTAAAACATATACATATTATAATTTAATACAATATTTACTTTTTTAGTTTTATCCTTTACGTAGTAATAAGACTGGTAGCAAATTATTTTTCTTGCATTTGTAAAATATACTCAGCTTTTTCAATAGTTGTGTATTTTGCCCAATTTTCTCAACTATCTCTAATGAAGTACTTAACTTGAATTACTATGAGAGAGAGTCAGTGGGTTCAATGCTCACTAAAGCTGTTTCACGATATCCAATATTTTTATTTGCTGAAATTTGCCTCTCCATCATGGAGAAACCAGTGGCGAGAATGAATCTGAAATTTTAAAATAAGCGGCTGGAATAGTAATATAGATAGGTCCTATCTGATAGGACAAAAAATATCTTTCTGCGTATTCAGTTGTTTCTCATTTGTAGATATTTTCTCCTTGCCCATTAGGCTAGGAAGTTCTTATTTAAGGACATGATGTTCATTAAAAAGGTCATTGCATGATAAAGAAGGAAAGGCACTTTGAAAGGGAGTTATGGTTCTGTGGATGATTTTACTTATAATTTCTCCCATCTGAATCCAGTATTAGTGATGGACCCTATTCAGAATGACCTCTCGCAAAGTTTTGTGATTTAGACAGTTTAATATAACTCATCTGTGAGCAGCAGATCAGATTTAAACCAGAGTGAAAACCACTGTTAGTGATGTTCTGTCTCGATTCTCTCAGCTTGAAATGAAAGTGAAAACTTCGAATTATTTATGACTTTTGCATGCGGCTAGAAAGACACACATACCTACTTTTAGAAAGAGTGTCATGTAAAATTAGTGGAAACAGTATACTTAAAACTAGAACCAGTATTTGAATTAGAATCTTTAATGCTTTTTTCTACTTTTGTTCGACTCATGAACTATTGCGAACATTTTAACCTCCTTTCTAGAAAAGGCATTCATGTTAGGTATCTTGGATTTAAAAAGAAAAGTTTTTATTGGTTTTTTTAGAGCGAGAGGAAGGGAGAGGGAGAGAGAGAAAGAAACACCGATCAGCTGCCTCCTGCACACCCACCACTGCGGATTGAGCCTGAAACCTGGGCATGCACTCTGGCCAGGAATTTAACTGGTGACCTTTTGGTGCATGGGATGATGCCCAACCAACTGAGCCACACTGGCCAGGCCTCAGGTATCTTGGATTTCATATAATACTATTTGTACTGCACTTTGACTAAATCATAAAATTAGCGTAGTGATTATTCATATATGAATATAAAAATATTTTTACAAGAACAACTTTCCTCAAAACCTGGAAAATCATCAGATGTGTTATTTATAGAGTTGATATGAGTGTACTATTAGAATCAATCGTCATCAATGTTTTGATGAAGTTAGTCATCAGTTTCTAGAAAAAGAATCTTTAAACTGGTAGAATTTTCCATCTCTGAAGTTAATATTAATGCCACCAGATGACATGCTAATCATCTCATCTACCATTATACTTCTCTCAGAGCAGAGAAAGTATAATCATTTAATTGGTCACTTGTCACACCTGGCAGGAGATCAAGTCCAAGAACTTTTACATTACCTCCAGGAGTTTTATTAAAATAACTTACTAATATAGGGACAACTTTTTTTGTTTTTGTGGTTAGCTGAATCCGTCACAGGGCTGAGACATAAGGGTTCTACTCAGTTTTTGTTGTTAAATCTTTTGAAGTATTGGAGGAAAAAATTTAAACATTATACCTTTGATTTGTGCTGATGGAAATATTTAGGTTCAAATACCATGGAACTGAGCTCAGAGATGCAGTCTACAGATCTGAAGCCATGATTGTGTTCTGTGGCATAATATGGAATTACCGCTTCTTTTCTGGGCATCTTTTCTGAGCTATTTCATCATTGAATCATGGAAGCTTCAGATCTGACAGATAATGACCATTTCCTTAAACTGAAAATGAAAAAAGATAGCAGATTTGGCCTCAACATCTATCTCACTACCACCGAAGAAGCAAAATTCTACATGTGGATTGACATTTTATTTTATACAAGAGTATGCCTTTTGTAAACCTCATTCAATGTTTTCTTTCCTTCCTGACCCCCACCTTAGCAGTTATTCTAATTCTAAAATAAAACAGTTTAAATAATGTTGAACACACCTCAAAAGGCTCTGACCTATAGGCAACAGCAAAAATAGCCATTTATTTATCATCCATATCACAGGAATATCCTTTGCATGATAATCCCTCCACACTCATAAATATGTACGTAGCTTCGGATTTACATAACATGGACTAATACCCATCCCAGTGTTCACAGGAGCCAGCTTCTCCCTCTCTGCTCCTCTTTCTCCCGCAGCATCCTAAGGCTGACTTTCTTTGACGCAGAGGTGTCCAGCCCCTAGCTTTCCTGCCTCCACCCCTCACCCCCAGGTACCCATGGATCCAACAATAGCCCCTATGAGACATTTTACACAAGCATTTACAAATTTTTGTAATAAATTATACAGCTTAGGATGCTTCATCTTTCGTAGTTCTCAGTCTTATATTCCTTAATCCTTTAAAATAAATATCACTGATTTGATTCTTTCAGTTACTATCTTCTAAGATCTTGGAATTGGGGAACATTTTTATATTTATGCAAAAAAATGGGGAAAATATGTAAAATAAAAGTTTCATATCAAAAGTCGACATCCTCCCAAGCCTGTGTATCTTGGCTCCAGTCATTGTCCCCGTTACCTCACCTCAATCCCCCTTCGTTCTATCCAATGATCTTGTATTATGTTCTTCATTGCACTTATATAAATGCACCTTATATCTCTGTATATTTTGTATGTACATGTTCTTGGATCACAATTCTTCTTCCTTTAGAAGCAGGGGCTTTGTTTTGTTCACAGCTGTTCCCAGGTGCCTAGCACAGTGCCAGCACATATGAAATACAGACTGGTTGGAAGACAGAAATAAAGTTGACATACTGTGGGGTCAGTCCCCATCTCTGGAACTAGGACACCCACAAAGGACCCTTGATTGGGAGATGTGAAGGTTTTGTAGGATCTGAGTTTTGCTACCTCTGGGCACTAACACTTTTTGGAAAGGGTTGCCTCTTGACTCTCATAGCAAAACAGAATGCTTGACAGGTAAATTGTATCTATTTACAAATGATTGAAAGGAGTTCCACAGAGGTCAGATAAGGTCACTGAGTTCATTTAGAGACGAGGGCCAAGCAGAGACCTCATCATAAAAGAGAACGTGATAATTTTTCAGGACTCATATGAGTACGTTGCACAAACAGAGCGGTATAACGTAACATATTTTAAAACTCGGAAATGATTAATAGTAATAGCTTGTTTTCCTTGGAAATTTATTAAACATTGAATTACGTTACAAAGGCATGAATTTCTAATTCCACATACTGCTTCAAGCAGTATTTTATAGCAGCCACTATATCCTGGTCTATTGAGAATATCTGCCTCTGGAAATCTAAAGTATCAATATGTGTGTATTATTTTATCTGGAGTCATAACATCACTGAGTGTCATACAGGGAAATGACACGGAGACTGTTTAATAACCAGCCCACTCAATTTCACTAATAAAGATTCTGAGGATCAGAGAGTAAGGAGACTCATCTGAGGGGATTGAACTCAAATCCTGTGCTGGATAATCTTTATTTACCCCTCAAGATTCACTCTCTCCTTTTCTACCCTGCTGCGTGAACTACACTGATGAAGTCCCCTTGCCTTCTGGCTTTCCCTGGTGTTCATTGGGTGGGAGGCAAGGGTAAGAGATTGGTGGATGAGAGGAGGGAAAGGCTGGGGTATTTATTCCCTCAACAGCCTTCCCACTGGGCTATGTTGGGGTTGAGGAGGGGTATTGCTGTTCTTTGATCTAAGGCCACCACTGTCCCATAGGCTTCCTTCTCTCAATTCTAGTAACCATTTCCTCCCATTGTCCCTACAGACCTAGGGATGATAAGGCTTCTAGTTCTTTCTGCCTCAGGGTGCTTCAACAGATTTTGCTGCTTCCCCTAACCCTGCCCTTGCCTTTACTACAGAGTCCCTTTTGCTTTAACAGTCCATGAATACAGTTATGAGTTTCTTACCCAGGCTCTGACCACACACATTTGAATCCAGATCTTCTTACTCCTTTCCAGGACTCTTTCCTTTATACTCCCAACTTCATAAGTTGCTTTGGAAATACATGACTTTACGTACTCAGGTTATATGGAAATATTTTTAAACACTTTGATGAAGTACTAGAAACAGAATTTAAAAGTATGAGTAATGAGGACCACAGAAAGGGGAAAGGCTGACTCTACGGACGTTGTGCAGGAAATCTTGCAAAGGTAAAATTTGACTGGGGCAAGAAGTGGAACTGCCTAGAGAAGTAGGAGGACGGCGTGGTTCCTGTGTGGTTAGGAGAACTGAGGTGTAGCTTTCGGTCCTGCAACAGCTGAGGTTAACTCACTCCAGGTGTGATTTTATGAGATATGTATTTTTCATCCAGCACAGCCCCTAGACATAAGCGAAATACTTTACCTGTGCTCAGCTAAAGAAGCAACACATCCTTCCAACACTAGATGGAAAACCTAGCTGTGTGGGACTTATTAAGAGGGAGTCTGGGGCTTCCAGTGGGGTGTCTAATTGAGATTTTTTTCCAGGGTAAAGTTGACCAAGGCAGACTCCTATGGAATATCATCTTTACATATTGGTATTTAATCTCCATTCACTCCCACTTCTCTTTCCCCCTGAAAATGAGGTATGAGTAAAGCCTTGAGAATGTAGAGGGAAGTTTCCTGAATAGAGCTCTTCCTTAGAAGTAAAAATAACTTTGTTCTAGTCTTGACTCTGTCACTAACTTTGTGTGACCTCATTCCAGTCTCTGAGACTCAGGTTCCTCAGAGTAAAATGAAAACAGTAGTGAGAATGATGTTGGAGGTCACTTCTGGTTCTCAGAGTCTATGATCCTCTTAAGAACTGGACTAAATGACAGCATCTTCCATCTTGAGCTATCTGCCTGTTTGATGAAATAGTTCATATACTCAATGCTCCATCATCGTGGATCTTGGAATCTGCGTCACAGGCTAAGAAATATGGTCCCAGTGCCTTTGGTGTTCCTGGATCTCTACAACTGATGTCAGGTCCAGAGACCACACTTCCCTGGAGCTCTCCTCCTGCCTCTGTTTCTCTGGAGATGCGTCAAATAGGAAAGGGAAGGCAGGAAGCGAAATGTTCCACTATTTGATTGTGGTGTTGGGGTGGCCAAGAGAATCATGCTGAGTTTGGCTAGATTATCCAGATTATATTTCTACTAGAGGCCCGGTGCATGAAATTCGTGCACGGCGGGGGGTTGTCCCTCAGCCCAGCCTGTACCCTTGCCAATATGGGACCCCTCAAGGGATGTCCGACTGCCCGTTTAGGCCCGATCCTGGGATCGGGCCTAAACGGGCAGTCGGACATCCCTCTCACAATCCAGGACTGCTGGCTCCCAACTGATTGCCTGCCTGCCTTCCTGATTGCCCCTAACCGCTTCTGCCTGCCAGCCTGATCACCCCCTAACCACTCTGCTGCCAGACTGTTTGCCCCCAACTTCCCTCCTCTGCTGGCCTGGTCACCCTTAACTACCCTCTCCTGCAGGGTTGATCACCTCCAACTTCCCTCCCTTGCAGGCCAGGTGCCTCCCAACTGCCCTCTCCTGCTGGCCATCTTGTGGTGGCCATCTTGTGTCCACATGGGGGCAGGATCTTTGACCACATGGGGACAGCTATATTGTGTGTTGCAGTGATGATCAATCTGCACATTACTCTTTTATTAGATAGGATAGATAGCAGCTGGTTTGCCCTGAAGGGTGTCCCGGATCAGGTGGGGGCTCCCTTGGGGCATGGGGCGGCCTGAGCGAGGGGCCTGTGGTGGTTTGCAGGCCAGCCATGCCCCCTGGCAACCCAATCGGAGGCCCTGGTATCTGGAATTTATTTACCTTCTATAATTGAAACTTTGTAGCCTGGAGGGGAGCCAAGCCTGGGGCTCCCTCCGAGGCCGGCAGCCATTTCTGTTGGGGTTATAATTGAAACATTGTTGCCTTAAGTGGGTGGGCCCGGCCAAAGTGTTCGGAAAGCTTTGCTTCCCCTGTTGCCGGCAGCAACCCTGGCCTGCTCTCTCAAGCTCCATTCTGCTGCCATTTGTTTGAATTTGTTTACCTTCTATAATTGAAACTTTGTAGCTTGAGTGGAGGCTTAGGCCTGGCAAGGGCAGGCGGAAAGCTTGGCTTCCTCTGTTACCTAGGAAACCTTGCTCTCTGTGGCTGTAGCCATCTTGGTTTGGGTTAATTTGCATGCTCGCTCTGATTGGATGGTGGGTGTGACTTGTGGGTGTGTCGGAGGTATGGTCAATTTGCATATTTGTCTATTATTAGGTAGGATTCTACTGACTCCAACTGTCAACCTGTGTGAAAAAAAAACCCAACGTCAGTCTATGCTCTTCTTTTTTCATCTGCCCAAGGTCAAATACTCATTTTGGTTAATGTCTTCCCTCAGTAACCAGTTGTTTTGATGCCATATGGTTGCAGCCTATGGACAACTCAATTTTAATGTTTGCTTTCTGCAAAGGTCACTTAAATCAAGTGCCTTTAATTTCTTTTCTGCCTGGAAAACTTTGCCTCATAACTTTAAAGCATAGCTCACATAGCACCTCCTCTGGGAAGCATTTTTTTGGTGACACTCCTTCCTCAGGTAGAATTAATTCATGTCCTCCTGCTCCTCTGTACTTCTCAGGCACTTTGCACCCATCTCATTCCTGTTATTTATCACCTTATAGAGGAGTTATTTGTATCTGCTAAAGGAGGAATTCCTGGAGGTCAAATATGAGGTTCTTGTGTGTATCTCTGCTTAGAATAGTAACTGCTTGGTGACAGCTCCTTAAGAAAAAAGGAAAAGACAGAGGGAGGGAAGTAGAGAGGGAAAATTTTTCTGTTTGTCCAATGCTTGCAATGCTTTCTCCCATCTAAGCACTAACCAGGCCCGACCCTGCTTAGCTTCCGAGATCAGACGAGATCGGGCGCGTTCAGGGTGGTATGGCCGTAGACTGCAATGCTTTCTCCTTACACATATTCTCAGAGTGAATGACATACTTCATAGAAAATGCATAAGCATCACTGACAGTGAAGTAAGAAGAAACAGTTGTGGCAGAGTACTGCCGAGTTGTTTGTTTTCTCTTGCTTCCTTAGACTTGACTTCTCTGTGGCTTGTCTTTGGGTGTGCAAAGTTGCTCATTAGGAGAGGCAGAGATTGGGGGCAATGCGCGGAGGGGATGAAATGACCTTACCTTTGTTAGATACCTACTAGAGATGGTTTTCTGTCCTGAGAGGACCTGTCTCACACTTCCCCAGAGAATAACAGCATACAAGAATTGCTGCATTCAGAATTGTCTTTTCTCTGGGATGAAGGAGTTGTCTGAAATCTCAGCCTAGGCATAATCAATAATGTTTGCTTTGGGCAAAACAATCTGGTCTGAGAATTAGATGCCATGGGATTGATTAACCCGAAGGTGGTACAACCAGGACAATTAGGATATTATTTTTGCTGGAAGTCTGTTGTCCCCAACTAGCCTGGCAGTCAGCAGGTGTCTTGGCTTAAGTATTAAGAAGTTATTGGCCCATGCAATCTTCAAGGGTCTCAAAAATCTCCAAAAGTTCTGGTTCTTGACTTCTTGGTGGGTAAGACGGAGTTCCCACAGAACATCTACTGGAAGAAGGTAGAAAATATTGTCAACTTCATATTTGTTTTGACTTTATGATACTAAACAGTATCTTCATTAAACTTGGCAAAGTATGACTGAGCTGGTTGGTGATTTTGGCACTGATAACATTGGGGTCACTGTCCATAACATGAGGTGTATTTGCACTGTCAGTCCACCAGGGTACTGTTTACCAGGAAGTGTTCTGACAGAATCTTGGAATCTTAGCAAGGGATCTAGAACTAGAAGTCAGTTTTCTCATCTAGATTTTATACAGCGTAAGAATAAAGCCATGAGAGGTGTTACTGTACTTCTGATGACTGATGGAGAAACTTGAGTTTAGTCATTTTAACCTAGTCTTGGAAAAAAAATAAACATCTGTGTTAACTAGGACTAAAATTACTAAATGTAAAACACAATTTACTCAATCAAAAAATATCTTTCAAGCATCTACTATGTGCCAGGCACTGTTCTAGGTGTTTGAGGCACATCAGTGAAGCAAACAAAAATCTCTGCCTTCATGGAGCTCACATTCTATGTGGGAAAAGGACCAGCAGTGAACAATGGGCAAAGTAAATAATCATCTGATATGCTAGAAGATGACAAGAGCTGTGGGAAAAAGGAAAAGTAAATCCTGGTAAGGGGAACTGGGTACTGAAAGAACAGGGAGTAGGAAGGTGGTGGTGGGCTCTCAGGATGGGGTCTTACTGAAGTAATGATATCTAAGCAAAGATTTGATAGCAGTTAGGCAATTAGCCAAGCAGATATCTTGGAAAAGAGGGTTCCAGGAAAAGGAAACAGCTAGTGCAAAGATCCTAAGGTGGGAATGTACCACTACTGTTTGAGGAATATCAAGGAGGCCAGAGTAGTTGGAGCAGAATAAGCCAGGAGAGAGACGTAGGCGATAGGAGGAGGAAGATCACGAGGAGCCTAGAAGGTTTTATATTCTGAGTGATAAGGGGAGCCATCGCAGGATTTTGCACAAAGATGTGACAAAATTTTGCATATGTTTTAAAAAGATTACCTTGACTTTCCCATCAACAACAACAAAAAAAGATTACCTTGATCTCAGTGTTGTGAATAGGCAATGTTACAGACAAACCTAGGCTGCATGGTAAATTTGATCAGGCGAAACCTTGTAAATAGGATACTTCTCCAAGAAGATTCACAAGATACCACATTCAAAAAAAGCATTTGGATTCTTCTTCCAGAATGTCACTGTGGGTGTGCTGCCATTAACCTGATGGAAATAACCATTGTATATACATTTGTAACAGACAAGACCATTTCTCCAGACTCTCTTAGAGTTGTTCTCCTTCATCCACTACACTGAGATAAAAAGTTAACATTCTTATGCAAAAATCCTGTGCTAGTCACAGAGTATGACAGCCAAGGATACAAAGGTGAACAAGATGTGGTCTCTGTTTTCTCTGACAGTTTCCAAAGAAAAAATTTAGATCCTGATCTCAAAATGCTATATCTCTTTGCTATACTGTATGTAAGGTGCTTGCTTCTTTTCTTGAGATAATCAGTGGTATTTTTTGTTGGGGACCCTTGCTTAGAGTAGAGTTCAGTTTGTATAACTTGTCTTAATAAGAAAGAGAAGCAGATGTTGTATTAGTTTGCTAGGACTGTCATAACAAAACACCATAGACTGAGTAGTTAGACAACAGAAATTTATTTTCTCATAGTTCGGGAGGTTAGAAGTTCAAGATCAAGGTTGGCAGGTTTAAAAAAATATATATATATCCTATCTAATAAAATGGTAATATGCAAATTAACATCACTCCATCACAAAGATGGCGGTGCCCATAGCGGCCAGGGTGCTGGATGCTGGCGGCGTCACCCTGGTGATGAGCCCCAGCATCTCGCACACCCTGGCCTGCGGAGGGAGAGAGGGCAGGTGGGCGGGCCTCTGGCCAGAGGCCAGCCGGGCCACACAGGACACTGGGGTGGTGTTGCCCCAGCGACAAGCCCCAGAATCCCGTGTGCCCCAGCCCACAGAGGGAGGGTGGGCAGGTGGGCAGGCCTCTGGCCAGAGGTCGTCTGGGGCGCGGGACTCTGGCGTCGTTGCAGGCCGGGCTGAGGTATACCACCCCCCGCCCCCCGTGCACAAATTTCATGCACCGGGTCTCTAGAGTGTGTGTGTGTGTGTGTGTGTGTGTGTGTGTATATATATACATATATATACACACAGACACATATATGTATATATATGTATATATATATATTGATTTCAGAGAAGAAGGGAGAGAGAGAAACATCAATGATGAGAGAGAACCATTGAGCGGCTGCCTCCTGCACACCCCATGCTGGGGATTGAGCCTGCAACCTGGATATGTGCTCTGACCAGGAATTGAACCATGACCTCCTGGTTCATAGTTTGACACTCAACTCCTGAGCCACACTGGCTGGGCCTAAGGTTAGCAAGTTTGATTTCTATGGTTACCTTCTCTCTGTGTCCTCACAGGTCTTTCCTCTATGTGCATGCATCCTGAAGTCTCTCTGTGTGTCCAAATTTCTTCTTTTCAAAAGGACACCAGTCAGATTGGATTAGGGTCCACCCTCCTGGCCTCTTTTTAACTTAATGACCTCTATCTCCAAATACAGTCACATTCTGATTGGGAGCAAGGACTTCAACATATGAATTTCGGGGGTGGGAGGTGGGGACATAATTCAGCCCATAACAAGTAGCATAGTCTCATTCTTTAAGTCTAAGACTACCATCTTGGGACATTTAGGCATTTTCATAAGGAAGCTTATTTGTTTTGGAGTTGACTTCCTGTGCAAAAATATAGGACCTGCTCTGGGCAGGACCCAGGTCTGAGTTAGGTTTCCAATAGAAAGAATGGCATTCTGTATCTTTTCATTCAAGCTCCTGGATGTAAGACGGTGGCTATAGAACTCACATGGAGGACTGAGCTAACCTTGGCCTTTGTGTGGTTCTTCAATTAACTGACTCAACAGACAAAGCCAAGTAGGAAAACTGATTGAAGGACAAATGGTTCTCTGGCCAATGTGTGGTACATTCTGAAAGGGCTCACTTGGTAAGCACATAGTTTTTAATTTCTAATGATGGCTCTGAGATGATCTCAGAAATTATGCAAGAAAAGAAGACATTTATGGTTATATGCTCGGTGGTTTCTGATATAGGAATTTTACTTTAGATTTTGAGCATGGTCTGACAGACAAGAGTTGCAAAATGGGGATGTGTTTGTTTCTAGGCTTCTATATTCTCACTCTTTTTCCATTAAGCTGGCTGGACATATTCTCATAAATAATAGGCAAACACTCTTATTCTCTGTCCTCAATTCATTTTTCAAGTGGCAAATATCTCTTAAGTCATAGACTTCTTCATTTGGAGTTATTTTAGAAATCATCACAGAAACTTGAAAGAGACAAAGGTGCATATTATTTTATCCAACAGAGATGATTAATAATATATCTGAAGGATGGTGGTTCAGATAGCCCTTCACCGAGATATCATATCTTGGTGGATCTGTCAGAGTCAAGGGTTCAGTCTTCAGACCTTAAAATATTAAGATGCCTAATTTGTCATCATATTGGAAGAAAGATAATTTGTTTTAGGGAAAGGGTTATCAATAACTGAATTAATGAAATGTAAAAATCTAGTGAAAAATATAACTATCAAGAGGACTAGACAATCCTGTCTTCAGAAAAGTCCATGTGGTTTCTGTAACCTCCATGGGAAACTATGTTATAATCAGAAGGTTGCTTGGTGAGTCAGAGACCTAAACAAAAGGAGTTACTTATATGATTCAAATGTTTAAATGCAGGGATGAAAGATAGATTTCATTTCAGGAGCAACTCTTATCGATTGTTAAGGGCTATCTGGGGTGTTGAAAAGAAGTATGAGGCCACATTTAGACTTGGTGGGAAAGCGACAGTTGATTAGCAATATCTTCAAGAAGAAGTGACACGTGTGCTATATTTGAGACATCTCTAGTGTAAAACCATCAGACAAAGATAGCCTTATGAGTGGACAGACACACAGATATATGCGTGCGCGCGCGCACACACACACACACACACACGCGCACGCGCGCGCACACACACACACACTTACATATATCATTAGGGCTGGGAGCTCAGGCATGCTGGGCAGTGCTTGGTTGGCAACCATCACCATCCCTTTTCAGCGCTTCTGTATGTGGAGGACCTTTCTTCTGGCCAGCCCCACCTTCCCTTGGATATGTTCAGCCAGGTCAGAGTTAAGTGCTGCGGGTCTGGGAGTGAGCAGGTGTCTCTGAAATGCTGCATAATTCTACTCTGAGCCACTTTAGGCTGACTTATCTTTTCACTCCCAGAGGACAATCTTACCAAATTTGGACAGCTCTCTGAAGCCCCTGTATAAGGAAAAAAAAGAATCTACTTTAGTGATTTTCATATTTTAGGAAAACTTTTTTTCAAACTAAATCTTACCTGGAACCCCAATATATTAAGCAAATAAAACCAACAGGCAGGTTTCTCTAAAAGTTTGACAGATACAATTTTTCTGTGTGTAGAAGCCAAGAAACACATTTGTCGTGAGTCCTGGGGATGCATGAGTATTATTTGAAAACCACTTACCTAGTTCAATTCCTTTAGTCAGATATGAGAAAATCCAGGCTTTGAAAAGTAAAATGGTTTATTTAGAACCACAAAGAATAGAGGATGCTGTGCTGGGAGGAGGAACCCCCGTCTCCTAACTCCTTGCCTGGTGTTCTTTCCAGGAGCCCAATGCTAGTTAGGTTGGGGAAATTCTGTCAACACCCCAGGAACCCAGCCTAGTCTAAATTGTGAGTCTTCAAGGGGAGGAGTAGTCCCAGGCCCACCTGAGGGACGTGCTGAGGACCCCACAGAGAAATATGTCTGCTTTGTCTCTCCTCCATTTCATAAGTGAAACCTGACAGCATAGATTAGAAAAATAATAAAAGGCCATCTCATCTGTGTTCCTTATTTATTACACATTATCCAGGTATCTGGTTGCAAAACCTGCACTCCTACTCGTCTCTCATTGTTAACAACGTTTGAAGAGAACACACTGACCTGCTTCATCAGATAACATCGGCATTTCAGTGAGTGCTCCCTTCCCAGGTGACTGCCACCCTCCCTCTCGGTTACCCCTCTCCTCGCTGCCTGAAAATTTTCAACAGGAGGAACACTTTAGTTAGCAGCAGACCATTCTTCCTTTACTTGGTGTGACTGCTTTGATATTGAGTCAAGGAAAAATAAAGAAAAATAAAATTGTACCCCTCTGAAAGAAAATAGACAGACTAGGGTCATGACAGTGGAGTCTGGAGGAATGTGACCTAGTTAACCAAAGTGGTGTACCTCAGGCCTCTTCCTCTGGTTCTGCTCAATGTCCCTCCTCAGACTATGGAGGACACCAACCTTGTGTGAGAGAGCAGCTCTTCTTGATCCTTCATTAGAGGGAAAGAGAGAAGGAATGGGAGGAAAGAAAGGGAAGAGGTGAGAAGAGAACAGAAAGAGAGATGGAGCTGAGAGAAAGAAAAGAAGGAAGAACCAGGAAGGAGGGGCGGAGGGAGAAAAGGAGAAAGACAAGGAGGAAAAGGAGGAGAGGCTGCTTTGCTTTTACAATATATAAAATAAAAACTAGATCAAGCAGTCTCAGCCAGAGCTGCCACATAGAAGCTCATGGTGAGGAAAGATTGGATGCCATGTGGGGAAATCTGGGTGCCAGTGTCACCTCCACCACCGAATCTGTAGCACCTTGAGCGAGACTCCTTTCTTCTCTGGGCCTCAGTTTCCTCAACATTCAGTGAAAAGGGCATATGAGAGGCCTTGAGTGTCTCCTCACCCACCCCCACCAACTCCAACTCTTGCCCTGGGGCAGTCTTTAGTCTGTGCTAAGGAGACATCAGGAGAACAGAGCCCTTTGTGGCCGGCTGGAGACCGACAACTTGAAAGGCGATGGGGGCAGAAGAATTGAAGCATTTTTGTTGTGGAGGAAAGCGTGGGCTGCAGGCAGGGAGCCAGAAACCACTGACATCACCATAATACTTGGAACAGGCCTCTGAGAGGTGGGTGGGAGCCTCAGGGAGTGGGCAGAGCTACCTGGTGAAGGGATGGAGGGCTTGAGTGCGGCCCAGGAGCAACAGGCACACCTGAGAGAGCGGGTCCTCACAGGATCAGCAGACAGGCAACCATGAATTTGAGGACAGGAGGAAAGGGTTTAAAATCTGGGAAATCATTTATCCCCTCAGTTCCTTGGATCTTGGAGTAGAAGATGGGTAGGGAAGTTGAGCATGGTCCTCTCTTGGCAAAAATCTATTCACCCTTTTCACTGGACCTTAAGTTGGAAACAGTTGATGCAGTAAATGTTGATGTCCACCTTCTCTCTTTGGCCCCCAGAGCCTGCCCATCAGGGAATGGAACTGGAGGTCTCCTATTATAGGGGTACCAGGAGTTTTCTTCTTTGCCCCCAGATGTGGCCTCCACTGAAATGCCACAGTGCTTGTAATCACCACTATTAGTAAGCCCCCTTTTTAGATTAAGTATTGCCCTCTTCCCACAGACCTTTTGTAAAAATAATATCTCATTCCTCCCCAGGGACTTGCAAGTACTAACACCTTAGTGCAAGCTTATCACCTCTGTGGTCTGTGCTCCACAGTTGGAATGTTAGGAGAGAATTGTTCTGGGCGCTACAGATTAAGGCGCTGGAATAAATGGGAAGCAGACCAGGGGCTCATTCCTTTGCCTTGAGGAAGCTGGTTTCTGTCCATGCTTACAGGACACCGGAGATGCCTTACTCTTTAGGCCAGCCTTTGCGAGATCCTTAAAAGTTCACACCCCTCTTCTGCAACCTCTTCAGTGATGGGAACCTCATTACCTCATGAGACAGCTCATTTCATTGTTGAATGACCTAAGTGGTTAGAAAGTGGTCAGCTCACACTGGGTTGAAATCTCTCTGCTTGACAAGTCCTCCCATTAGCGCTGGTTCACAGAGCATGTCTGCTTCCTCTTCCCCCGTGTCAGCCTTTCAAGTTGTCGAAGATGGCTATCATGGGCCTCCTAAGTTTTCTCTTCCCTAGGCTGAATATCTCAGTTTCTCAACTCTGCCTCATGTGACACGGCATGAGAGCTTTTGTCATATTGAGTAACCCCCATCTTGTCAGCGACTGTCTTATGAAGAGTGCCCCAAATTAAAAAATACGTAGTATGACTTGTACAAGTCTACGGGACAGATGTTTGTTTGAGTTGAATTGATTATTTGATCCTGTGATCTGGAAATGATCCTTTTATTTATGTAACCAAATAATTGATTTTGTTTATTTTAAGATACTGCTTTATCTTTCCTTATATTAAACTTCTAGTCAGCTAAGATGCTTAGATTACTTTTGCACTAGCTACTGCCCTTCCTTTATTTAACTGGTAGGAATTTGTAAAAACTGATTACTACTGTTGCTAAATAGGAATGTGTGCTGTCTATTTGTGTGTGGTCCTGTGCTGGACACTGGACCAGAGAGAGAAGACCTTTAGAGAATTATAATTTGAAACATTCATTCAACACATATTTGTTGTTAGTACTGGCTTTTTAGTGGACAATTTGTCAGCATCAAAATTTTATATGTTCTTAACATTTGTCTAATTGTCTACCCTTATTTTATAGATCAGGTCACTCATATAATGAACATAATGATGTAAATACAAGGATGTTAATTGCAGCATTAATTTTAATTATGAAGAAAAGCAAGCTAAATTTCCAAGGGGAATGGTTAAATATAGTACATACCTCCATAAATGGAATATCACGAAGCCATTAAAACTAATAAGTTAGATCTATATGTACTGACACAGGAAGCTCTTCAAACTATATTGTAAAAGGGAAAAACTCAAGTCATAGCAGAGTAGATATAGTGTAATCTCATTTGTGTTTAACAAACTGAATATATTTAAAAAGTATTTACTTATATTTAAATATAAATAAGGTTTAAAAAAACACAATCATTAATGGGCCTTTTCTGTTAAAAGAGTTAGAAAGAGGAGGATGGGAGTAGAGAATGGATTTTGTTTTTTCCTCTACATATTTTGGTAGTTGGATTTTTTGTTTCTTAATATTTTCCCTTTTTCCCTCAGCCCCACAATCCCTGCCCCGCTCCTCTCTGACTGTTGTCAGTCTGTTCTCTATATATGAGTCTGTTTCTATTTTGTTAGTTTATTTTGTTAATTAGATTCCACATATGAGTGAAATCACACTAGTATGTTACTTGCCTTTCTCTGACTGGCTTATTTCACTTAGCCATAGTACTATCTAGGTCCCTCCATGCTGTCACAAAGGGTAAGATTTTCTTCTTTTTACGACTGAGTAGTATTCTATGGTGTAAATGTAGCACAGTTTTTTATTCACTCATCTTCTGATGGGCACTTGGGCTGCTTCCAAATCCTGGCAATTATAAACAACCCTGCATACAGCTGGCCAATGGACATATGAAAATATGCTCATTGTCACTAATCATCAGAGAAATGCAAATTAAAACCACAATGATATATCACCTCACACCTGTCAGAATGAACAATAAATCAATGAACAACAAGTGTTGGCAAGGATGTGAAGAAAAGGGAACCCTCATGCACTGTTGGTGGGAATGCAGCCACTGTGGAAAGCAGTATGGAGTTACCTCAAAAAATTAAAAATGGAACTGCCTTATGACCCAGAGATCCCATTTCTGGGAATATATCCGAAGCAATCTGAAACACTAATTCAAAAGAATGTATGTTGGATGGATTTTTACAAGCATGTATTCCTTTATTATTCATGTGATTTTTAAAGTTTTTTTTTTTTTTTAAGACAGAGGAAATAAAGCCCAAGCAAATACTAGGGAAGACTAAGAATTCAAAGTTGGAGAAGGCACTATCTCCTTCCCTCAACACAAAATAAAATCCAATAAGAGGGATAATGATGATATGACACAATGCGAGGTGCTGGGGGAATCCAGAAAAAGGAGACATTCCCTCCACCTGGAGAGAGGATAGAAAATCAAGAGGTGGACCCCGGTGGATGGCAGGGCTTTAACAGAGATGGCATAAGGGGGTTTTTGTCGGAAGATGGGAAAGGCTGCACCTTCTCTGGGTAGGACTACCAGCCTACCTTGGTTTGTTGGAAGTGTAGGGTTCATGTGAGGCACTGTCAGCAAAAGGTCCAGAAGAGTAAGTTGGGCCTAGAACTCAAGTAACCTTTGATGGGCTTCCTTTGGTAGCCTTGGGAAATACCCCTGGGTGGCACCTGAGGTAGATTAATTCTTCCTGGGATCAGAAGGTTGAGGGACAATGAGACTGGAGGCAGAGAGCCCATTTGGGAAACTATTGCTATATACTAATTTTCTTCTAGGTCTTATTCAAAGTTAATAGTGCTTCCCTGACCCATGTCCCTAAATATGTTCAGCAGCTAAATAATCTTGGAAAACCTGCACATTAAATCTCTTCTTGGAGATTTGTAATACTCGTAGCATAAGATAGGCTCTGAGAAGTCCTGCAATAAAATTTATTTCATTTTTATTAACCCAGTACTTCTCAAATTTATTTAAACCTAGAACATTTAGTTTGCAGCCTGTATTTTTCACAATGGCATTCTGAACAACAGCAAACTCTTTGGAAATCATCTACCGTACAACAGAATCCTGAAAGTCTGAACGGGGTGGCAGATGAACAATGGACAGGAAGGATGGATGCAACTATACTGGAGGAGGAAGAATGGAAAGGACTTTCCATGTGGTTTGGATGTGAGGTCTAAAGAGAGATGTGTCAAAGACTATCTGAGATTTCCTTACTTCTGCTATAATCCTTCATACCAATAACCATAAGCATCAGCTCTAGCCCTCTGAATGATTGATCACACATTTCTGTTTTAGTGGGCCCACCATAAATAGCTGGCCTGAGGGGGAAAATCAGTTTCCTTCAAGTCCCCATACCTCATGAAAATGTCTAATTGACAGTAGGATGTAACACAGTCAACAGAGTGAAATGACAACCCATGAAATAGGAAAAATATTTGCAAGTAATATATCTGATAAGGGGTTAATATTCAGAATACATAAAGAACTCCCATGATTCAATACACACACACACACACACACACACACACACACACACACACACACACACACCACCAAAACAAAAACAAATGGGTAAAGGACTTGAATAGACATTCTCAAAAAAATATACAAATGACCAATAAATGACTGAAAAGATGGACACCATCACTAATCATCAGGAAAATGCAAATCAAAACCACAAGGAGAAACTCATACCCATTACAATGGCTATAATAAAAAGTAAAATGAAAATAAAAAGTGTTGCCCTAACCGGTTTGGCTCAGTGGATAGAGCATCGGCCTACGGACTGAAGGATCCCAGGTTTGATTCCGGTCAAGGACATGCACCTTGGTTGCAGGCACATCCCCGGTGGGGGTTGTGCAGGAGGCAGCTGATCGATGTTTCTCTTTCATCGATGTTTCTAACTCTCTATCCCTCTCCCTTCCTCTCTGTTAAAAAAAAAATAAAATAAAAAGTGTTGGCAAGTATGTGGAGAAATTGGAACGCTTGTGTACTGCTTATGGGAATGTAAACTGGTACAATAACGATGAAAACCTGTACAGTAGTTCCTTAAAAAATTAAACATAAAATTACCATGTGATCCAGCAATTTCACTTTTGGTTTATACCCAAAAGAAATGAAAGCAGGGACTCAAAGAGAAAAGATATATTTGTAAATCAATGTTTCTAGCAGCATTATTCACAATAGCCAAGAGGTGGAAGAGTGTAAATGGTTAAACAAAATGTGATATATACGTGTGTGTGTGTGTGTGTGTGTGTGTGTGTGTGTGTGTGTGTACAATAGAATATCATTCAGCCTTTAAAGGGAAGGAAATGCTGACACATGCTGCAATATGGATGAACCTTATGAGGACATTAGGCTAGGTGAATAAGGCAATCACAAAAGAACAAATACACTATGAAGCACCATTTACATGAGGAACCCAAAGTAGTGAAATTCATGGAGACAGAAAGCAGAATGGTCATTGTCAGGGGCTGGGGGGAGGGAAGCAGAGAGTTATTGTTTAATAGGTACAGTTTCAGCTTTGCAAGAAGAAAAGAGTCTGAGATGGGTGACAGTGATGGTTGAACAACAACGTGAATATACTTAATACCACTAAACTGTACACTTAAAAAGGGTTAAGGTGGTAAATTTTATGTGTACTTTTAACACAATTAAAAATAACACAGTAGGATATGAAATTTTGGTTCCTGTAGTAGAAAAAAACTAAATCTCTTTCATTGGTCACTGTACAAGTTGTCTGGAGTTTTGACCTACATATATAAAATATTATCAACTACAGAAAATTCAAGAAATATGAATGCAACACATTATCCACTGTATAAAATACCAAAAATACAAAAGTACAAAAAGCAAATGACATCATCCAACTCCCTCTATAGGTGGTAACTAATCAAGCTAGCTGGAAGTAGAATTTTGGTGGATTTCCTTTAAGTCTTTTCCCCAAGAGTCTCCCTATGTGAGCCCTCAGCCCCTATTCCCTCTTTCTTTCTCTCACTCATTGTACCAGGGGCATGACAGCTATTCATAATATAGCTATTATTGGCAGGCCCTAATCCAATCTGTGGCCAAGGTAGCTGGTTATGTCAACCATTGAATAAGGAACAACTAGACTGCTTCTCTCATGAGCTGGATGTTTGGAGTGTCCATTGATCATCTGTGTCCTGCCCAGTCTAATATATAAACATAATGGGATTTAGAAAGGATTTGTCATGCCAGGAATTAATTAGACAGCTGGTTCCCAGGGCACCTTGGAACTTTCCTTGTCTTAGTGCTCATTAAACTTTATTGTAATGAGTGGTTTGTCTGTCTGCTCACTGTTCTAGTCTATTGCTCAGAAGTGTCTGGATCATATGAGGTGCTCAATAAATACTGATTAAATGAATGAATTAATGGACACTCAAAATTATATTCAATTTTATAAGAGAATAAAGGCGAAGTTGCTAGAGTATTATTTAAGAGCATTGTTTCTGGATTCAGACTATTCGCATTTGAATTCAAGGTGGTATCAAGTTGAGCAAACTATTTAACTTCTGGAAGTTTTTCCTAATCTATAAAGTGGGGATGAATATATTATCTATCTCATAAAATTAGTGCCATAATTAATTAAGATAAGCCATTATAAGTAATTTCAAATGAGCCTGGAACATCGTAATGACTCCATAAATAGCACTAATTTTTGACTTTTTAAAAAATATATTTTTATTGACTTTTTACAGAGAGGAAGGGAGAGGGATAGAGAGTTAGAAACATCAATCAGCTGCCTCCTGCACGCCCCCAACTGGGGATTGAGCCTACAAACAAGGTACTTGCCCTCGACTGGAATCCCACCTGGGACCTTTCAGTCCACGGCCTGACGCTCTATCCACTGAGCCAAACCGGTCAGGGCTATTTTTAACTTTTTGTTTGATAGTTTCATGAACATTTCCTATATCATTAAATTTTTCTGAAAAAAAACATATTTTTGTGGGTATGTACTATTCCATATTGAAAATTTACCATAACTTATTGACATTTATATTTAGATTATCTATATTTTAAATAATTCTTAGATGAGCATTCTTGTAATTGAGGAGTTAGGAGCATAGGCTCTGGTACCAGACTTCCTGGGTTCATATACTGGACCCCATCTTACAAGCTGTGTGATCTTGGACACTTAATATCTCTGGGCCCCAGTTTCTTACTGGTAAGGTAGGGAGAATAATAGCAATTCATAGGACAGTTGGGAGAATTAAACGAACTAATGTATGTAGGCTGCTTACAACAACGTCTGGCAAAATTTAAGTGCGTAATAAATGTCTGCTGACATTCTTGCTCATTTTTAATTTTATTTGTTAGTTCTTTAGGCAACTAAACACTTTGTTGAATTTGTGAGGGAAAACAAGTCTTTTTATTTTTGTTCAGCAGGATGACCATTTACTATAGTCTAGATAGGAACTCCTACCATAAAATATGGTTTGGTGTTGGAAAAACCTGGACATCATTAATTATAAGAACTTGTGTTAATTGTACCCCTTGAGTAGTTAACTGCATTCAACTTAATTTCTTGAAAATACTTTTGCATCTTTGATGGTTTATAATTTGAGAAGAGTAGCTAAATATTAATTCCTAAATATGATCATCCATTACTATTTACAATCTTATATCTTACACAACAATTACTTTGTCATGTTCCTAAAGAGTGCTTGGTATATAAATTTATGTTTAATTTAATAAGAATAGCATCCTAAATCTATATTTGGATATTAGTAATGATGCTAGTATATTTATATGATTTATAAATAAACAACATTTATTTGGTGGTATGGGCTTACAAATATTTAAGTAATGGGAGCACTTAATTAAAAATAAAAAGATTGAAGAGCTCAGTTGGTTGGAGTGTCACACCATACACCAGAGGGTTGTGAGTTCGATTTCCAGTCAGGACACATACCTAGGTTGTGGGTTTGATCCTCGGTCTGGGAGGCAATTGATGGATATTTCTCTCTCACATCGATGTTTCTCTCTCTTTCTCATCCTCTCTCTAAAATCAATAAATATATCCTGGGGTGAGGATTTTTAAAAAAAGATTGAAGAACACTGGTCTGTAGGTTAAAGCTCAAATTCTTTAGGCTAGAGTGAAAGACCTGGCCAGTCTTGCCTCAACTCACCTTTTACTTGCATCTCCAAGCTCTCTGCCCTTCACGCTCAGCTCACCAGCCACACCAAACAACCTGTAATTTCTCAGTCATGCTGGCAAGGCGCACACTATAGATCTCACACATGATGTACCAATGTTCTAAATTGTGCTCCCTTTTCTCCTTTACCTGATGAGCTTCAAGTTACAAGTTCAGTGTCATTGCTTCTGGAATCCTCCTTGGGCTTCCCTCAGGGAAAGCTGTCCCTATACCACTTTACTACACTTTACCTATGCCATTTTCATAGCAGCTCCTAGATTATGTTGCCAGTTTTTGTCTGTCTTCACCATTAGCCTGGGATCTGTACTATATCTTCTCTTTGTTATATTCTCTTTGCTTTTGTTTCTCACCCCAGAGCCTGATAAGGTACCTGACTCATTTCAGGATCTCAGAAAATGTTTGCTATATATTTTTCATCTCACACTAAAGTTGGTAAGACTTTTACTCCTAGGAGGGTTCAGATATGATTACTTCAGCCTGAAGTCCTCCTAAATGTTTTTTCATAAGGTCATTCAAAGCAGGGTCATAAATGCAAAGGTCCAGAGTGACCAGTAAGGTAACACAAATGAATGAAGCAGACGAAGTAGACAAAAGGACACCAAGGACATGGTGAGGCCTATGGCAAAACAAAGCATGGAAACATATCTTGTTTAAGAGGCAACTGTTTCTGAACTCTAGTCTCCTCTTGCTGTGTGGGCCTTTTGTTGATGGATCTGGTGATCCTTTAGGAGAAGCTAGAGATCTGGATTGTTATATGAATGTTTTCAATATTAACAACTATTAAAAAAAAAAGCATTCCAACAATGTGCAAGATAAGCCATACACATCTGGGGGTTGCATAGAGCCCTCAGCTACCATGACCAGCCCTTAGCAAACAAGGCCTCCCATGGAAATATCAGGTTGAATTTCAGGCCTTTGCAGACTGAGCCTTTCCCAATGTTTGTTCCGTATGATGCTAGTTCAGAGACACGGTATTAAGTGAGCTTTGAGTAAAGGGTCCCATGGTTGAACAACTATGGGACATGTTGCATTCAATAGAATTAAGCAGACTTTCCTCCTCCTCCTCTTGCTTTTTCTGCAGTCATTAAATCTAATGTTCACCTGGGATTACATGGTGTCCAGGTGGGCAGGAGACTCAGAGATCTGCCTTTACTTTAGCTCTCTTAGATGGATGCCCCTTCAGCCCAAGGTGAGTGAATTCCTCTCTCTCACTCTCCCCCTTCATATGCACCAACACTCTAACCATAAATATGGTAGAGACAGACCCGGGTTCATATTTTGACTCGGCCATTTTCTACCTGTGTGACAATCCATAAGCCAATGACTTATCCGAGCTTTGCTTTTTTTCATCTGCAAAGTGGAAGTAAGTCCCAACTCATGGAGTTGTTACGGAGATTAAGTGCACAGGGAGCAGCAAGTGATAATTCGATAAACGTTAGTTCTTTTCTTTCCCTCAGGGTTAAATATGACAGCAACAGTAACAGCAGTAATAATAGCAGCTGACACCTACATACTGCTAAGGGCCAAGCACTATGTTAAGTTACCTCATGTGGCATGAGTTACCCCATTTATTTTTATTTATTTTTTAATCCTCACCCGAGGAGATGTTTTCCATTGATTTTAGAGAGAGAGAACGGGAGAGAGAAACACCAATCTGAGAGAGAAACATCGATAAGTTGCCTCTGGTATGTGTCCTGAGCGGGAATCGAACCCTGAACCTTCTGGTGTTTGGGATGATGCTCCAACCAACTGAGCCACCCAGCCAGGGTGTGAGTTACCCTATTTAATCTTTATTACTTACAATCCTAAGAAATAAACACCATAATTAACTTCATTTTACAAGTGAGGAAACAGGCCTGCAGAACAATTTACTAAGTGTCAGAGCCAGGATTCTGGCTCCATTTTGGAAGGCTGGCTGTGGGTTACTGGGTTTAAGTGCTGGGAACACTACTACATACCTGGCACAGGCCTTTGTCATTAAGAAGTTCATGGTCTAGTGGGAGAAATAAGAAAAGTAGACAAGTATGGTCGACGCAGAACCCCCACGATAGGGGTACACGGGAAGGCTCCTCATTCACTCAGGAGGTGGTGCTTAAGGAAGGCAGCCCTACTTGTCTGGAACAGCATTGTATATTTTAGAAGTAAGCAAAAAAAAAAAAATAATAATAAGACTTATCAATAAACAGCCGTATCTGTTTCTTATACACAGAGAGGATAATAATGTTGCCATTTATTTAACAGTACCTTGATGGTTTTCATTATAGGACTAACACTTCTTGTGTTAAGAAGGCAATTTTTGCCCTGGCCAGTTTGCTCAGTGGGTAGAGCATCGGCCCACAGACTGAAGGGTCCTGGGTTCAATTCTGGTCAAGAACACTTGGTTGCAGGTTTGTTCCCCAGCTCTGGTTGGGGCATGTGCAGGAGGCAATGAATTGATGTCCCTCTTTCACATTGAGGTTTCTTTCTCTGTCTCTCCCCTTTCCTTCCTCTCTCTCTAAAAATCAATGGAATAATGTTCTTGGGTGAGGATTAACAAAAAAAGAAGACAATTTTAACTTTCTAGAGCCTTTCATATCTACTTGCTATGAGAATTTCATATTAACTCCATAAGGTAGAAAAGGAGGAAATTGTTCTTATTGCACAAAGGATGAACTAATGTAAAATGATGTGCTTGAGGTAACTCAGTTGTTCCTTGAGTCTTTAAGCCCTATGTGTCTGTCCTTGGCTGAGAGACTTGAGGTGGGGTATGGGGATAACCATTCATTAAGAAGCATCTTCCAACCCTGAGCTTTACAATAAAACATAGTGAAAAGAGCAAGCTGATTAGCATTTGCCATGAATTGGAGGCTCTATGGATTGATGTGTTCCAGGCATAACGCGAAAGCCTTTCTTCTTATTCTTATAACGGCCAGAAAGATTGACTTAGTCCTCATTTTACATGTGGGAAAATAGGGTCAGGATTCAGTTTCCTATGGCTCCAGGGTTTGATTAAGGTAAATTTTACTGTAACTTTAGTTAGCTTAACTGTAGTAATTTTTACTCTGGTTATTTTCGGGATGGCCTCATTATCTTTGATGTTCTATTGTTTCATTCCAGTGGGTCTTTATTTATTCTTGCACTTGGTCACTTGAATAAAAAAGACCAAAACTTTTAATTTTAGAAAAGTTTTCTATTTACAGAGTTATTGAGAAGATAGTACAGAGAGTTCCCATATACTCTATACCTATTATGAATATCTTACATTATTATGGTTAATTTATTTCCAATTAATGAACCAACATTGATACAGTATTATTAACTAAAGTCCATACTTTATTTATATTTTTCCCACTGTCCCTTTTTCCTCTGTTTTAGGATACCACATTATATTTAGTCATATGTCTCCTTAGTTTCCTTTTGGTTGACATTCCTCTTATTATGACCTTGGCAGTTTTGAAGATTACTGGTTAGGTATTTTGCAGAATGTACTAGTACCTTAAAAGGGATTTGTTTGATGTTTTCCTCATAATTAGCCTGGAGTAAAATGTTATTTGTAAGATCAAAAGGTAATTTGCCATTTTCATCATATATCAAGGGTACATACTATCAGTATGACTTATCACTATTGATATTAACCTTGACCACCTAACTTAAGTTTATGCTTATCAGGTTTATCTGCTGTAAAGTTAGTATTTTTTCCCCCTACCTTTCCATACTGTTCTCTTTGGAAGGAATCAGTATGTGCAACCCACACTTAAACAATGAGGAGTTAAGCTCCACTGTCTCAAGGGCCAACATAAATTACTTGGAATTTTCTACCTGACAGATTTGTCTATTCTCCTCATCTGTATTTTATTCAATAATTTACATCAATATGGACTCGGGTATTTTTATACTTTGGGTTAAACCCAATACCTTATTTATTTTGTTGTTTAAGCTATTCTACCTTTGGACCCTTGGAAGCTCTTCCAGGTGGCTCCTGTATCCCTTTGATATACCCCCATCAATATATTCTTTGGTTTTTTTCTTACTTTCTGGAACTACACATGACTCCAGACTCATCTTGTATATTTCCTGCTCTAGTTCTAGAAATCAGCCATTTCTCTAAGGAGTCCTAGTACCTTTTATTAAAGAATGGCATTAGAAATCAAGATCTGGGAGGTAGGAGTTCTCTGCAATATACTGTATATATATTTTCTTAATACACTTTTGATCTTAGGTTGTCTTGCTAAAATTTGAAGTATTATCTCTTCATATAATGATTCATCATCATTTTTTCCATTAGTTTCTACTAGAACTTAGAAAAAGTTCATTGAAGATTCTAAATATATCCTTCCTGTGAGCTTACTTTTACTTTCATTTTGTTTCCTCTTTTTTTTTTTTTTTACCTCATCTTCCTCTTTTTTGTCTGTGCTGTGTTCTGATGAATTCCTCAGTAATATGTTTCCATTTACTACTACTCTTTCTGACTATCTCTAGCCCTGATTTTTATTTTATTAAGTTGTTTTATTCCTTCCAATAGCATATTTTTCATTTCCAAGATTTCTAATCAGTATTTTCCCCTCTCTTCTTATGGTTATTTCATTCACAAATTAGATCCACTAGTCAGCTGGTGGCTTGGCTAAGATCCTAGTGTTAAGGCTATGTTTATCTTTATACATTTCTTTCATCCAAAAAAATATTTTTAATTTATACTATATAAAATGGGCGTGAAGAGCTTGCCTCAGCCTTTGGTCTTAAGCAGTGAGCCAGTTCCTGTTGCCTCTGTTTAATCCTTCTTACTCCCAGAAGCTGAACTTCAACAGCCACTTCACTGTGTTGGCTGGAAACCTCAGTTTACCTATTTTTATGATTTATTTTTATTTATGCCAAGTGTTACAAGTTTCTGTTTTGAAGTATTAATATAAAGTTTTCTTTTAAAGATATATTTGTTAATTAAATATAACCATTTAAAGAAAAGTATAGAGTAAATATACTCTAATAAATAAAGTATTTGTTTATTAAAATAAACCATTTAAAGAAAAGTATAGAGTAAATAATAGTACAGAATAAAATTAAAATGACTGAAGTTTGAGAGACCCAGCACTGAGACACATAGAGATTCCTTGATTCAAACATTATTGACTGAACAGGGTCTGGAAGCTGGATCTCCTAGTGGATCAGGCCCTTATTCTGGCCTTTCTTGAAGAGTAACCTGTACAGATTTTTCTGTTCAGCTAATGATGGTCTGTCACTGTTTGGGAGGAGGACATAGATTTGGGCCATCACGTGTCCAATAATGCTAAGGCAGTGAACATAGAAGCTACTGCTTTGAGGGACATGAAAATTAGAGATCTTCTCAGAGGCCTCCTTGGAGGGACCACAACAGCTCACACTGACTAGCCAAGGACAGCCATCCCACATGACGAAGGGGTCACGGTTCTGGTGCTTGGTGTTAGGATGGGGAATTCTGGATCCCTTTCCTGGTACTACGTCTAAGTCTGAGGTTTGGGGATAAATTACTTGACTACTTCAGAGGTGACTCACTGAAATTTGGAAATTCTCAGCTACAGCCTGCACTTTAAGAAAAATTATTATTATCATCTCTGACTAATAACTAGCAACCTCAAAGTGAAAAATAACTCCGTGGGCATAAAGACAAAGTTCTTTTTGGAAATCTTTGTGTTGAGCCGCAATGTACATTAAGGCAAAAACAGAAAAATGTAGATAATAAATCTTAAAATATTAACTTGGTAATTATGCCAATTAACATTTAACTTTATCTATGCCCATCACATTTTATCTATAATAGCATCACAGGTAACAGTTATTGCTGTAGATTTTGGAAAGTTAATTAAAATCACTGAGACAGAACCAACAAAAGTCCATTCTTAAAAAAAAAATTCATTGAAGTTTAAATAGTCAATTTTCCATTCTGAAATGGAAATTTTGAAAGCCAGGGCCAGAGACAGGTTTCTCTCTGCCTGTCCACTCCTGCCTAATCATGAGACTCTCATTGCTAAACTTCTCCTGATTCTCATTGAGGCAGAGTCTGCATGGAAGGCAATAGTAGGGTTGGGGCTAAGTCCCTGTGTCCCCTAAGTTCCTGATTTCTGGTCCTAATGCAAAGGGCTACCTGCCACGATTTGGGCTTACCCCTGGCTCTCTAAATTCATTGGCTGCAGCTCAAGTGAGTTCTCAGCTCTTATTCCATTCTGGAGCCCTGTGGAGGTGCAAGCAGAGGAGACAAACTAAAATGTGAAGGTTGAATGTCATCACAGTTCATTTCTAGCAGGGGCTGTGGGTCCCAGGGGAGCTGTCTGCACAGTGTGTGCAGACCAAACTAATCAGGTGATGTGGGGAACAATGGTGGAGAGTCCAGGGACCAGGGCCTTAAGGGCCCTGTGCACAAGGCTGATTTATTTCTATCTAACTACTCATGAAAGCAAGCACAATTCAGGGGCCACATTCTCCTCTCACAAAGCCACATAACCACTTGCAATTCTCAGAGCATTCTGATGGAAAAAGAAAGTTGAGCTGCTGCTAAATGCAACCTCCTTCATTTTTTTAGTAGACTGCACAAATTATATTTTTCCTTTCTTGATTGGGTTCAATAATCTTTGTCTAGAAAACTAAAGATGATAAGTAGGTATAGAACTTATGTTTATGGGTCTGTAACTATGGTAGCCACACTTTTTATCAATCTTCAAGTCCCCAGTATGCATTAATTTTACCAAATGCTTGGTATAGCATATGTTTGGGGTATGTTTACTTTGTCTTTTATTGAGTATCAATCTATTTATCTTACCAATGTTTATTGGTCATCTTCCATAGCCATGCCACTGTACTAGGTATAGGATACAGAGATGTACTGAGCTACGAAGGACATGGCTTCACCAACATCTGGAAAATGGGTAACCCTCATGTGCTTTGCTTTATTTGATCCCCACTATCACACTTGTTATTTCCTTCTTGGGACCCCATAGCAACATTTTTTTAATGTGTCTGACAATCCCATGTCCTCCATACATTCTATTTATTTGTGTACTTGCTTTACCACCTTCTTGGATTACTATTTCCAAGAGGCAGGGACTCTGTATAATTGATCTTTTATTCCCTGTAACCTCTGGCACGGGGCTTAACACCTACTAGTTCTCAAAAATAGTTAGTGGATTATTTTTTCAACATTTCCCCCGCCACCCCCCCAACCACTTAATTCTAACAGGTAACATTTATATAACTGTCAGTTATAATTTAACTTGACAGTTTTTTATTCTATTGAAACATAACAACAAAAATTATACTTCTTTATTGCACATCTGTTTTCTCTTTACATCATTTATTGATTTCTGTGTGTGTTTTTAAATAATCAGGCCCCAATTAATCTAACCTATTCTTGATCAACTTGTTCTTGATTTTCTAAAAGTTATTTAAATTTTAGTTTCACTTCTATAGCTGAAAATAAAATACATCATTGAAATTAAATTAAGCCTGCTGAAGTGCCATTAGTGTATTCAAAGTCAAATGTGGATAATAATGGTATTTACTTACTGAAATTGAACAGTATTCATTCAAAAACAACATGCAGCCTTAACTGCCCTAGACCAAAGAATATAAATTGCTTTAAGTTTCTGTACTCTAATTAAGTAGAAAAACCACTTCTTTTACAAACTCTCTCCTTTCCATCATATTCCATACCATTTTAAGCAGTGTACTATCTAATCATAAGTCATGTATATATGGAGTTGGCAAAAGTAAGGTTATAGTCGTGAGTATGCAAAACAGAGTTTATTCTTGTATTTTATTTATTAATTCTTGTATTATTAACTATTATTATTAACCGACTTTGTCCACCTTTGTATATTAAAATTGATTTGTTCTATCCATCTGCAAATGCTTTGGCATGAGCAAGGCAAACAGGATTTGGTAAAAAAGATTTCATAGAGAACAATTCCTATCAGAATTATCTGAAAAAGCAGTCTGTTTTTTGTTGTTTTTTTCCTTGGTAGAGGAAAGAGCCCCTCCTATAGGCCTAATCTGCTTTGCTTTATCATGACTTGAGATGCTGCCTTGCCTAGAAAATCACAGTCTAGTTTGGGGTGATGGTGAGGCTGCAGCCTTGGGCTTCCCATGGGTCTTTAGGGCCAGTTAATAGTAGACTTTCAAAGCTGTATGGGGCCTTAGATGCTACATTTATGTTATAAATGAGGCAACTGAGACCCAGGGAGGAAAAGAGTGGATCCCAAACTTGGATGATCATTGCTCATTCACTCCATTCATTCAACAGATGCTTACTGCATACTTTATGCCAACACCAGTCTTGGTGTTGGGCATACAGTGATGGTCCTTACCTTCATGGAGCATCTACTCACTAAACATATTAATATGAGCGAATCAAGCATAGTGATAGACAGGGTGACCAGGGAAGACTGGGAAGGGAAGGCCTGTGCTTGGAACTGAATGTTTGTTTGGGCTGCTATAACAGAATGCCATAAACTGGGTACTTCATGAACAACAAAAATTTATTTCCCACAGTTCTGGAGAAGAGAATATTTTCTAATTGCACCAGGGGCTGATAACCATGATCAAAGCACCATCAGATTCAGTATCCGGTGAGAAACTGCTTCCTGGTTTACAGAAGGTTGTCTTTTCCCTATGTCCTCACATGGCAGAAAGGGCAAGGGAGACCCCCAGGGTCTTTTTTATAAAGGCACTAATCCCATTCAGTAGGGCTCCACCCTCATGACCGAATCACCTCCCAAAGGGCCCCTCTCCTAATACCGTCACATTAGGCGTTTGATTTCAACATATAAAATTGGGGGAGGGTCACAGTTGGTCTGTAGCAGGACTACACATAAGATGACCAAAAGGGTGGGGCAGGAACCATTCTAGACAAAGGAGTTCTGAGATGGAAAGGAGCTTGAGATGTTTAAGAGGTGGCTGAGCATGGTAAACATGGGGAAAGAGGAAAGAGCTGTAGTTAGAGGAGGAGGACAAGAGCAGGCCAAGACTTATAGGTTGTGGTAAAGGAGTTTGAATTTTTTTAAAATTGTACTAGGCAGTCAGCTTATCATGAAATTTCACTGTTTAAAAGAGCATTTCCTTTGCTGTTGTTGTTTTAATATAGATTATTAAAACTAGAGTTCTGATGAGTGAGATCTGAAGATGGACCAGCAGTTACTGGCCAGTTCCTGAGTCTGCGAGTCAGCTCCTTCCATTGTATTAATGATCCTCCTGCAATTCTCTGGGCAAGAATGAATCAGGGCAGTATCACCCATCAGACATATAAGTTAAAACTGGCCAAATTTTAGCCACAAACACAAAAGATTTCACCTGAGAATACTATTGTGATAATCTTTTAGCAGACTGTGGCATAAGGTTAGTTAAGTTTGAAAAAAACAAAACCATCAAGGCCTTTGTTCATGAAGCTGATGAATTTTTCTCCTCCCCCCTGGTCAGGCTGGTCACCCCAGTAAGGTAGACTCAACCACACTAAGCCACCTCACACAGATAAGAATCTCTTCTAATTGCACCAGACGCTGATAACCCGGAAAGTGGTAATCAGTGAGTCAGTGCCAACCTCACAGAAATGGGACAAATGAGGACTTCAGGGAATGGCCCTGGGACTGGTGGCCCTAAATTTATTTCAGTGACCTAGAGGGCTAGGATCGGGCTGGTTGGTTGTTGTTTAACTTTATGCTACCAGTCTTTTACCCACTGGGGTAAGACCATGGGGTACAGAACAGGGTCAGCACACACCTGGGGAAGAAA
Source organism: Eptesicus fuscus (assembly GCF_027574615.1). Taxonomy (NCBI): domain Eukaryota; kingdom Metazoa; phylum Chordata; class Mammalia; order Chiroptera; family Vespertilionidae; genus Eptesicus; species Eptesicus fuscus. The sequence goes on from NC_072489.1 coordinate 24,623,590, forward strand.
ATACATGACCTAAATGTTAACTGGCCACCAGCCATGAAAGTGTCTGAGGGATTTCACAAGCAGTCACATGCCTGGGCCATCTCAACAGTGGCTGAGGCTCATGTTAGACAGACAGAGCTCTCAACATCAGCACTGGGAGACATGGCTAGGAATGCCAGCTTTGCCTCCTTACTAGCTGTGTGACCCTAGGTAAGTCACTTGGCCTCTCTGTGTCTCATTTGGCTTCTGTGGGCAGTGGGAAAGATGAATGAAGCCTTGCCAACATCATAGAGTAATATTCCAAGTCGTGAAAGAAGTAATGTGTGAAAAAGGGGGCTTGGGAAGGTAGAGTGCTACATAAACTGTCTTATTAGGCTTTACCAGCACTGAGAAGTGTGGGGAATTCGGAAGTTCATCAAAGAGCTGGCGTGGATGGTAAAAGGATCAAAAGGCAAAAATTCTAAGGCTATAGAAACTGAGATTTGTCCACATTAAACAGAAAAGGTGGAGGGCTATATTCCAGCCTGTGACTGGTTCTTACTCAGAACATTATGACTAACTTCTTTCATGTCTCCTGAGGGAAAAAATGCAAATAAAATGCATAATAAAAAAGGGGTTGTTTTCTGTCTCTAAAGAACGTCTTGCAAGAGCAGTGAACACCAGACTGTGTTACTAAAGCAAGTTAGGTATTCTCTCCATTTCCTTAGGAGAGATTTGTACCTGAGTGTGGGTGGCTTAGAAGTGATTTGGGCTGAGGACAAGGGAAGATACTGTAAATTGATCCCCGCCCCACACCCCCCTTTTTTTTTTTGGTTCTTGGAATTAAGTTCACAAGAATTTTCAGGCTGTAAGCTACATGAAGACAGGGAGTTTTGCTCACTGATGCATCCCAAGCACCTATCACAGTACCTGCTGTTTAGGAAGTTCTTAATCAATATTCACAGAATAAATTAACAGAACACTATGAGCTTGTCCCAGCATTTGGAAGCGAGACAGGCTCATCCCTATGTATTCACTTGCTCTCTGGTTTACCTACCTAAGCAGCCCCAGTCCCAGCATGTTGTAGATTTGCTCCATAAGTCACAGTAGTGGCTTCCAGACCCCAGGGAATTTGCATGGAATCGAGGGAGGGAGTGTGTGTGTGTGTGTGTGTGTGTGTGCACGCGCGCATGCGTTCTGGATACCGTTTTTTATTTTGGGGGTAACACTCCATTCAAGTTGGCATTATATGAGAGAGCTTTGTGATGAAAAGCTCCAAATACAGGAAAAGGAAAGAAGAAAGTGTCCTGTTAAGGCACTTCTATCCCTCAGATGTCTGAGTAACAGCTGAAGGGACTAAAATGTTTGGTTTGGTCATATGTTTGGTATCTCTTATTTCATAAAATCCAATCAGAGAGAAGAAACGGTCTAAATTGTTCATATTTCCCTCTTTTTGAAATTTCCACAGGCTGTTGCCTAAATAATATTTTTAAAAAGCAAACGTTCTAAATCTAAAGGTTGAAAGTTGCCAGGCCTCTGGTGAGGCTCTGATTATGTGCTTACAAGGGCATTGATTGAAATTGTTCTGTGACCAGTGGTGATTGCATTGTAACCACAATATTCTCTCAGGCACAGCAGCCCTTGAGCAGAAACATGCATTCTAGTTAATTATTGGGATTCAAGAAGGAATGTTATCATGTGTCTAGGCCTGTTATTAGCATCAGGAGAAGTAGACCTGCCAAGCACTTGTTCCAAAGCCTCTGGGGTCACCTTCCCCAACCCTCCCTCCACTAGTACACAGATCTGGACACTCTCCAGTGTGTGTGTGTGTGGGCAGGGGGTGGGGGTGGGGGGAGGCCACTTTGAAGGGCTTTAGGACTGATCATTAAGCAAACAGGTTAGAAGTTCCGTTTAATTGTTGGTGCCTTGTCCCTGTCCTGGAATAAAAAATGTCACCTCCTATGCTACCCCAATGTACATTCACTGCTGTTCCTGATGGTCCAGAAGCCCAAACCAATGTTCTGGGAAACCATTAGATTTGCAGTGCAGGCCCTGCTTTTCAGCACATGTTCTCATTCCTCTTCCTTTGATTCACCACAATACAGTGGCCAAGGGCAGTTGGGTTAGGCATGCCCAGCCCCATTGTAAAGATGAAGAAACTGAAGCCCAGAGAGGTTAAGTGGCTTGTCTAGTTACACAGGCTAGGGTAGGTACTGGGAGCACAAGCAATGAAGTCAGACTGCTTTGGGTTCACATCTTGGCAATTCCACTTAATTAGCTCTGTGGCTTGGGTTTTGGTGACTCAGTTTCCTCATCTGTAAAGTGTAAATATATCTGCTTCATGGGGTGGTTGGTAGACTAAGAGATAAGGCAATATAGTTAGCAGAGTGCTTAGTACTCTTAAATGCTCAATAAATATTAGCCATTGTTATTAGAAACATCGTCATTATGAAGAGACACCATGGAGCCTGATTTTTTTTTTGAGAAGAGAAACATTGATTTTTTGTTTCACTTAATTATTATTATTATTGTTGTTGTTGTTGTTAATCCTCATCCTAGGATATATTTTCCATTGATTTTCAGAGAGAGTGGAAGAGGGAGGGAAAGGCAGATAGAAACACCGATGTGAAAGAAACACATTGCTTGGTTGCCTCCTGCACCCGCCATGACCAGGGCCCGGGCCAGGGAGGAGCCTGCAACCGAGGTATGTGCCCTTGACTGGAATCGAACCCTGGACCCTTCAGTCCACAGGCCAGTGCTCTATCCACTGAGCAAAACCCGCTAGGGCTTGTTTCACTTATTTATGCATTCATTGATTGCTTCTTTTTTAAAAAATATATTTGTATTGATTTCAGAGAGGAAGGGAGAGGGAGAGAGAGAGAGAGAAACACCAATGATGAGAGAGAATCATTGATCAGCTACCTCCTGCACACCCCCCTACTGGGGATCGAGCCTGCAACCTGGGCAAGTGCCCTAACTGTGGCCTCCTGGTTCATAGGTCAATGCTCAAACACTGAGCCACCCCGGCTGGGCCATTGGTTACTTCTTGTATGTTCCCCGAACAGAGATTGAACCTGCAACTTTGGCATACAGGACAACACTCTAACCAACTGAGTTACCCAGCCAGGGAGAGCCTGATTTTTAATCTAGTATTCTTCCCACTACCCAGTACTGCACCCAGAACCAGGTCTGGGTTCCCTTCAACCAATCCTTTCCTGCTGCCCTGACCGCCTTTCTCACTTAAAACAGTGAAAACTTAAAACTCTCTAAACCTTGTGGCCTTTTGGGCTGCCATTTAACATTCTGGGCAGGTGTGAAAGGATGTGATGTCTCTACAACTTGGTGGCAGAGGTACCATCAGCTCCGGGGAAAGAATAGCCCCTCTCCGATGGCTGCCGCCAAAGACTGGGGTGATGTGAGTACAGGAAGCACGGCTGGTTCCTTCCAGCGTCAACCACCAACCCGAGAGGCAGAGGCAGAACTGGAAAGGGGGTCTGGGGCTCCTTGCCCTGAGGCCTTTCCATTCCCCAGGTGCTTGCATTATCTTGCACCTGTGACCAGTAGTACGTTAGAAGGAGGGAGGGACGATCTGAACGGGGCTTCTGTGTAGATGTCGCCACAGTGGTCCTCACTGCTGGCTGCCACCCCTCAGTGGCACGCACTACACTGAGAACAGAGGGTGGCAGCTCAGAGTTTCATGATTTCAACCTCCAGAAAAGGGCTTATCTGAGGACAAATCCTTTAGAAGATGTTTTCTGGGGTCCTTGCCCTTGCATGTCCTGGAGAAATCATTAGAAGTACTATGTTGTGTGCTGAGTAAAATTAGTTACTTTGCAGTTCTTTGACAAGATTGCACAGCGATTTTTAGCCTTTTCCATCTCATGGCACCCCTAAACTAATTACTAAAATCCTGTGGCACACCAAAAAAATATATATATATATTTTTCGCCGATCTGACAAAAAATAGGTATAATTTTGATTCATTCATACCGGATGGCTATTGTCATTTTTTTATTTGAAAATCTAAGGGAAAAGAGGTCAGTGCCCCTGACTATATAGTCAGGTATTGCATGTTTTAAAAAATTCTTGTGGCACACCTATTGAAAATTGCTGAGATAGCATATCAAAATCTCAGATGGGTCAGGCCTCCTTCCCTCTCACTGCTGGGAAGACATATATTGGGTTCCTATCCAGATCTCTGCCTGTTGGGGTACAGACAGGAAGCATACTTCGAGGTTCCTGCCTTGAGGGAATTTATAATGGAGTTGAAAAAGCAACAGCATAGAGACTACCAAGTCCTCTCAATGGGTTACACTTAGGCTAAGAAGGTCTCGTATAGTGCACTGTCTCCAGATTTTGCAGGCCATTCACTAATCCACTCTTCCTAAATCTTAAATTCCTATTCCACATTTTCAAGCCTCCTTGGAAAACAACAGTATTATTGTTATGCATTTTGATCCTCCTGGGAAAAAAATAGGTGTTACATCAATTGGATGATGATTATTATGGAATCTGCCTTTGGAAGTCTAAATGACATTTTCCATAAGGGTATAGCTCGTTATAAATTACATGCAAATAACCACTGCTTTCTGGATTGTCTTTCCTCCTTACAACCTAAGCACGAAGTCGCTGCTCAGTCATACTATCATCATTATATTTGGAAGCTGAAACTCAGAATTTAGGAATAAATATCACAGGTATTTTATATATCAATATTTGAAGTATAGCTACGCTTGCTGGTAGCTGCTGTAGGTTGCTCGGCATCCCATGATGTACTTGAATGATGTGGCTTTGGCAATTGAGAGGCAAGCTGGCTCATATTCTGGCCCTGCAACTTCCTGTGTGAGTTTGGGAAAGCTCTGCATTCTTCTCTGAGCCTCAGTTCCCTTATCTTTAAAGCAGGAATAAAGAACCCTATTTTTGAAGGTCCTCGTGAGGAGGAAAGCAATGAACCCAGGGAAACATAGCACAGTGTCCGTTTTCAAAGCGGGCATTCAATAGAAGTAACAATTTAATAGCTGGCTGGCAACTAGTGAATATGTACCAAATCGTGTGCTGTGTGCTTTATACATACCACCTCATTTAATCCTCAACACACCCATGAGATAAGTATAATCATTTTGTCCACTTTATATGAGGAAACTGAGGCATAGAGTAGTTACCTAACTTGTTTAAAACCACAGGGTCAGGTAATGAATGAGTCGGGATTTGAACCCAGGACCTAGGATTTGAACCCAGGCCATATGGGCCTCTAGAGCTCGTAATCTTAAACACAGTCAAGGGTGACTATTCTTATCAAGATTATTCAGTTGAAATATGAAGTGTTTGTGTTTGTTTTCATCTTTATGGTTTAAATGCTGCAGAAAAACTGCTCTGACAACTGGATGCACTTACTTTCCCCATCCTCTTCTACACATGAAAACCAAGCTTCTCTGGGAAGTCTGACATTATCTGGTAAAAGAAAAGTCACTTCCTGTAACCTGGTAATGTAAGCAGGCTAGTGATACGTACATTAAAAATATCCAGGGATTCCCTAGATACAGGGAACGTCATTTTTTCATAAATTAAATGTGTAAGCTGGAAGATTTAAAATTTAAAGGCATAAAACGGTGTGATTGGGAATGGTGATTTTGCTTCAAGCCTTTATGATCAGATTGACAGATTATCGCTTATTAACCGCAACACGAGGTTGATATTTTCCTTGTCTTAAATCGTGATAAATGACACATTGATTTGCCTTTGATTTTTTTGGTCAGCAATGGTAAAGTGATTTGCAGGTTTGACATGATATGGTCCTATGAGAAAACTGCATTTCTCTAACGCTGTTCATTTTAAATGGGACACAATTCACATTGTCATTTCCTTATGGAGAAATAGACAACTAAGGAATGTTATTTCATTAAGACGGTCACTGAAACACAATGCTGGTGTCAACAAGCATTTCTGTACATGTTCTCTCTTCTTGCCGAAGTCTTGTCAACATGTTCTCATTCACTTGCAGAAGGTAAATGGTAAAAAGAAAAAAAAAAACTCAAATGGAAAAATTATAATGCCATTGTCATTAGCCAGAAAAGATAATGGCAGAAAAAAGGGAGCGTCATAGAGGTGAAAATATTTTGGGAGATGGGTGCTTCCAAAGAGGCTGTCTGTACTGGCTACCCTCAGCCCCAGTGCACTAGGCGTGGAAGGCGGCCTGGAGGTTTCCATCCACACTGCACTTCCTTTATTCCATGAATGCACTTTGCTTCCTCCCACCTCAGCACCTTTCCATGCCAGCTCTTTATCCCTGGAATGCCCTATCCACCAACATCCCCTCAATCCTTGCACATCCTTCAGATCTCTGTCTACTTAGAGAAGTGTTCCTCAACTTTTTAGATTCGATTGGGTTTTGTCCTTTTCCTTCCTTGTGGTCATACATTGCCATTACTTGCAATTGTGTATTTGTGTGATTGACTACAAGCTCCATGGGGTCAGGAACCAGGCCTGGTATTAGGCACCATTGTATTCCCAGGGTTGGGCATAGTGCTTGACACAGTATATGCTGAAGAGATATCTGCTGACTTCGTGATAGTTCACCCCAAAGGGAACCTGAGCACTCTCTGCTTAGGCTAGTGTTGCTGCTGCTGCTACAAAATAAGATCACAGGGTCTTATTTCCTCTTGACCAGATTATTTGTGCAATGAAACAAGACTTTGGTTGTACACTTGACAGGTGTGATGCAATGCTTCTCTCAGGCTTTACTGGGGTTACCAGACTCATAGTGAGGTGCTAAATGTAGAGAACCATTGATCAGTTTTCTCAGCACACGGGCACCTTTAAGAAGGATTTAGTGGGATGGAAGATTTGGGATGTTTATGTTCTACACCATTCGTGTTCAGATCCACACCCTGTGTGTGTGTCCACATTTAAGGGCAATTCTGACACTCCTCTGTTTCCCACTCGAGTAGCAGTATTAAAATGAAAGTGAGTGAAAATGACATAAAAGAAATAGTCTATAATGATGTTCAAAATGTTTCTTAATAAATCAAAATGCAAGTGTTATACAAATGATTTGTAGCATGCCTCATGGCTGATTGTGATTCTCAGTGTCTGTGGGGGGTGGAAGTGGAGAGAACGCTGAAAACCACTCACAGAGGGGACTCTGAGGGCCAGCCAGGACCCTCAGGCTGTTTCCCCTGCTCCTCGCCCCCATCTAACCCCCCACTCTCAGGGGGAAATCTTCTAAAGGGCTCCTATGCTTCCTTCCTCTTTTACTTTCTGCGTCTGGAATCAGGACAAAGCAAACCAGAACCTGGCATCAATTTGCTCCTCTTTTAATAACCCTGATACATCTTGGAGCACCCCATTTACTCGGTCATTTTGACAACTCTATTTTAAAGAATGGCATTTATTTGTTCAGTTTTTGATCAAAATAAGTTCAAGTTCCTAAATGTAGAGACCATGGTACATTACATCTCGGTATTCAACTGCCACATTCCTCTTTCCTTCCCCCACCCCTTTCCAGCACAGTATCTTGCTCTGTAAACACCTTTGGAGTTCTTATCTGTCTCACTTTTTTTTTTTTTTTAAATCTGTCTCACCGATTTCTTTTCTCACTTTTTCTTCCCTCCAGGAAGGATACTGTTGGGGGTTGGGCCTATTAGTAGGCTGGCTTTGTGCCAACCTGGTCACTCTGTCCATACATACGTGAAGAGCCCAAGAATTCGAATTCTCCCTGTGTGTGTGTGTGTGTGTGTGTGTGTCCATGTCAGTCCCTTGTCCCTTGCCTCTTGAAAGCCCTGACCTCAGCTTTCCTCTCCTCAGAAATGCCAGAGAAAAGAGACGAAGTTGGAGAAGGAGGCCTGTTTCTTCCCTAGTAGGCTGACCCAGGCTTCCAATCCTCAAGGAACGGTTGCATTTCCAGAACTGGGTTTTCCTGAGGGAAGGACATAGCGACCAGAGCAGTGTACTTGGAGTCAGAAGACTTGGTTGCAAATTTGGACACCACCACTTACTAGCTGCGTGACTTTAGGCAAGTCACTTTAGCTTTCTGAATTTATTACCTATCCATAGAGTGGCTGGCTTGAAATGAGTATGCCTACGTTTTGTTCCATTACACTCTAAAAAAAAAAAAAAAAAAAAAAAAAAATTAAAAAAAAAAGAAAGAAGAAGGTAGCAGGAGGTATCTACTGACCCGTTTCCAGTGGAGATTCAGGGAAGGCCTCCCAGGACTGGCCCCAGGCGCCCTCCCAGGAGCCCGCATAGCCTCTCTGCTGCTGTTGCTTGCCTCTGCTCCCAGCCAACTCCCGGCATACCGCGGGCTTGGCGCGGTGCGGCTCTTAGGGAGTTGTTGGAAAGCTCCGAATAATTCCAGAGGGTCAGTCACTCCCATTTACTATAACTTGCTTTTCCTACGAACCAGGCAAGCCCGCCTCTCCTCCGTGGGACTCCCTCCCCTCCCCCGTTTGACCCCCCACTCGGCCTCCTGCTTCCGGATGGGTAGCCGCCCCAAACCGCGCGGCTCCCCCTGGCCAGAGCCGCCCCCCGCCTGCGTCCTGCCCTGTGCGCCTAGCTCACCCGGCTTTCGGGGCGTCCAGGAGCTCCCCCTCGGGGCGGCGCTTGGTGGCCACCGGCGGGGTTGGCGGCAGCGCCCGTAGCGGGGCGGCCCCGGCGACTAGCCCGCCCGCCCGCCCACGTGCATGCAGAGGAGCGAAGCGCTAGCTGTCGCCGCGCCCGCGCTAGCCACCGGTGGGTGCCTCACCTCGGAGGCTGGCGGGGGCCGTAACCCGAACCCCGCTGCCACGACCCACATTTGCATAACTCGGTCGAACCCCCCCCCCCCCTTTTTTCGAACTCAGGGCTGGAGATGCGAGTCGGGCTCCCCTCCGAGGCGTCGTCTTGCCGGTGGTCAGCGCGGGGGCCGCGGGACCGGCCAGATCGAAGGCGGAACGGGCTGGCGCACGTGGTAAGAGCGCAGTTTTCTTTACTTCTTTCTTTATTTAGAAACGGGGCTTTGCACGTTTTTGCCAAGGGCGGGGTACCTACGAGGATGCGATTTCCTTCCATTTTATTTTTAAAAAATCTCCAATTGGAAAAGAGCGCGCAGAACAAGCGAGAAACTTTTCTCTCTGGGCGTTTGAAGTAAGGAACATGCCGGCCACCGGAGAACAGATTTCGCTGCGGGCAGGGGGAGAGACGGCGCTCCGGTGGAGGAGCCCAGGCCGCTCCCGGCCTCCCGGAGGCTCTGACCTACGCGGGGCCGGGCGGGAGCCGGCTTCCCGCGGCTGCGGCGCGGTCGCGGCAGGTGAGCGGCGGGAGAGCCGCCTGCAGCGCCCTTCTTCTTCCACGGCGTGGCGCCCTGGCTCTCGCCCGCCCGAGCCCCACGAGGGTGGTGCGGTCCCGGACCGCGGGCAGGAAAGGGACGGGCCCTGGAGGCTGCCCCCGCGCTTTATCCCAGACGTTGGCCGCTTTGGGGCGGGAAGGGGCCAGGCAGGCGGCGATGCGCCAGGCTTGGGCACTTGGGACAAGCGTCCCGCGGGGCGTGGGGCCCGGAGCGCTCACGGGGCGGGCCGGGGTGCTCCGGCAGGTAGGAGCCGTGCGTGCAGCGAGCCATAAACCCGCCGCTATCTGTATCTCTGAAAAGTTTCAAAAAAAAAAAAAAATTGCTGTGAGAACTAAACAGAAAGGTTTACATTGGGGTCAGGTGTTTCTTTTATTTTTATCTCAAAGAGAAACGCGTGTGGGTGATAGTGGCTCATGGCATTGGGGATGCTGTTTGCGTTCAGGACGTCTCTGAGCTCATCATCCAGGACGAGGAAAGGGAATACTATGCCTTCTAATATGTGTATTCTGGAGTAGGGGATGTGCCCACAGGGCGCACCCCCGGAGTGTCGGGGTCGGGGGCTGCCGTGGCAGGGGGTGAGGCAGCAAGGTGAGGATGGGTGTCTTCCAAGAGCGCTCTGCCCAGCAAGCAAGCCCGGGCCCCCGCTCCGCCGGCTGGGCACTCCATTGGCCGGGCAGGCGCACCGGCTCGCTGTCAGCAGGGAGGTGTGTAGCGTCAGGTGTGCAAGTGGGTGTGTGAAGAAGGCAGCGGGGGCGGGAGTGTGTGCATCGGAAGTGGAGCGTGTGCGAGAGTGAGAGTGAATGTGTGTGTGTCTGTGCGGCGGGGCAGGGTGAATGTCCAGGCCTCCATCTGGACGCCCCCACACAGCCGACCGCCCAGACGCGCCGGGAAGGGCGCCCGCTCCGCGCAGCAGCTGAAGGGGGGCGGGGAGAGCGCGGGCAGAGGAAGGGGGGTGGTCTCCGGCAGAGGATCTCTCTCCAAGCTCCAAGTTATTCTGCTCCTCCTAGGGTTTACCCTCCCTCCCTCCTCCCCCCCCCCCCCCGGCCCCAAGGTGCCCAGAATACTTAAACAAACAAACAACCCAAAACCTGTTCCGTTTTCGCTCCAGTATAAATAGAACAGACTTTCCAAAAAAGCAATACCGCATTCACTCTTATCATCAGCTACTTCTTTCCACCAAGTAATTCAGAAAAAAGCAGTCAGCTTCCGTGAATGCATGAAGCTTTTTTTTCTTTCTTCTTCTTCTTCTTCTTCGCTGCCTCCTTGTGCTTGCGGTTTTGAGCTGCCAAGAAAGTGAGTAGGGGTTTGACTGTAGTGTCTCGGCTTCGCTCGGTTTCTTTCCGAAGTTTAATTTTCCGGAATGGCTCCCAAACAAGGGCTGGGGAGGCGGAGTCGCCGGCACCGGATCTTCGCCTTTTTTGGAAAGTCCCGGAGAACCGGAATTCCTCCCCGCCCGGGGAGGCCGCGCCGCTGCCCGAACCCGCTCGCTCTCCCCTAGTGGCCTGAGTTGGACCCACCGTGCGCCCCCTCCCCGCCAGGCCCTCCGTCTCGCACCCGAGCCGCGGCTCCGGCCGCGCGCCCCAGACCCCCACGGATGCCCGCGGGCTTCGAGTCAGGAGTCGCGAGCCCGGCGGAGCCCGCGCCGCCGAGCCCGTATGCAAATGAGCCATGTGACGACAAAAGCCGCCTGGCCCGGCCCTTTTCCTCAGTCCATATATGGGCAGCGACGTCACGGGCATTGAGGACCTGCCCATAAATACTTAGAGCAACACTTTCCGTCTAACCGAGAGAGCAGCAATTGATTAATAGCTCGGCGAGGGGACACACTGTTATAATAACACTACACCCGCAACTCCTGGCTTCCCAGCCGGAACGCAGGAGAGAGTCAGTGGCAAATAGCCATTTTTCTTCTTTCGTAAAAATACAGCAACTTGTTTGCTAGTTTTATTTCTACTGGATTTTTTTCCTTCTTCTTCCTTTTTTTTTTTTTTTGGTGGTTGCTTTTAAGTGTGGAGGGCCAAAGGAGATACCAACCTAGGCTCCAGTCCAACCCCTCTCCAAAACGGCTTCTCTGACACACCAGGTAGCGAGGGAGTTGGGTCTCCAGGTTGCGCGAGGAGCAAATGATGACCGCCAAGGCCTTAGACAAAATCCCAGTAACTCTCAGTGGTTTTGTGCACCAGCTGTCTGACAACATCTACCCGGTGGAGGACCTCGCCACGTCGGTGACGATCTTCCCCAATGCCGAACTGGGAGGCCCCTTTGACCAGATGAACGGAGTGGCCGGAGGTAAGCCGCGTGTTCCCTTCGCGGACCGGGACCCACGCAACTCGGGGGGTTGTGGGTGGGGTGCGGTGCGTGTGCAGGACTTGGAGGAGAGGGGCTGGGGCGGGAGGGGGTCGGTGTTGACAGAACTGTCTCTGAAGACTGGAACTGGGTGCAGGAGAAACCCAGGGGAGTGGGGATCCGGATGCTGGAGCTGGGCGCGCGGGCAGATGGACCGGGTCGCTAAGCGAGCCGGCTTGCGTGCGCCGCGCGCGCCCAGCTCCCAGGGGGCTCAGGAGTGAGCGTGGAAGAGGTGCCCCGCCAGACTTTGGGACTCGTGCTGGCCAGTCGGCCGGCGGCATCCCGGCCTCCCCTCTCCCCGGGTAGGGGCAAAATGACGAGAAAGTTCGGGGCTCCGGAGGAGAGCTGCGCGTCTGGAGAGCCGAGCGGCGGCGAAGGTCCAGAGGAAAGCGTCCGCCGCTCGCTCCCAGGCAGAGCAGACCCGGGGGAAGTCTCGGAACGCGCTACCGGTGCGGCCTCAAGGAGCGCCCCCACCTGTGCGCCGCCCGCGAAGTTGAGGGGGCTGGCGAGGCTGGGAGGAGGGGGCGGAGGAGGAGGAGGGCGGGACACGGCGGGAAGTGGCTTCCAGCGAGGCCCTGCGGAGACACCCGTGCCGCCGGTTTTCGCGGCGATGCGGAGAAAAGTGGTGTCCCGCGGGCCCCCGCGCCTTTCTCGAAACCCCGCCACGGGCCCTGGGCTGGGCCGGGGACGTGCGGGTGTGGGGCAAGGTTGGAAGGGAAAGGAAACCTATGAACTCCTTCCACCGCGGCGCCGGGTTCCCTCCGGCAGCCTTCTGCAGAAGCGCAGCAAGAAAGGGAGGGAGGGGAGGCACCAGAGATGGGGAGCAGCCGGGAAACCACGGACCCCTTTCTTGGGCTCCCCTCTAGGGCTTGCAACTTTGCGGCACTGGCTGGGATCTGTTGTCTGGGTGGTGTCTGCCCGGCGCCGCAGCCGTGGGATCCCCGGGCAAAGGAGAGGGAGAGGCGTTTCAGGCAGATGAGGACTTTTTAATGTTGTTGTTGCTGTTATTGGGTGTTTTTATTGTGGACTAGAGCCACAGATGGCTGTGTGTGTGTGTGTGTGTGGGGGGGGGGAGATTGAGAGTAGCCCATCCTGCTTTCCTGGAGGTAGTTTGAGTCCCGGACTGTACTGACTGCCACGGTGGGTCTCTGGGTAGCAATTTCCCTACCCAACTCTAAAGTGCTAAGATCATATGGACCCGGGTGAGAGGGGGTGAGAAGGGATTCTTGGCTGCATGCTCACTGCTCCACCTCCATTCTTCCTTCTCCCCAGATGGCATGATCAACATTGACATGACTGGAGAGAAGAGGTCCTTGGATCTCCCATATCACAGCAGCTTTGCTCCCGTCTCGGCACCCCGAAACCAGACCTTCACTTACATGGGCAAGTTCTCCATTGACCCCCAGTACGCTGGTGCCAGTTGCTACCCAGAAGGCATCATCAATATTGTGAGTGCCGGCATCCTTCAAGGGGTCACCTCCCCAGCTTCGACTACAGCCTCCTCCAGTGTCACCTCTGCCTCCCCCAACCCACTGGCCACCGGACCGCTGGGTGTGTGCACCATGTCCCAGACCCAGCCTGACCTGGACCACCTCTACTCTCCACCGCCGCCACCTCCTCCTTATTCTGGCTGTGCCGGGGAACTCTACCAGGACCCCTCAGCGTTCCTGTCCCCAAGCACCACCTCCACCTCCTCCTCTCTGGGCTACCCACCGCCTCCTTCCTACCCATCCCCCAAGCCAACCACGGACCCAGGTCTCTTCCCCATGATCCCAGACTACCCTGGATTTTTCCCATCGCAGTGCCAGAGAGACCTACACGGTACAGCTGGCCCAGACCGCAAGCCCTTTCCCTGTCCCCTGGACTCCCTGCGAGTCCCCCCTCCGCTCACTCCACTCTCCACTATCCGCAACTTTACTCTGGGGGGCCCCAGTGTTGGCGCCACAGGGCCAGGGGCCAGTGGAGGCAGCGAGGGACCCCGGCTGCCTGGCAGCAGCTCGGCCGCAGTCGCTGCTGCCGCGTATAACCCTCACCATCTGCCCCTGCGGCCCATTCTGAGGCCTCGCAAGTACCCCAACAGGCCTAGCAAGACGCCAGTGCACGAGAGGCCCTACCCGTGCCCAGCAGAAGGCTGTGACCGGCGCTTTTCCCGATCCGACGAGCTGACGCGGCACATCCGCATCCATACGGGGCACAAGCCCTTCCAGTGTCGGATTTGCATGCGCAACTTCAGCCGCAGTGACCACCTCACCACCCACATCCGCACGCACACTGGCGAGAAGCCCTTTGCCTGTGACTACTGTGGCCGCAAGTTTGCCAGGAGCGATGAGAGGAAGCGCCACACCAAGATCCACCTGAGACAGAAGGAGCGCAAAAGCAGTGCTCCCTCCTCGTCGGTGCCAGCTGCTTCCACGGCCTCGTGCACTGGGGGCACGCAGGCCGGAGTGCCCCTGTGCAGCAGCAACAGCAGCACTATGGGAGGAGGGTCCCTGGCCACGTGCTCCTCTAGGACCAGGACACCTTGAGACCAGACTCAGGCTGACAGCTTCTTGATGTCCCAGAGGCCCTTGGTCCACTGGAGCTGCACACCAAACACTACCACCCTCCCCTGCCCCCCTCTCCCTTCTTTGGGCAAAGGGCCTTGGTGGAGGCCAGCACTGCCCCCTTTCCATTTAGAAGCAGGTCCTTCCTAAACGTTAGCCCACCTTAGTCTTTCTCTGGTGCGTTGACTGTCACCCTAAGGTCATGGAGAGGTTCGGAAGGCGGTTTGGTGGGAGCCCCTGGCCTGGAGGGCTGAGGCCTGACCCTGCTTTAAAGGGTTTTTTGGCTAGGTTTTGCTCCCCCTCTCTTACGTTGACCAATTACAGGTTTTTGACTCTGAATGTCAGAGTTGATCTGAGACGTTTGTTTTCTACAGTAGGTTGGGAGATGCTGATTCCTTCAGGTGGGGACAGCAAAGACAGAAGCAAAACTGACATGCACTTTATGGCTTGGGATTGATTTGGGGGACGCTGTACAACGAGCAAAGCATGGTCTTTATGCTGCATTGTGTGGCCCTAGAACAGTGAATCAAAGTGTGTCTAGTCCTCTCAACCCTTTAAGCAATATGTATTATAAACTCAGAGAACAGAAGTGCAATGTGATGGGAGGGACATAGCAATACCTGCTCCTTTTTGAATTGTTTGAGAAACGTAAAGATTATTTTTGCAGTGTATATCCACTCAGATTTTGTGTATTTTTGATGTGCACTGTTCTCCAAGTTCTGAACCTTTGGGAAGAAAAAAGTAAAGCATTTATGACCTCTTGAAATGAGTCAGAGGTTAACTTATTTAAAAGGAATGTACATATATTCTCTGGAACTAGGATGCATGCAATTGTGTTGGAAGTGTTCTTGGTGCCTTGTGTGATGTAGACAATGTTACAGGGTCTGCATGTAAATGGGTTGCCTTACTATGAAAAAAAAAATCACTCCCTGGGTTTAGTATGGCTGTATATATCTGCCTATTAATATTTGGAATTTTTTTTTTAGAAAGTATATTTTTGTATGCTCTGTTTTGTGACTTAAAAGTGTTACCTTTGTAGTCAAATTGCAGTTAAGAATGTAAATAATGTTGCTGAACTGACTTGTTTGGTTATTAGCTTTTAATAGTCGTGGAAACATAAATGATTTATTCTAACACAAAACCACTAACTGAAGTTCAGATAATGGATGGTTTATAACTATAGTGTAAATAAATACTTTTCAACAATATTTTTGCTCTAGAAATCATTTCTGAAGGATTTGCTGGATGGGAATTCAATAGTCATCTAGTGATTTTTAGTGCTCTGACCAAGCCAGGATATCCAAGTTTTCTTTACTAGCCTTTCAATACCAGCCCTCTCACCCCAAAGCAATCTTCATTCATAATCAAACGCGAGTGTTCAGGGGATTTCCCCATTACATTAGTGTAAAAGTGGGGAGGCGTTCTTTTGACTCATTGTTCCGTCCTCTATAACAGCCTATAGCTTCTCACCACTCCTGAGTGGGCTCCGGAAAATAAATACTTACAAACAAGTGCCCACTCAGAGACTGCACACTTGCAACTGCTTTCAGAACCCTGACCAGGGGCAGGCTCTCAGGCGAAAGGTGGCTTTGTGGAAAGTGTGGTGGCGTGGTCAAGCTGGGAATGACTTTCAGGTTCCTGGATTAGTCTCGTGACCACAGAAAGCTTTTTGAAAAGCGCTATCACCTCTTCAGATCAAAAATGCATTCAGACACTGCTGATGAGAGTGTTAATGGGTCGCCAAAGGAATTACCCCAGGACACATTTCTCCCTGATT
The DNA here is from genome assembly GCF_027574615.1 of Eptesicus fuscus. NCBI lineage: Eukaryota > Metazoa > Chordata > Mammalia > Chiroptera > Vespertilionidae > Eptesicus > Eptesicus fuscus. The sequence goes on from NC_072489.1 coordinate 24,639,536, forward strand.
ATCCCTATTGGGAAGGATCATTCATCTGCCATAGGTTTGGTGGGTCTAGAGATTACCAAAATACCCAGGCTCATTAGATAAGGTAGGTGTACACCAACCCTAAAATTTCAAAGAGAATTTGAATTAAATAGGCAAATATTGTTCTCCATGGTACTGGATGATGGTTTGCAAGAGAACATTATGGGGTTCATTTTACTGCAAGCCTTTTGCAGTGATTATAAAATATAAAGCCACCAAAAAAAAAAAAATTCTTTTATGAACTTACTTTTCTCTAAAATTGGGCCTAAATACTTAACTTCACCCACTGCTTCTGGATCCTTATACAAGTGTAACACAACACATTGGAGTGACCACTATTCAGCTACACTGCCTGAAAACCCTGACCTGTTTGTCCTGGCTGATAATTGATGGCCTGTACTTTAGCAGAGAGCAATAGCTACTCCCGGAAGCTACTTTGCGTCCTTACTAGCACTAGAATTTGAGTTCTAATATGTGGAAGTAATTAACCCTTTTCTTATTTCTTCCCTGTCCAAATTTCAAAGATGTACAATACCTCTTTCTATAACTACTAAACAGAAGTTTCTAAACTTCAGTGTCCGATTTTCTAGTGACTGGCGTTATTCTTAGGTTTCTATTTCCTAGGTTGGCCAATCCTTGCGTGGCCAATTTTGTTTAACATGTACAAAACTATGCCACATTTTGATAATTGTGTTTAATGAAGATTTCCTTCCTACCAAAATTTCATTATGTTAATATATAGCACACCTAAGTTTTATAAGATCTGATTGTCTTGCCAAATTTTAATTTTAGAGCAACTTCAGTCAAGAGAATATAAAGTTTGCAAGACTAAAAAAGCTTTTCTAAAAAAAGTAAGATGAAATAAAATTTTATGATAGTCAAACCGGTTACATAATCACTTTTACACTGACATGGGCTTGGTAAAGTGGAGTAATATACTGTAAGGTGTTTTTTGAGTCCACCTTATGACTTTTACTCCTTGATTTCAACATGTTAGGTCAATCTTTAATTGGATTTTACTTTTGGCTTGACACAGTCAGTAGTTCTCACTGGTATCTCATTTTTTATTTTGCTCAAGAAATAAAGCATATAAAGCTAAGTTGGTTCCTTCTTATTGCTTTATTGAATAATATTATTGATGCTTCAGCTGCTACTGGGAATTCTTATTAAAAATAAACTTCTGGAGAGTAATTCCTTAAAGATCATAATGCACCAGAGATGGTTCAGTAAACATTAAAAATAGATCTATTAAACCTAAATAAGGTTTTCAATTATTCATAAACAAGGCTATTTAACTTCAATATCCTAAATGCTAATTAAATTAACCAAACTGTTACGTATATATTAAAAATGACTGTAGTGCTATTTTAACAGTTCAATACAATGTGTGTGTGTGTGTGTGTGTGTGTGTGTGTGTGAGAAAGAATGGTCAGCATCATCGTAAGTGCCTAAAGTGCCTCCACTCTAAACAATTAAACAAATTTTACAGTAAAAGGAAAGACAAGAAAATACTTAAATCCAAAGATTCTTTCCTTTGTGGGTAAAAATACTTTTGTTTCCTTGCACAATTTTATTTTTCCTTAGGTTAAAAAGAAAACATTTTCTGTTGCAGCAAAATAGTATGATTAAACATTAAATAGTTTCAGATTATGTTTTCAATCAACTGTTTCAAAGCTCACTCTCAAGGAAATTTTAAACTTTAGACTCTGCAGGCCACCAGTTGATGGTACATCATCTTACAGTATAGACCATGAACCTTTAACAGTTAGTAAAAATGTCATTTGTAGCAAGTAATACTTTCCTTCTCTATTTTGCAATAATCAAGTAAGACTTACCTACAAACAATTTCAAACATGCCTTTATTTTCCGTTAAGTACACTGATTTTAATCCAGAAATGTAAACATCTCTGGATCTGAAGATTCAGTATTTATATGGGGCTTAACAAAGGATTTCCCTCTTTGATAGTAGAGGCCTCATTGCACTAAAGGGATCAGAGGTCCCGAATTCAGACCAGGAGAGTTACATGAGTGTTACTATCCTCATGTTAGAGTTCAATAGCAATGGGCAGAGCCCTGGATTAGAGATATATTGCTTCTTCATCAAGCTATAGAGCCATAGCACGAGATTCAAAGTCATTTGGAAAAGATGAGTGATGACAGAGTCCTCCTGGGATGCCAAGACTGAGGTACCTATAAGTGGACAATGTAAAAGGAGGAATACAAGGTGAAAACTTTGGGAGAAGTTAAAGGATATTAATGTTAAGAGGTCAGAAACCCACTCCTGTTGACAAACACATGTTACTTTAAAATCAGGCTCACCATTTTCATTAATAAACAGCAATTGGTATAAACAATCCATGCAAATCAGGCTTAATAAAAAAATCAATTCTCATAAAGTAGTAGGTAGATAATACTCTCCATTGATATAAGTGGCCATTGATATAACCAGAAAATTAAAAAGCTTTAGAAGTATTAGACAACTTCTTACTCATGAGAGGCAATTATTGAATGTTATGCAACAGAAAAGTTAAGTGACTAGTATCATTGTGCTCATTAATCTTTGTAGGGAAGACAACTTTTTCCCACAGTTGTTACTAAAACAGTCTATATTGCAGGAATACATGGAAACACAATAGCAGCATATGAAGTCACTCATGACTAACCGTTTATGCAGAAAAGTGCAAGGTTTTTCTGCACATTTGTCTTTGTAATAATAGTCTTTTCTTAGTGGCTCATTGAAACAGGTTACATTTTGTGTTCACCATTAATTTATTCATAATTTATTAGTGAACCAAAAGTTTCACTGTTCCTCTTGAACTAAATTAGAGATATCATATTGCTGTTCTGGCCTGCAACAATTTCAGTTATTCTTTTGAAAAGCACCTTAGTTTTTTTTCATTCAACTTGCTTATACTTGAGAACTTTAAGACTTCTCATAAAGAAGTTTGGAAAAACTTTTCTCCTTTATTATTGTGCTATTGCCAGAATGGTTAATTTAATGTACTCCAGGTTGTATGATAACATACACATTACTATACACAATCTTAATAAGTTAATCTTAACTTTTTGCTACAATATAATTCAAAACAGGTAGGTATGTGATCGTTAACCAAACACATTCATACTGTGCTATGAAAAACACCCATTTGGTGAAGTTTTCTAAGAAAATTGTTTGCATATCTAGAAGTTATTTTCAAACTGAATGCATGAAGAACTGCTTCAAACTGCAGTTACATTAAACTACAAGTTATTATTAAACTACACCAGAATGTGAAGCTACCATAAAACAATGTTAGTAACTCTGGAGAATATTCTTGGTGTTATGCCTGTGTCAGGATTTATAACATAGTGGCATGTCGCTTTGAATAAGCATCTTTTTTTGGTAAATAATAATAATTCATTGAGAATTTGCTTTTTCATTCTATTTAAAAAATTGGGAACAAATATCCCTTCACTCTGGGCCTCTGTAACCCAGTATGCATAAAAAGGCAAAGGCACATACTGTTTTCCTACAGGGTCCACACTTTCCACCAATAGCAAATCTCCCTTTATTACAGATATTAGAAGTGGACGGCCACTTGGGCAAGTCAATCAAGAGGGCTTAGACAACAACTGGGCAAATTTTAATGTGTTTATTTCTACAATTTGTTATTAAGTTTGTGAAAAAAGGAATCCTATAAATAGTAAAAAGGGGGAAACAATAGTGCTTCATGGCCGGAAGCAAATGGTGTCAATGTGTTTGTAAACAAGGTCAAGTTGCTCAGACTATTAAAAGGACAAAAATAAAACTAGTTACAGATAGCACAACTGTTCAAGAGGCTGGGAGTGGGGATTTCTAGTGCCCCAAAATGGCCAGCAGAATAATTAATTCTCAATTGGGGAGCCTGGGTCACCAGTGCCTTGTCTCTCTCCCTACAGAAAACCACACTAGATGAAGCAAGCTCTGGGCTCTCTCCTGCTGGAGGGAGAGGGTTCTGAGAACAGGGCCACCAACAGCACAGCTGTAACCACCAGCTCTCAGGAACATTAGGTGTGAGGGAATCTGAAACACTCGTCAACATTTTCCTCTACTTTTGCAGGAAAATACTGGAAGTAAATAGGGACAGGGGTGTTTTACATTCAGTTGTTTGGAAGCATACTGATTCAGTACCTCTGAATCTTCTGGTTAGAAAATACAGAATTACCCTTCCACCTTATACTATGACAAAGAAAGTCCCTTGAGGGTAATATAGTTTTTGCATTAAAGGTGAATCTGCAACAATAAATCTGCTCAACTCACAGATCTGGGGACTCACAGGGAAGATAAACTCTATGTGGCAATTTGTCACTGAGAAATGCAGGTGTGCATTTCTTAGCAGATGCTGCCGGAGTAAACCAGATGTGGCTACTGGGCAAGGGGAGGAAAGACAATCTTGTCCTCTACATGCATAGTTATGTTCTGGGGATGATTCCCCCCAACTCTGGAAAAATGATTTCATTTTCACAACGAATTAATCAGGCAGGGCAGCTCACTTAAAAAGTAGCTCATCTCTCTAAACCTCGTTTTTGACCAATGACTTGAACTAAAAACCATTCAAAGCACTGGGTCATGCAGTCAATAAAACTGTAACAAGGAGCAAAGGGCATAAGGACATAAGTGGAAAACAAGCCCTATTTACCCAAGGCCAAGGCGATGGGGGGAGAAAACCTTTCCGTGTATTTTGTAAGGAATGGGAACAAAAGAAGACTATTTTTCATTATGGCTTTAGGATGGAAGCGCTTCAGATAGCCCCCTGCTCCCCTCCCCCCCCCAAATCAAAACCCTGGTGGCAGTGACAAAGCCAGGAAACAACCTCGCCTCCCCCGCCCCCATAACCGTGCCCGGTGGCTGCAGTCCAGTCGCCCGCGCTTCCCAAGGCTCCCGAGGAAGCAAGCACTCCAGCCCACTCCAGCAGATCCAATGCCCAGGTGGCCTGGGGGTAGGGAGAGAGCCCTTGTGGTGGGTTTGCTGGCAGCCAGGCCCAGATCTGAGTAGGCATGTCTTCAGCTCCCCGCTCCGGGGCGCCTGCGGCTTCAAGGGACAACCTTGGGACCTGGATAGGGCTCCCCCTCGCACCAGAAGTCATCGGCCTGCGGGGTCTCAAGGAGCCACACCTCTCGGGGCAGGTCACAGGTCGATCCGGGGGCCTCCTGGGCCCTGACGGGTTCCAGCACCCGGTAATAGTGGCAGTCCCGGCCGTCGTCGGGGTCGTAGGGCGGGGCCAGGATGTCCAGGAAGGCAGCGGGCCCGTCCACAGCATCGATCTGGTGCAGGTTGTCCCGGTGTGGCGTGAGGATGCAGGGGCCGCTGGCCTCGGTGTACTCGGCCCGCGAGCGGAGCACGCCAGGCCGGGCGGCGTCCCGCTCGCGGGGCTGCAGCGGCGGCTCGAACTGCTGCTCTGGCGGCGGGGCCCGCTGTCGCTGCCCGCCCGCCTCCAGCTTGTCCATGCAGCTGATGCGCACGGTGCCGTAGAGCACCTTGAGCATGCCGTGCATGCCCGGGTGGTCGTGCAGCGGGATGGACGTGCCGCTCTTGAGCAGGAACACGCCGAGGCTGAAGCCGTCCGTCTCGTAGATGTGCATGTAGGTAACGGGTGGCAGGTTGGGTGGCAGCGGCTGCAGCGTGGCCTTGCGCGGGGCGATATTCAGGTCCTCTGCGCGGACCTGGGTGAGCAGGCTCTTCAGCTTGCTCAGGTTCTCCGGGAAGCCCTGCGGCATCGGCGCCTCAGGGCCTGGCACCGCGCCGCGGTCGGAAGCGCTGCGGCCGCCCCCGCGGCCTCGGAAGGTGAGGCACGCCTGGCGGGCGATCCGCTGGATCAGGGAGGCCATGTTGTCTCGGGGCAGGCTCGGCGGTTCCTCCGAGTGCCGAGGCCGGCCCCCTCCTTTCCTCCGCCCCTTGCGGTCACCTGCGGCCGCCACGGCTGCGCGCACCCGGGGCGGGAGGCCCCGCAACTACCGGCTCGTAGGGCGCGCGGGGCACCGCGGCCGCTAACCTCTGCAACCACGCGCTTGCAACGATCGGGCGCTCCTGCCTCACGCCCCCTCCGAGCGCGCACGCGCCCGGGCCTTGCCCGGCACTCGCGATCCAGGAGCAGGTACCGGCCTGGCGGACCGTGGCGGGCTTTGCCTTAAGCCCGAGGCTCCATTGATGCGGCCCGTACCTATGATGGTGGACAGGCGCTTCGAGCGCCTTGCACAGCATGCTGGGACTTGTAGTTCGGTAGTCCGCATGGGCTCCGAGTGAGTTCCTCTGTCAGCTGGAAAAAAGGAGGATTAGTTTTGTTGGTCATAACGCGACTTTCCTTCCAGGTCCAAGGTGTTTTGAGTATTTGAAAAAAAAGGCGAATTGGGCGCAAGAGAAGTAGCCAGTTAACTACAACTCCCGGCAGCCCCTCAAGCTGGGGTGACGCACTTCCGGCAGGTGGCTTGCAGCTTGGTGGCGGCTTTTTGGCCATCCCGAGGAACAGGCCCAGAGGGTCGATAACCTTTTGACGCCGCTCAAGTCTTGGTCAGCCATCCAGCGTCGCTTTTCTCTGGCCTCCTTCCTGGGAAGGAAGCCGCTGGGTTAACTTTAGCACCTCGTGGCCTCCTAGGCAGCACTGCGGGCTGCGGAAATTATGGGAGGGCACTTTCCTAATTTTTTAAGTTTCTTAGGAGATGAGAGGGTCGAGGCCGTCCCTAGTGGTCACAGTGACTACTCTGCACAGCTGTCCCCAGCTGTTGTTTGCATCAGGGTCTGATGACGCTCCTCTTCTGGTTACAGAGCACAGTCGTGTTTTTTTTTTTTTTTTTTTTTTGGGGGGGGGGGGCGGATCTCCAGAGGCCCTTTGCTGTGGTCACGGGTTCTGTACACTAATGTTTATCAAACCTTTGTTTGCCGGAGAAGCACCTGGTTTTGGCGGGGCGGGGGTGAGGGAGGAAGCTTTAAAAAATACAGATTGCTGGTCGCCATACAGAGATTAATGCACTAGAAGATGGTTATGGCGCATCCTGTGACCATCAGGCAAGCTCTTAACTCTGAGTTCAAAATCCTTTTGGACTTCCAAAGTTAAACATAAGCTTCTTGTTCATTTTGTAATTGGAGTGGTTCAGCAAATCCTTTTCAGTTAAAAATGGCATGCTTTTTATAGGGAGCTATGTAATCTAAATAATGCACACTCAGGGTATGCTAGCTCTGTGTTAAGTGCATTTCCTTATGGATGTTAAACTGTTTAATCCTCACAGCAAGCACTATTATTCCCAGTTTGCAGATGAAGGAGTAAGTTGCAGGAGGATAAATTGCAGCGCATAAACAGCAGAGCATACAGTTTTACCAAAACCAGTAGCATGAATTGGTGTTAAAAGCACCAAATGTGGAGGATATTGTTTTTCTGTCTTACAGTGCTACTTTATGTCTTTAGGCAGACCCTACCCTTTTAGATCTTACTTTATTCACTTGTAGAATGCTGGGGTTGGGGTAAGAGTCGTTCTAAGCCCTGGTTATTTATCAGAAGCCCATGGGGAGCTTTATAAAAGTAAATATTTGGGCCCTGCTAGTGTAGCTCAGAGGTTGAGCGTAGACTTATGAACCAGGAGATCACGGTTGGATTTCCGGTGAGGGCACATGCCTGGGTTGTGGGCTCCATCCCCAGTGGGGGGCTTTCAGGAGGCAGCTGTCAATGATTCTTTCTTATCATTGATGTTTCTATCTCTCTTTACTTCTGCCTTCCTCTGTGAAATCAATAAAAAATATATTTTTTAAAAAAGTGAAGATTTGGAAATCACATCACAGGGATTCTGATTCAGAACTGGAGCGAACATAGAATTTTTATTTTTAAGCTGTTCCCTGAATGATTCTTGATTATCAGTCTAGACCCAATATTAGATCTTTAAATAGTGAATCAGTTTTTAATATTTGGTGATTTTGATTGACAGGGTGACTATTTGTTTTAGAAAAGGATTTTTGAGATTAATTCATTTTCAGAGGTTGCCATGCCATTTTTAAGGTATTTAAATGTATTGTTAAAGTTCACCATGTAATGAAATCCCAGGCAATATTTTTCTAAAAAGTGAGGAATATTTAAGAGAAAAATCCCCTCCCTTCATTTACAAATCTGGATTTTTATTTATTGGTTTTACTTCTGTAATTAGTGGAGGTATAGACTCCATAGAATACAGCCCTTAGTAACATACAGATGTGTTTGATTTCTGAAGCTGTCACATTTTAATAGTTGTCTGTACTTATTTAACTGAAACTCATCTATTAAAATGGGATAATATGATATATGTGTAAAACACTGATAATAGCGTGCAGAACATTGTACTTGTCCTATAATAGTAGCTATTGTTATAGTTTAAAAATGGTTAAAAGCTGTAAAGACCTATGAATTTAAATACTGTTCAGCAAGAATTAAAATGGAGTTTGACTTGTCTTGAGAATCAGTTTCAAGGTAGAGATGAAAAAAGATTTTTATTGGTTAAACCATCTTCCTGATAATGCCATCCCTCAGGCCTTTGCTATTCCTTGTTCAGCCAAAGAGTACAAAGTTTCCAAAAACTTCCTGTATCAGAATCACCTGGGGATGTTTGTTGAAAGTGCAGATTCCCAGATCGTGTGGAAACCTACTGCCTCTGAATCTTTTGCATGTTAAAGTTTTTAAGAACTGCTGAGTATTCATAGGGCATGTGGTTCTTTTTTTTTTTTTTTTTTTTAGGACACAGACAGGCTACCTCCATAATTCCTTTTGATGCTGCCCTTTAGAGCTTCACTAATGGATGAGATCAATTCTAAGGGCTTTGCCCTTAAGAACCACTTTACTTGGCCTTCTGTCCCACCACCAGTAGCATAGGCTAAGTGGGTTTCTATTACCATTAACATCTTTCTTTTTATGCTTCTTATTTTGTTTTCTTCAGTGTTGCAATAAGCAGAATGAAGACCAAAAGAAATTCAAAACAGTGAACAGACCAAAGAGAAGTAATAGTGAACAAGTGTGTGTACATGTGTGTGTGTGTGTGTGTGTGTGTGTATTTGGGGGGTGAGGTTGTGTATTTGGGGGGTGAGGTTGTTACACAGTACAAATAAATGAAGAACATAACTTCAGACAGTAGTGAATTTATGAAAACAAAACAGGATGATAGGATGGTGGTATGTGTGTGTAGTGTTACTTTAAATTGGGTTGTCAGTGATGACATTTGAGCTGCTCCTGAATATTAAGGAGTCAGCCATGGAAATATCTGAAGTCAGAACACTCCAAGTCCTGGAAGCCGCCCTAAGGTTGTTAGAGTATTGGATGCCATGATTTTAACCAGGTGCAAAGGAGCTTGGTATAACTGGGGACCAGAATGAAGGCCTGTTAGAGAACATAGTGACCTTCAGAGTTCTGGGAGGGAGATAAAGTTGGGTGGGGTGGGGAGTCATGGGTAGGGAGTAATAGGGAATTTAGCATCATTGTAGGGAGTTGGATCTTATTATAAGTGTGGCAAGAAGCTTTTGGAGAGCTTTGGGCAGTAGAATGACTTGATCTGTTATACTTTTTTTTTTTCAGAGATTGTGGGGAGTGTAACAGCAAAGTTACCCTGATTGGAGGCAGTAATGCAGAGGAAAGACAAGAGAACTAGTGTAAAGATTAGGAATCTATTTTGTAGGTAGGTAGAGCTGACAGGACTTGCTGATGAGCTATTTCTTTGCCAATCTATTTCTTAAAGTATTTTCTCTCCACATTTTCTTTTTCACGAGTTGACAGCTATGTGGTGATAGGTAAGACTGATACAGCTTACATCTTACCTCCTGCCCACGTCTAACTATTAAATTTAGGAATGGGGGAAGCACACAGAAGCATGAGTAAAGCTGAGAGTTTTTTATAGTTGCTTAATTAACCAGGAATTAAAAAGAACTGGAAGAGCCCCCAGCATATATTTTTTATTAACTCCCACCTGCTCATTTATATGATCTCTTCATTCTTTGGGAACTAGGCTTGTATTTTGTCTTTCACCCCCTTCCCCTGGCCTCCTCTTTATGAGGATCTATTTTCCTTAATTCACAAGAGAGCTTACCATCTGACTTTTTCTCAAATCTTTCTTCAGAATTTATTTTGTCCATCCCTTTCGATCACACTGGGACCCAGTCAAAAGAGTGCAAGAGTACTGACATTTTCAAATGCTCAGGGTTCCTTGCCTGCAGAGCTTTGGTTTGTTTTTAAGTGGGTAGGAAGGTTTTTTACTAATAGCTCTTGCCACCTTACTCCTGTATCTGCCTTTTATGTTAGTAAAGAAGATGGCAAATAAATTGGTTAAAAAATTCCTATTTTTAGACTTGTACTTAATTTGAAATATTTTGGGTTTATATTGTGGCTTTCTTTTCAATTTTACCAAATGTTAGCATATATTTCTTATCCATTCTTATGAATGAAGGTCAAGTTGTAAGAATAAAATAAATACTTGTGAAGGCAGAAGAGCCTGGCTTGGCTTTGCCACTAACGAGCTGTGTGTTTTTGAGCAAATCACTTGACTTCACTAGATGTCGGCTTCTTTATGGTTCAGGGAGACAGTCTCGAAGATTCCTCGCAGGCATCTCATTAGCCCAGTGCGGATGATGGAGACAATTCTAAGGACCATTCAGACAAAACCAAACATGAGTTTTCTCTTATATCATTTATCTCTCATTTCTGTCTAGGTCAGTGGTCGGCAAACTCATTAGTCAACAGAGCCAAATATCAATAGTACCACGATTGAAATTTCTTTTGAGAGCCAAATTTTTTAAAGTTAAACTTCTTCTAACGCCACTTCTTCCAAATAGACTCGCCCAGGCCGTGGTATTTTGTGGAAGAGCCACACTCAAGGGGCCAAAGAGCCGCATGTGGCTCTCGAGCCGCAGTTTGCCGACCACGGGTCTAGGGCCACTAAGATGTTATAAAGTAACTCTGCTCCCCTCTACTCTGATTGAACTTGGTGTGGTGTATGAGCTGTTCAGGTAAATATGCTAAGGTCAGGAATTGTTAGTGTTCAGGTTAGACTTTAGATGTACACATTGCACCAATAAATGGCAGAGGTTGTGTTGTGTGATATAAGCTGTAGACATTGTTTTTTAACTGTGACTCCATAGACCAGTGCATGTAGGGTTGGGATGAAAAGGACTTATGTTGATTCCTTTTTTCTCTTCCTTGCCAGTGTCTTATTTCAGGCAATGGGAAACAAGGGAGGAAGAAATTAAAAATTAGGAGAACATATCGGGAGGTTGAAAAGGGAAAAATTGGTGTAGCTTTCACAAATCAATAATGAAGAGAGGCTTTGCTATGCTCAGTCTGAAGCACTGCCAAAGGCCAGGCATTACCGTTTTGAGAGGTGATTTAAGATGATGACACTCCCCTACCAACTTGATGTTAGAGGTTTTCCTTTTCTTTAAGTAGCGCAATTATTAAGATATCCAAAATAGTTCTGAACTATAAATTAAATCCAAGCACCCTTCACCTCTTTTAATTAACTTACCCCCCAATTTCATGCTTCTTGTTTTTCTTTTTTTTTTCCTCTCAGAAGACATCAGCTATCTCCACCTCCTCCACTTCCCCATCTGTCCTTTTCCTCTTGGCGGAAAGAGGCTTTTACTTTATGTTTATTTTAATTAATGGATTTGAATCACAAGTTGATGTTCATCTTTAATAGGTAGTGAAAGGGAAAATCATCTTCTTTAGCTTGTCAGAAAAGAACTGTATGTTCATTGCTGGTGTTTGCCTGAAAATGACTGGGAGCAGGGCAGGGTAAGGTCCCAGAGTTCTGAGTTCTTGCAGAGAACAGACACTGTATCCTAGGATCCCAGGGAGTGAAGATGGGCAAAACTCTTCAGAATGAAATTCTGCTTTCTCGGGAAATGTCTTCATCAAGGGATGCTTAGAAAATATTGCTTGATGTTTAATGGTCTACCAATTGAGGATCAGATTCCCTAGGAACAAAACATAGGATGCAATTTAATTGCTTGATCACTCTGATTAATAAAACCCCCCATGAAGTTTTCCTTTTTTAGATGGACAAGGCAAATAATACCTTTTTTTTTTTTTTAAACCTGCTCTCTTGACTTTATACCTCAGAATATATCCTGGGGCATTTGACTGCCTTGGAATAAATAGGGACAGTATTACATGTGTTCCCTGGAGAAGTGAAATACTACTAATTAAAGCCTTCTTTTGGAAAAACCTCCAGACAAACTCAACATCTTGTCCAGCTCGATGCTGTGTTATAGATAGCATTTTAGAGAAAGTGTGATGAATGACAGTACAGGTTGAAAGTGGAACAGCAGGAATCAATCCACTTGAGAGGTTTCCAGTTCTAGTCTTGGTTCCAACAACCTGCTGTGTGACTTTGGGTAAGTCATTTCACTTCTTGGAACCTCAATTCTCTTGTCTACTACTTTCCTTCCAGCTTAAAAAATCTGTGAGTTTAAAAATTGTAATTACATGAAATTAAGTACGTAATATAATTTAATACTGTAAAATACTGCAGAGCATCATAAACAACACTTTTAAAATGTATTTTTAAAAACAACATTTGAGAACAATCAGTAACAGGCATATAATGATACTTCATTTCTCTTTTGTCTGTGATGTTTCTACCTAAAGCAGATTATATTGACATTTCCTGAATATAAATCATTGAATAAAATGAGCAAGAGCTCTTGTTTACCATTATTATTAAGTTTCCACATTAGTTTTTGAAGGAAAAGCTTTTTTCCCCCATTCTAAGCATAAATTGCCATGCAACAAGAGTGCCATATATTACTGTTGAGAAAAGCAAAACATGCTTTGAGTTAACTACACATTTCAACAGGACCTGCTGAGGTAATTGACAACCAACATCACAGCTCAGAGAAATTCCTCTAAAGCAGCAGAGCTTTAGTTTAATTAGATAATTAGCCCTGGTCAGCCTATAATAAATGCACAAACAATTAGCAATGAATTTGGGCTGCTCAAGCCTGTTTTTTCTTTTCTGTGTTCCTTTGCTTTTGTTAACAACTCTAACTACTGAGCAATTTATGTGTTCACACTAACAATCAACTTTATTATCATAAAACTCTTTGCCAGTGATAAAGCAATGAGACCTGACGTTGGTTACACAACATTAAGTGATTATGTTAAGTAATGCCATTTATTGCCTAGACATCCCGCTGCTATATTATGTCAAACAAACAGGCTTTAAAAAGCAGTGCACACTCCTTGATTTTGATGATTATTTTATTTGTCAAACCCAGGCAACTTGCAAGAAATGTACCTCAATTTGAAGTTCTTTCTCAGTGGCTTGGAGCAGACTTGAATAAAAGGAAACAGTTCCATCAATCTACCAAAAGCAAAACCCTCAAAAACAGCCTTATTTGTGGCGTGAAGATTCTTATGTCTGGAAGGGCTTGAGATAAATTTCAGTAGGTCAAAGCCCTTACTTGGCTGTCTTTTCCTGTTTGGAGACAGTTTTCAGTCTCATGGTTATGTTCCTATGAGTTGATGTCAGGAAGACATTTGTGTTGCTCTGGTTCTGGGCATGTAAACAGAAGTACTTCATTATATATCAGTCAGAAATGGGTTTTGAAAAATGGATATTTTATGTTTCTGCAGGCAGATTATCCATCTACAAAGAGATATCATTTGCCATATCAGAAACTAGTGATTCCAGTAGATTTTATAGAATCCTTAACATACAGAGTGTTCTTATAAAAATGCTGTACTTATTAATCTAATAAGATTTGTTAGAAAATTAATTAGCCAGTCAATAGCAGTTTACGTTTAACTAATGTACTGCTTACTATTTAAGCAGAACTAAAGATGTATAAACAAAATTTTATTCTGATTAGAATATGAACATTGGCTTATAATTTCTTATCTTGAGACTTCCCATCTGGCTGATCTTGGAAATATGTTTGTATTTCTTTTTTCCCCTCAGTAATTACTAGCAATTAGAGTTTCAGAAATGCCAATTTTAATTAAAACTCTCATTTCTAGCATAACGTATGTGAACTATATACAGCCTCTTTATTTTATTCAATTGACTGTTTTGAAAAAGTGATTTAAAGAATTCAGAGCCAGAATAAAGATGTTCCAGTAATATTAAGCAAATAGTGTAAGTCCTTCCAAGTTACGGTGATTTGTATTCTTACTACGGGCACAGTAATTTCATTGCCATTAGTGTTTATATCATCCAAATATTTATTGACTTTATAGCAGTCAGTTCATAGAAGGCAGGGTTTCTCAGCTTCGGCACTGCTGACATTTTGATTGGCTAATTATTTACTGTGGGGGCTGTCCTGTGCCTTGTAGGATGCTTAGCAACATTCCCAGCTTCTATGGACTAGATGACAGCAGCACCAACTGTCGTCCTTCCCGCCCCATTGTGACAACAATAAATATCTCCAGATATTGACAGAAGTCCCCAGGTTGGGGCACAAAAATCACTCCTGGTTTTTAATAATATAGAATAAGACCATGACAATTTCTTCCTTTAAAATAATTTGAACATAAAGTGAAGTGTGTTAAATTTTGATGTCTAAATACTCTAGTAAGCGAAGTCTTAATAGAAATAAAAGAATCAGAGACTTGCTGGCTTCCAGTTTGGAGTGGTTTGCGGGCACTGGGAGAACATGCCTGCTCTCAATTCCACTTGACTCTCCCAGATGGCCCTCTGTAGCATTGGAAGTTTGCACTCTAAGAGTTTATTTTCCTTTTAAAATGTAAATATTCCTGAAAGGAGCATCCCTTTCAGTTTTCAGCTGAAAACTAGCATGTTATTAACATATACCTACTTTTTTTTTATGACAAGGTCCTTTAGGAGAAGGACTTAGGAAAAATTACATCGGGAATTGAGAGTTGGTGAATGGGAAGCAAGCACCATGTGTGGGAAAAGGAATGATAAAAGAGAGACAGAAAGCACTAGAAAAATCCTTTAGACCAGAATTTTTAATGGGTCAGCCTGCATTGCTTTTGCCATGTTTCAGAGTTTGTTTTTTTCCACTACTCCCTGTATATTTACATCCCTTTTGTTGTTGTTAAAGCAGCAAAGACTCTAGTAGATTGTATAGTAGTTGTTGTTTTTTGTTTTTTTTTTTTTAATGTACTTCCTTTGTAACTCTGAATGCTGGGTATCCAAAGTTGCTTTTCAAAAGTTACGGGTAAATGAAATCTAAAAGTTTAGGGAAGTATTGCCTACATTACCTGACATCTAAACCTAACATCCATGCGGACAGAGGAGGCCTGAGCAGTGTGGAGACTGCTTTTCCTCCATTGCTGTCTAACACGTCAGTTTCAGGCCTGCAAGATGGACCTCTCAGCACCACTCAATGGGTACCTTAAGAGATGGCCCTACTTTTGAAATTTAATATCTCTCATAAGTAGATGTTCCAGCTTATATTCAATTAACAAAAAAATTTCTAGTGATTACAATAATGCTCCATTAAAAGGAACTTTCTAAAACAGGGAATCCTGAAGATCTGATGGCTAGCATGCCGAAGCCAGTTCCAGGATATTTTCATAAATGCCCTCAGTAGCTCCCCACACTGAGCTTCCCTATGAGAATATAATTGGCTGAGTCATTCTGCCTGCTTTCATTAATAACCATGTTGTGAAAGCACTGTACTGAACTCTGTGGGGAGGTAGTAGGCACGTACATCCCTGACAGTGGGGAGATTATAATGTAGCTAAGACAGGACACAGGGGGCCAGAATGAGGACAGAAGCAGGGTATGGGGATTTGTACAGCACCCATTCATCAAGAGGAGTGGGGGCTCACACGATACATCAAAGTCAGCTCTCCACAAGGTGCATTAGAAAAAGCTTTTCTGAGGATGTGCAGCTTGGCCCGGGTCTCCACGAAAGAATCGGGAGAACTTGATGGAAGGGATTGAGCAGAGGATTCCAGGTGGAAAAACACAGAGCAAAGGCTCAGCCCCTCTCTCCCCACTCGTGCATCTGCTGAGGAGTCGCATGCTTTTCTGTTTGGCCGAGTGTGTTTTCTGTAGCCCAGAGGGTCACAGAGTCTGCCTTACTTAATGGAATTCTCTCCAGCCTCTGGTAATGCTGCCTGAACTTCCTCACAAGCGTCTCCTCTTTTATGGCCTCTCCCCCTGATAAGGTCGGTCAGCGTGTGTGTTCTCTCTGGCACAGATGTCTGTTCTCCTGCGTGGGGAAGCCTACAGCTCTGCACTGTCGCTAGAAACCAGGGACAGGCAGCCCAGCCCCCAGCAGACACGTTTTTTTTTAAATGTATAAAGTGGTCTTTAGTTAATGGTGCAATTTTCCTGCTCTAAAGCTAAAACAGAGATTTATCTGCCTAAATGAACAGGATTCATGAAAATGAATTTTCCATTTAGCTGTAGTCCCACTGTATGACTTAGTCTCTCATAAATAATTTAGGAAGCCTGGTGGATGCAACTATTTTTATTTTGGCCCTTTGGCACCGGCTTCTGATTATTTATTTTAGAAAGTGCAGTTCATACAGCAATGTCTATTTTGTGTGTGAAGAAAAGTCTTTCTGGAATTTCTATTAACTGCAGAATTTTCACACTTTAGCAGGTGACTCTGAGCATGTTAAAATCGTATTGGTATGGCAAGAAATACTGTTGTTGGGGCAATACATTTATAAAGCACCAATCTTCTGGTGCGTCTGGTTGTAGCTTTGGGACCCTGCTTAGATTTCGTGGGGAGGGGACAGATAAAAGAGAAATCATTTCACACAGTGAAGGTGGTGAAAAAGATGCTCAGAGTGCAACGTAAAGCACCTGGTAGACTTAAAAGTTACTGATTTTACTCTTCCCAAGTTGCTATTGAAATAAAGAGACTGATGGTTGCCAGCGGAGAGGAAGCTGGGGCTGGGTGAAAAAGGTGAAGAGATTAACAAGTACAAATTGCTGTTTACAAAATATAGTCACGAGGATGTGAAGTATAGCATAGGGAATATAGTCAATAATATTGTAGTAATTATGCATGGTGCCAGGTGGGTGCTAGAAATATTGGGGGGAACAGTAAATATGATTAACCACTATGCTATATACTTGAAACTAATACAAAATAATGTTGAATGTAAACTATAATTGAAAAAATAAAATAAAATAAAATAAAAAGAAGTAAAGAAGTGGTCCTTATGGGTAGCAGCTCCCTGAGGGGTCAGAAGAAAGATGAAGTAATGGTGTATTAGTCCGAAACAGTAAGTAATAGAGAATTTTATTTTATGATTGTGGTTTATAGTCTGGTAGTTCATATCTACACTAATAAAAAAGAAACATGCAAATTGACCATACCTCTGCTACGCCCACCAGCCACACCCACCAGCCAACCAGGAGCGAGTATGCAAATTAACCCAACCAAGATGGCTGCGGCCACGGAGTGAGCAGGAGGCTTGGGTTTCCCCGGCAATGGAGGAAGCCAAGCTTCCTAGCTGCTCTGGCCAGCCCTGGCCTCCGCTCAAGGCTACAAAGTTTCAATTATAGAATATAAATAAATCTCAACAAAAATGGCAGCAGCCACAGAGCTGGAGAGACCAGGAGGCTTGGGTTGCTCCCGGTGATGGAGGAAGCCAAGCTTCCTGGCTGGCCCTGGCCTCCGTTCAAGGCTACAAAGTTTCAATTATAGAAGATAAATAAATCTCAGATACCAGGGCCTCTGCTTGGGTCGCTGGGGGCGTGGCTGGCCTGCAAACCACCACAGGCCCCTCGCCCAGGCCGCCCCATGCCCCAAGGGAACCCTCACCCTGATCCGGGACACCCTTCAGGCAAACCAGCCGGCCCCCACCCGTGCACCAGGCCTCTATCCTATCTAATCCTATCTAATAAAAGAAAAATATGCAAATTGACCTTCACTCCAACACACAAGATGGCTGCCCCCATGTGGACACAAGATGGCCACCACAAGATGGCCAGCAGGGGAGGGCAGTTGGGAGGGACCAGGCCTGCAAGGGAAGGCAGTTGGGGGCAATCAAGCCTGCAGGGGAGGGCAGTTAGGGGTGACCAGGCCGGCAGAGGAGGGAAGTTGGGGGCGACTGGGCCTGCAGGGAAGGGCAGTTGCAGCGGGGGGGGGGGGGGGGGGACCCAGGCCTGCAGGGGAGAGCAGTTGGGGGGGGTGACCAGGCCTGCAGGGGAGGGCAGATAGGGGCAATCAGACTGGCAGGGGAGCAGTTAGGCATCAATCAGGATGGCAGGGGAGTGGTTAGCGGGTGATCAGGCTGGCAGGCAGAAGCGGTTAGGGGCAATCAGGAAGGCAGGCAGGCGAGCAGTTGGGAGCCAGCAGTCCTAGATTGTGAGAGGGATGTCCGACTGCCCATTTAGGCCTGATCCTAAACGGGCAGTTGGACATCCCTCGAGGGGTCCCAGATTGGAGAGGGTGCAGGCTGGGCTGAGGGACACACACACCCCGTGCATGAATTTTGTGCACCGGGCCTCTAGTTCTTTAATAATAGCATGTACTTAGAATTTTTTATTCTTTAAATTGCTTAATCTCAATGACAACAGGTTTTCCCAATTACATGCTTCATTTACCTGGTATAACTGGGGACTGGAGTTTTCTTCACAAGAAAATTTGTTAGAAAAATCCATAAAAAACAAGAAATTCTATTCTGAGTTGCCAGAAACTCAGAACTTTCCACCATTGATTTGGTTCTCATTCATTCAATAACTGTATTAAATACCCACTCCATGTATTAGATACTCTTCCATGGGCGAGGTATATAATAGTGATGAGACGGGCAAGATTCCTGTTTGCATGGAACTTACATTCTGGAAGGGGGAATAGATAATAGAAAAAAACAACAACAAAGAACAAGATCATTTCAAAACACCTTAGTACTGGGATAAGGATAACAGAGTGAAGGTAACTGTAGTCTGGAAACGGAAAGAAATCCTCTCAGTGAATGTAGCATTTGAGCTGGACTAGACTGAAGGTCAAGAAGGAGCCAGCCATGTTAAGATCTGGGTCAAACATTCCTGGCAGATGCAGGAATAAGCTTGGTGACTTGAATAAACTAGTTTTTGGGTATACATTTTTATGTGTACTCAAGATAATTTTGTGTTGATAATTCACACGTCCTATCCTTTAGAGTCTAGACCCTCTGTCTTTTCCTGGTGTTACTATTTTTTTCTATTGAACATCTCTGCGTGTCATTCCCAGAGAACCTTCATCACTTTCGTATAGTCTAGGAAGAACAAAAGCAGTCCAAGATAGACAAATATATTGCTATCAGTAGACTCAATTTATATATATGTTGCAAATGGGGATGGGGCAGCAAAGGAAGCTATAGGCTCTTAAGAGTGTTAACCTGTGTGGACCCTACTCCTTTCTTCTTGCCTGGACTTTAAAGTTCAGCCCCTAGCTGTGGACCCAGATGCTTAGAATTAACATCTTTGACCTCCTGTCTCCTCCATCTCCTCATGCTAGTTTCTTTAACCAAGAACTTCCCTTTGTTAGTTTTTAGAAAAAGTGACAGACTTCCGGTTCTTCATCCTAGCTAGTTAACAATTGAGTACAGGCATATCTTGGAGATACTGCGGGTTCAGTTCCAGACCACTATAGTGAAGCAAATGAATTGTTTGGTTACCCAGTGCATAGAAAAGTTATATTTACTCCATACTGTAGTTTATTAAGTGTGCAGTAGCATTATGTCTAAGAAATCAATGTACATGCCTTAATTAAAAAATACTTTATTGCTAAAAAATACTAGCAATCATCCGAGCCTTCAGTGAGTCATAATCTTTTGCGTGTGGAGGGTCTTGCCTTGATGTTAACGGCTGCTGACTGATCAGGCTGGTGGTTGCTGAAGGCTGGGGTGGCTGTGGCAATTTCTTAAAATAAGACAACAATGAAGTTTGCCACATCAATGGACTCTTCCTTTCATGAACGATTTCTCTGTAGCATGAGATGCTGTTTGACGGCATTTTACCCACAGAACTTCTTTCAAAATTGGAGTCAGTCCTCTCAGACCCTGCCACTGCTTAATCAACCTAGTTCATGTAATCTTCTAAATCCTTTTCTGTCGTTTCAACAACCTTCACAGCACCTCTACCAGGAGTAGATTCTATCTCAGGAAACCACTTTGTTTGCTCATCCATAAGAAGCAATTTCTCATCCATTAAAGTTATATGAGATTGTAGCAGTTTAGTTACATGTTTAGGCTCTACTTCTAATTCTAGTTCTCTTGCTATTTCTACCACCTCTGCAGTTCCTCCACTGAAGTCTCGAAACCCTTCAAAATCATCCATGAGGGTTGGAATCAACTTCTTCCAAGTTCCTGTTAATGTTTATATTTTGACCTCTTCACATGAATCACTAATGTTTTTAATGGCATCTAGGATGGTGAATTCTTTACAGGTTTTCAATTTACTTTGTCCAGATCCATCAGAGGAATCTCTATCTATGGCAGCTATTGCCTTTGAAATGTATTTCTTCATAATAAGGCTTGAAACTCAAAATTACTCCTTGATCCATGTGCTGCAGAATGGGTATAAAAACAATATTGTACATCTTCATTAGAACACTTGAGTGACCAGGTGCATGGTGAATGAGCAGAAATATTTTGACTCTTTTTTGTGGGTGGTAGGTCTCAACAGTGGGCTTAAACTATGCAGTAAACCATGTAAATAGATGTACTGTCATTCAGGTTTTGTTCCATTTATAGAGCACAGCCAGAGTAGATTTAGCATAATTTCTAAGGGACCTATGCCTTTCAAAATGAGCATTGGCTTCAACTTAAAATCACCAGCTGCATTAGCCCCTAGCAAGAGAGTTAGCCTGTCCTTTGAAGCTTTGAAGCCAGGCATTGACTTCTCCTCTTTAGCTATGAAAGTCCTAGATGGCATCATTTTCCAATATGTCTTTTTGGGGTCTACATTGAAAATCCATTGTTCAGTGTAGCCATCTTCATTAATTACATTAGCTAGGTCTTCTGGATAATTAGCTGCAGCTTCTACATCCGCACTTGCTGCTTCACCTTTCACTTTTATGTTATGGAGATGGCTTTTTCCCTAAACCTCATGAACTGATCTCTGCTAGCTTCCAACTTGTCTTCTGCAGCTTCTTCACCTCTCTCAGCCTTCAGAGAATTACAGAGTTAGGGCTTGCTCTGGGTTAGGCTTTGGGTTAAGGCAGCGATAGCGAACCTATGACACGCGTGTCAGCACTGACACGCGTAGCCATTTCTGATGACACGCGGCCGCATGCCGAGGATGAAACATTTGCTGCTCCTGAGGATGAAACATTTGCGACTAGAGTCTTGGAGTTAGTTTTTTCCTCAAAGTGACACACTACCCGAGTTATGCTCAGTTTTTTGGTGAAGTTTGACACACCAAGCTCAAAAGGTTGCCCATCACTGGATTAAGGGAATGTTGTGGCTGGTTTGATCTTCTATCCAGACCACTAAGACTTTCTCCATATCAGCAATAAGGCTGTTTCACTTTCTTATCATTCATATGTTCACTGGAGTAGCACTTTTAATTGCTTTCAAAAACTTTTAAAATTTTAATTATAACTTGGCTAACTGAATGGTGCAAGAGGTCTAACTTTCAGCTTGTCTTGGCTTTTGCGATGCCTTTCTTGCTAAGCATAATCATTTCTAGCTTTTGATTTAAAGTGAGAGACATGTGACTCTTCCTTTCACTGAATACTTAGAGGCCACTGTAGGGTTATTTGTTGACCTAATTTCAATATTGTTGTGCGTCAGGTAATAAGAACTCCTGAGGAGAGGCAGAGAAACGGGGAACAGCAGGTTGGTGGAGCAGTCAGAACACACAACATTTATTAATTTAGTTTGCCCTCTAATATGGGCACAGCTCGTAGCATCCTCAAACAATTATAGTAGTAGTATCAAAGATCACTAATCACCATAACAAATATAATAATGATGAAAAATTTGAAATATTGTGAGAATTACCAAAATGTTACATGGAGATACAAAATAAGCAAATGCAGTTGAAAAGCATGGCGCCAATAAACTTGCTGAGTGCGGGGTTGTCACAAACCTTCAGTTTGTGAAAAATGTATTATCTGTGAAGTTAAACAAAGCGAAGTGCAATAGAACAAGGCATGCCGATAGACCTGTGCAAGCTGTTTCTGTTTCCTTACACCGTGCACTTGGACTGTAAGTTGACATAGTCTTCACTAGACATAGACTCTCTTCCAGATTTTTCTTCTCCGGTCTTTTAAAGGAGGATGTTACTATGAAGAATTATTAAAAATACCTAGATGATTTGAGGGGTGTCAAATTTTAATCCACAGAAAGTGAGAAAATTTATTCCCAAGTTCACTTTCATCTGTTAGTGAAATGTTAATGTATGAAAGCTATTCAAAACTTTGTCCAAGTCCTGTGGTGTGTGGTAAATAGTTAGACATTGCCTGCAACTAAGATTTCTTCAGTATTTTAGAAAAGCCATCACAAGTTTTCTGCCCGGTCCAGATGGTAATAGATAACCTAGCTGTCATGCCAGTATCCCTGGGCCTGGCTCTTCCGAAGGTGCTGCCAGGATATTGGACAGTTGATAAAAAGAACAGATTGACCAAAGAGATGTGTATGTGTGAGTCAATGAAGATAAATGATCTTTTATTGTGAAAATAGTATCTAGTTAATATTTCACAACTGAAAATTCCCCTCTCTTTCACACCCACTAGTCAAGCTTCTCTTCTGTTTAATATTTAAAATAAAATAGTTCAGCTCTCTCCAGAGGCCTTGGGACTTCCCCGGTGCCACAGGTTGTGATGTGTCTTTTCTCACCTCTAGACTGGGGAAACCCCATGCCAGGCAAAGGGCCAATTTTAGCCCAGCAGCTCATTAAGGAGATTCAGAATCTAGGGAGCCACAGTGAGACAATTACAGGAAGGAGACAAATATAGGGAAACAATACCTGAAGTGGGCACTCTGACCAAGTTAACTGCTATCTAATATCTTAGAAAGAGGCCTGGGGATTAGTGAATGAGGCAGTGTGGAAATTGGGAAAGATTTTAGTTCACAAATGTTAGAGGGAATTTCATGGGTAACAATCTTCAGGAGAAAAGGCCATTTATTTTTAAGAACCCCAAGGGATGGTATACGAGCTGTAAGAGAAAATCAGTCTCAAAACCCCAAGGACTCACCACTTGGGGACTAACTAAGGAAGGGGCTCTTGGCAATCATCTGGTTTGTCCTCTGACTCCAGCTGCAGGCCTGTCTCTCAGGGCTCCCTGACTGATGGCCACCGACTTCCATGTAGCCCTCGGAGAGCAGGTGTGCCCATTGTTGGCCAGATATGAGCGAGGCGGCCATCCCTCGACTGGATAGTGCAGTTGGTAAAAGTTCTTCATGAAACCGCCTTCCTCTAATCTGCAGCCAGGGATCTTCCTTTGACATGCAACATACCTTCTCTGCTTTTCTCAAGACTCATTCCAAATATTTGAAGACACTTCACCATCCTATAGCTTCTAAGTTTTCTCTTCTGCATGTGAACTAACAGCCTTCCGCTCTCCTCATGTTCTAGTCAACCTTTCCTGGACTAGCTGACTGTAGAGAGAGCTCTTTCATGAAACCTGGGGCGGGAATGAAACATCATTCTCTGGGCAAGGTCACCCTAGATTTAGGCTGTTTTTATTGGCACAGAATGTGATCGATCTTGAAGATGTTCCATGTGAGCTTGAGAAGAATGTGTGTTCTGCTGTTGTTGCATGAAGTAGTCTGTAGATGTTTGTTACATCCAGTTGATGGGTGTGTTGTTGAGTTCAATTATGGCCTTACTGATTTTCTGCCTAATGGATCTGTCCTTTTCCTGATATAGGGTGTGCAATGTAAAACATCACTAACAGAATTTAGTAACCAGCCTCACTCACTGGATTTCCATCAAAAGATTGTCGACTACCTCAACCTCCCCATTATTTCCCTTAAACTCTCACCCACCCCAAAACAAAAGAAACATTTAACTGACAAAGATTCACCATGGTAGAGGATATTCTAAAGAACTTGCTGAAGGTTCTGAAGGAAATGACAAAAGAGTTCTCCACATGTTTAACCAATAACATCATCCTCAGGATAAACGCATATCTTCCTGAAGTACCTATCTAGCCCCCTTTCTAGGTTGAAAACTTTTGTTCTATATGTTTAAAAACCAGCTGTGGTGCTTTCCATTCCGCCATTCATCTTGAACTACTGTCACTGATGGTTCTCTTATTTGGTCCAGAAAACAGCACTGGGTTGTTACATCGAGGAACAGGTCTGGTTTCCACTGTCAGTTCTGACCTCAGCCATGGATCTAAAGATGGCACTGAACAGATTGGATCCAATAGCTCTATTGGTAACATGTCCCCTCCTGGCTGCATGATTCTAGGTATCTTTAACAGTCATAGTTGGTCTGAAAAGCTTTTTGATTAAAAAACAGTTTTGAAATGTAAATATGTGAAACAAGTTTTAGAAGTGCACAGAAAACTATGTTCTAAAGATAGAAATGAAGTGTTTTGCCCCATTCAGTTAGGAGTCCAGGCTAAGTCCTTCTGGTGATAAGTCCTATTAAGGCTCCATAGGCATGATAAACTTGGACAAAAACTGCAGTGTATTTTTATTTAGAGCTCTTTTAGGGTAGTGTCCTCATGCAAGGAGTAAGCGAGGGGGCATTTTTAAAGCATCCTGAAATGGGTATCAGAGAAGGCACACTCATTGACCATCAGGAGAGAGATTTTATCTCTGAGAGCCCTGGCTATTAAGAATGATACACGCCCTGGCCAGCATGGCTCAGTTGGTTGAGCGTTGTCCTGTGCACCGAAAAGTCACCAGTTCGATTCCCGGTCAGGGCACATTCCCAGGTTGCAGGTTCAATCCCCAGTTGGGGAGGCAACCGATCAATGTTTCTCTCTCTCCCTCCTCCTTCCTTTCTCTCTCTAATCAATGGAAACATATTAGAAGAAAAAAAGAATGATACATAATTTTCTTTCGAAAGATTTTATTATATAACAAGCATGTCTTAGTTGACACTTTAGACCTTTAACAACATTTTAAATATCTTCTATAAAAAGATAATTTATGATAAATCATTTAATAGAATAAAATGCTCTTCTTCCAATTTATAAAACATCTGTATCTGGATATAGTACTTTTGTGTGTCCACAGTGATTTCATCTCTCCATATAATTTGTGCACAGACATATTGTATTTTAGTTTATAAGAATAAAAACCCAAAGTCATAGCCATTTTTTTAAGGACAAATCTCTTTTCTGTCAAATGATTTCATAGTTCTATTTTTTTTTAAGTTCCTGATGCCCCTTTGCCTGTGGCTATAGGAGCAGTGTATGTGGCCCCTCTTACAATCAATGAGACACCTCACTGTAGGCAGATTGTAGGTGGCTAAGGGGAAATAGAGACTCTTTAACTGGTGAACCAAAGAGCCTCAAAACCTTTTTCACCACAACTGAGGTTGGCGTTTATGACCACGTGGACTTCAGAATATCTGGTTCTGCTAAGGCTGATGTGGCGGCATGGAACATGATGATAAATAAGCTTGAGTCTATCAAAGAGCTACACAGTGTCCCCCAGATAACTGGGAATTGATAGGAGCTCAATGCTGCTGCAGGTGAAATGAGCTTATTAACGAAAATTTAGAACCTGGGACATATGCTAATAAGGATAGTATCATGTCAGAGAGGGTGCTTTGGACTCATAGAAAACAAACTGTAAGTCTTTTACAAAAGGAGGGATTTATTATCTCACAAAATGAAAGCTTAGCAGAAAGGCAGTTTCAGTGTTGTTTAATTTAGTGGTTCCACAATGATATCAAGACCCCAGTTTCTGTTTCGTTATTCTCAACATGTTGGCCTTTTCCTCGGTTTATCTCCTCATGGTTGCAAGATAGCTGCTGATGCCCCAGTCAGTACTTACTTTTTTTGAGAGAAAGTTTCTCAATTTGCCTCTTATCAGGGAGGAAAACTTTTTATGAAGATCCTTAGCAGACTTCCGCTCACAAATCATTGGCCAGAATTATGTTGCATGTTGATTCCTAAAACAATGACTGATTTGAGAAATAGAATTACTATGATTGGATTAGATGAAGATTCACCCCCTAGACATTTGAAGGGGCATCTTCACTGAGTATAGGTCATATGAAGAGTGATCAAGATGAGGATTCAATTAACAATGAAGAAGTGGGGCAAAGGGTTGTAGGGTGGGCAACTAATACTGTCTATTACAAGCACTGTATATTTGAATAGCACACCTCCTATCTCATTTAATAAAATTATTCCATGGCGCTGGAAGAGAAAAGTGATTAGTTTTATCCCTTACCATCACTGGAAACAGGAAAGACGTACTCATGCATGAAAAGTAGAAGCCATATTTCTGTTACTCTGTAATAGTCAAAAGAAAGTAAGTTTTTCAAGATAGAAAAGAAAAGCAAGGGAACACTGAAGACACTATTCACTGACTACTCAGCGGCCATTTTCACCTTTTCACTCTTTTCTTCCTTGCCAATGAAACTTGATTTCTTCTGGCAGCATTTTACTGACTCCTGGGGCCAACTCTAGATTATCCAAGCCTATCAAAGTAGTGTCATTAGCAGATACACACATTTCTTGCTGTTAGTGGTAGCCATATGATACCGCTTGGCCAACACGTAGAAATCCTCTGGGGGTGAGGCTTCTGGGAAAGCTTTTGTTTTCTTGATAAAAGGGACAAGTGCTAGCAGAGAGCTTACTGGGACCTCCCTTCCCTTTTCTTCCTGCCGTTAATGTAAATGGGATGTCATTTGCTATAGCAGCACTCTTGACAACATGGGAGAGCCATCGTGGGGAGAAAGTTGTCACGTTAGCAAATGGTAGAATAGAAAGATAAGAGATCCTGAGTCACAGGACCAAGCCTGGAACTGACTACTTTCAAATTTCTGGTTATGTGAGGTAACTTAATGCCCCCATTGCTTAAATGACCAAGTTGGGTATTCTATTACTTGCAACTTAATACATATTGACTGGTACAAAAGCAATGAACAATATCTCATGTAGATACTATGGCTATCTCATCACTTCTCTTCCCCCAACATTTTTGTTATACTTTGCCTCTGGGTTCAGAGAGCCCGATATACAGCCCTTCAACTCCATCTCACTCAGATTATTCCATTCTTATACACCCTCAGCACTGCAGGATCTACTTGATTTTCTAACGCTTTTCTAAAGCTACTCATGGTTTCGTTCCCAACTAGATTTGAAATTCCTTCAGGACAGAGACTGGGCTTCTTACTCTTCTGGTGTCTATTTCTGTGCTTGGTGTAGAAAGGATTTAGTGATGAGATGTGAATGAATAATGTGGCTTTTCTTCATTTCAGCCAGCAGCGAAGGAAGTAAGCAAATTACTTAAGAAGGCACAAACTTACCACCTTCTTGGTCTCTAAGTTGGAAAACAGAGATTATGGAATATATCCTATGGTGACTTCTTCGTGCTATATCACTAATCATCAGAAGTGGGCATTATTTGAATTTTAGTTACATAGCAATATTTCCTTTCTTTATGAACAACTTAGATGCAGGATTGGGCAGCATCCTGTAATGGTTAGCTTGAGACAATGCATTTTAGGGAAGCATCCCCATGTATTTGAGTTATAGATGGCAAATGTGGAATAAAGGAACTTAATAGCTTAAGGAAGATCGCCAATGGACATTGTGATTTTGGGGGCGGTTGGATTGCTACAACTAAAAAATTCCCTTGCATGAGTTTGTCAGTTTCAGGGGATTTTGGTCATGATTCAGTGAAGTGGAACTTCTGGTTGAAATGAGAATCTCATGGCCTTTGTGCATCTTTGCTCATAGCCAGGATGGCACCTTGGGTACGTTGATGTCCATCACCAGCTCTGCACATGTTTTTGCTTACAGCACATGCTCTCTCTGGGTCACCTCCTTAATCCAAAGCCTCTGCTGCTATTTCTTTCTCCTCAAGCACAAGTGTTTTTTGTGGTCACTCCAATACAGTGCTGTATGCTGACGACTGTGGGTTTTCCTTAAGGTAACTGTGGGTGGCCCCTCCATTTATTTTCTTGCTTCCTTTTTGTTTCTGCAAATTCTGCCCTCCACTTTCCCCTGAAGCACATGCTGTTCATGTAATCTGAATGGCCATTTAGAGGAAAGATCAGAAGTTTGTTGTTTCATTACCAACATAAATCAAAACTTTGTGTTCGCATTGCAATCCGAGTGCGTCCAGGAATAGCTTTGGGATTGCTAAGTGTCTGGAGAGCACTGACTACACAGACATGTTTTGAAGCCGGCTATAATAGTTTCTACAGCTGTTAACAGTTCGTAGAAGAAAGGCAGCATTATATATCAGCGTTTAAAATGTGCATGACTCGCATTGCACAGAAGTCAGATTGGGATAGAATCAGATTTTTTTTTCTGAAACTTGGCCAGGAAAGTCTTCAATAACTAGAGAAATTCTTTTCACTGCTGAAATCAACATGAAGGACATTGTGTTATTATAATTGCTTATAGCTCACCATGAAAGTTGTCTTTGTGTGAGTGGATGTACGGGCTGTACTGTTTTGTTTTTATTTATTCTGCATTCTTTATTCTAATGTCCTTTCCTTTTTCCTGACCAGAAAGATTGTTATTGAGCCCTTCACAAAGCTGAAATAATGCAGTGTGTTAAAAAAAATGTTAACAATTCAAAGAAGTTATAAAAATTTATAAGTTGGCTGAATGCTTGGGAAATTTCTGCATATTTTAATATAAATAGGTAATGCAAATATTTGTTCATTGCATTGAGAGGTGAGTCTCTGTTTTCCAAAAGGCCCTGCTATTTAAATTAGACTCACTTGATTGTATTGAATTACGGAGTTTCCATTTTGAATAATGGCAAATATTAAATGCCACAGTTGTTATCAAATATAAAAACTTAGTAAGTTAGATGTGTTACTGCATCATGGGGTTAAAAAATTTTCAGAAATTAGTAGAAATTGCTTCATGATTAGAATTTCCATGATGGTAACTTGCTTAATAATTTTTTTTGAGATTTCCAAGTTGAGATTTTGTGCACAAAAATAACTATCTGGACCACATATGTACCCTGTCGACTTAATTCAATGTAGGAAGGGGAGAGAATATATAAGAAAAGAAATTGAGTAAAAATTGGAAAAAAAGTGTAAGAGGAACTCTTTCTATTGAGCTATAACCCAGTATACACACATGCCTGGCCAGAGTGGCTCAGTTGGTTGAGCATTGTCCATTGCACCAAAAGTTTACCAGTTTGCACATAACTAGGTAGCAGTTTTGATTCCCCAGTTAGGGAGTATGGAGAAGTCTCTCTCTCTCTCTCTCTCTCTCTCTCTCTCTCTCTCTCTCTCTCTGTATGTCCTCAGGTGGATTAAAAAAAGTCACATTATTAAGGTTTTTACAGTAGGATAAAGATCTAAGGCCTTATCTCTTTCTGAGGTAGTATGGGAAGCTAGAGCTTCCCAGGTGGCACTAACCGGGACAAAACCCACCGAGTGGAGTTAGTTTCCAGAGGTGGAGATAGCCATGTAGGATGCTGGGTCAGCTTGATCTTAGCATAGACCTTGAGGTTCCCTTTGAGAGTACTAATGCATTCCCATACTCCACCGTTACAAGCTCCTCATTCACCAGCTAATATTTCAGCAATTAGTGAAGAAAGTGATAAGGACAGAGAGAAATAGGAAGGGATGAAGGAAGACTCCTAGGATGAAGGGGGTGCCTACCCCATAAACTTTACATACCACCTCACATTTTATTAAGGCATTGGCCTCCGGCCCCTCACTTCTTCACATTCGTGGCTTAGCACCACAAGTATCATCTCTGAGCCTCTCTGAGGCTTGTGGAAACTAAGGACCCACCTGGAGGAGTTTACCTTTCCCTGGGGAAAACGATAATGTTTTCAGGGGAGACCAGGCATGGAAATGTGCACTTTCCTAAACGAAGAGGCCCTACTTGATTGAGAAATAAGATGACTAGCTGACGTTTTTATTGAGGGCTTATGATGTGCCAAGCACTGTATTGTCTTGTTTAAGAACAGAAATGCCAGTGGTAGCAGGACCAGCAGAGGGAAATATAAAAGTAGTTTGATGGAGGATGGTCCATAAGCCAGAAGTGAGCTGGAAAAGAAACAGGAAAACTGGACTTGGATCTGGGTTTCTCCAAACACTGAGGATCCTTGGTAAATACTTTGTCCTCATTAAAGACTGAGGACAAAAAATAAAATAAGAATAAATACCAGCCTGGAATATGCAATTCAGATTTCTCAGCCAGGAAAATGGCCCTAGAACAGCGATTTTCAACCTTTTTCATCTCATGGCACACCTAAACTAATTTCTAAAATTCTGCAGTACACCAAAAAATAAAAATAAAAAAAAATAAAAAAAAATCTTTTGTTCATCTGACATAAAATAGCTATAATTTCGATTTATTCACACTGGACGACTATTGTGTTGACTGCTGTCATTGTTTTATTTGACAGTCTAAGGGAAGAGAGGTCAGTGCCCCTGATTAAATAGGTACTAAATGTTTTAACAATTCTTGTGACACACCAGTTGAAAATCGCTGCCCTAGAGCAATGGTTTTGGTTTTGGTTTTTGCCTTCTCAGAGCTGTAGAAGGAACTCTTAGAAGTTGAGAAATGCTAAGGGCTCTTTCAAGACACATACACACGCACATGCACATGCACATGCACATGTGCATGCAAAATGTTGCACACTATTTCTGGGGTTGGGTTGCCAGATCCTTTGGAGCCAGCTTTCTTAGGTGGGTGGGATGTGTCATCAGCAGCCAGATAATAGGCAATACTTTTAGGTGCAAACAGAAAGGATGGCAGGAAGTCAGAGAGAGAGCCTAGCAGGGGTTTCCCAGCTGGAGGAAGGGAAGCAAGCAGCAAATCGTGTTTCATCGAGGTGGGAGCTGGTGCTGGGAATGACTAGCTATAGGTGTCAGCCTAGGCATGAGGACTGAGATTTAGGGGGATAATGTTCATCTGGAGACTCCCAGACTATTGGGAAAGGAGCAAAGGCTAGGCATCAGGAATCATGTAAGAAGAGAGTAACTGACACAGGGCTAGACGGTGCAGACCCAGTAATCAAAACTAGAGTTAGAGCTGACTTGAATGGGCTCAGGATTACTCGGCAAGATTTTCCTGTCTACAGATAGTTGGTTTCAGACCCTGGCAGGGGCTAAGCCTTAGGCAGGGCAATGTGGGCCCATCTCTGGGAATCTGGTGGGAAGGAGGGAGCTGGGCAATGAATCTGTTTAGTTATTACAACTCTGATGGTATCCCTCTTCAAAGCTTGAGTAACTTGGCTAAGGGTGTGCGTGAATTGCCATTTCAGATCTTCTTATCACATTAATTTTGAGACCAGAGAATGTTCCTTACTTTTTGCACTTTTCTCATCTTGTAGATTTGTCCATTTATTTGCATTTGCCTTTAACCTGCCACTCCTGCACCATCAGCCAGTTCTGTTCCATTCTCTCACTGGGAGATCCACTGATCTTCCTGTCTTGATCTTCCTCAGCAAAAGAAAAGATGGCACCATTTGTTAGTCCATCAGATATTTTTGGAAATTTACAAGTCTGTAAAATCTAAATATTGGAAATTATTGGATTACTAGTGGCCCGGTGTATGGATTCGTGCACATTGAAAGGAAATTAATTAGAATTCCTGGGGTGGCGCTGTGGCTCGAAGGGCATCTGTGGAGTGAGCAGAGTCTCTCCGGAAGGTGGGGTCCCTCGGTCTGGCCTGTGAGGATCGAGCCGAAACCGGCTCTCCGACATCTCCCGAGGGGTCCCAGAGTACGAGAAGGCACTCTGCAAAGTTGCTGTCTTACAGGGTGTGGAACACAAACGCAAGTGTGCAATAAACCAGATTTGGGGCTGCCTATAGTGCCCCAAGAACAACATAACCCACGGCTGAAGGTGTAATTGCATGGCCCTGCAAGGACTCAGGATCCCTCCTCTCTAGTTCTGGGGTGCATCACCCAAGAACTGCCACTGCCAAGTCACTGCAGCTCCTGCATTGAGCATCTGCCCCCCGGTGCCATAGGTACCAGATGGTTGGATGGTCAGATGGTCACTTAGCCTTTTATATATAGATACTAGAGCCCCAGTGCATTAAATTCGTGCATAGGTAGGGTCTCTAGGCCTGGCTGGCGATCAGGGCCATCAGGTTCCCCGCCTCCCCACCTATCACCTCCTCCTTCCCTTGCCACCTGTGCGCTGCCACCACCACATGGTTCCCGCTTCTCCTTCCCTTGCTCTCTCAGCGCCCTGCCGCTGGTTGCCCACCATGTACAGTGCCGCCCCCTGGTGGTCAGCACATGTCAAAGTGTCCCAAGGGGACACTTTGCATATTAGCTTTTTTTTTCCTTCTTTTTTTCTGTTGAGAAATCAGCTGACAATCGTATGGGTGCTCCCTTGTTAGCTTTTTATATATATAGATAGTGTCCTTGATTGGGTAGAGTAAGTACTCAAAAAATATTTATAGTTATATTGAATGAATAGTTAAATGAGACATGAATTGTATTACATAAAACTAAGGGCTGAACTACATGCTTGCCTCACTTTGATATCTCTTGAAAGATTAATGTTGAGACAGGCCGAGGTCCCCATATGCATGGTAATTAGTAGATTGAGCCACTCTTGACTATTCAGCAGAGTAGACAATCTGTCTACTTAAGTGGTGACACTTGATGGTATCTTATCTAATAATAGACAAACAGGTAAATTGACCATACCTCTGCTACGCCCACAGCCAATCAGAGTGAGTATGCAAATTAGAAGGCCAAAGATGGTGGAGTGGCCAGGCGGGGCAGGACGCCTGCTATGAGAGGGAGGGAGGGTAGGGGGTGAAGGGATCTACAGGAGTGGAATACCGGAGCGAAGACAAGACTGCAGACTCTGGAGTCTGCAGCGAAGATGAAGATGGCAGTCTGCAGCGAAGATGGCAGACTCCGGCCTGAGTCTGCAGCAAAGACGAAGAAGGCAGACTCTGGCCGGAGTGAAGGCCTGGGTCCCGGGTGCCGGAGGAAAACGGGTGCTGGAAGCCAAGGGAAGGAAGGCCTATTGCACGAATCTCTTTGTGCAACGGGCCTCTAGTTTAGTATATTGAAGTAGTGCTGTTATCTTTGGTACAGTAGTAATTATTGTCAACTATTAATCGGTTGCTGGAATTTTAGAATGGAACAAACATAAAAGCGGAGACCATTTAGCTGATGGGGAAATAGGGATAGGACAGACTCCCAGTGATTTCCCACTCTGGAGGGTGCTGTTTCACAGAGTGAATGTGTGGCTTAAATCATGGACATTTAACAGTAATTAATTAAACTGATTTAGGAGCTTTAGTAAGTACTAGCTGAAATTTATGATGTGGAATTTGAAAAGTCATGAATACAGTGAAGATTAGAGGAAACAAGTAATGAGATATGAAGGAGAGTAATACCTTTTGAATGAAGGTCAGGCCAAATATTGTAAGAGTTTTTGTGCTTGAATTGATGAGAGTTTTCTTCCTCAGATTATATTAAAATTATAAAGAGGAGGCTTTTCTCCCCTTAGATGGCTATATTGAGTAGGAGATCAGTTGCTCGAATTTACCTACCCTTTGGTCTAGTACAGTGGTCGGCAAACCTGTGGCTCGCCAGCTGCGGTTTGCCACTCTGTTGACTAATGAGTTTGCCGACCACTGCTAAGGCATTACCCTTACCCAGAAGTTTTGACTTCAGGTTAAATACATTAGTACATTATTAAAATGTTTTTTAAGTGTTTTTCCCTAGCAGTGTTCGGCAAGCTCATTAGTCAACAGAGCGGCAAACTGCGGCACGTGAGCCGCATATGGCTCGCGAGCCGCAGTTTGCCGACCAAAGAAACACAAGGTAACTTGAAGTATAAATCAGAGTGATTTAAAATATAATTATTTGGGCACTGGAATGCCCATGGCAAGTTAGATAGCTGCAGTTCAAAGAAGGAATAAGAATCCAAGAATTGAAGAATTTTTTGTCAAATAAGAAAGCATCAATAAGTAGGCAAATTTTCTCATCAAACAAAGAATCTCGCCCTGGCCAGGTGGTTCATTAGAGTGTCATCCCATACACCAAAAGGTTTCAGGTTCAATTCCTGGTCAGGACCCATGCTCAGGTTGTGGGTTCAATCCCCGATCGGGGTGTATATGGGAGGCAACCAATAGATGTTTCTCTCCCCCCCCACCCCCCCACACACACACACCTCTCTCAAAATCAATAAGCATATCCTCAGGTGAGGATTAAGAAAATAGTAAAAAACATAAATATGGACCTCTACATTTCTGAGATAAATAATAATTTAAAAGTGAAAAAATGTAGCACTCCTCATAAAGATTGCTAATGCTTTTAAGTGGCTGAGTTGTGTGTGTATATGCATGGGTCACAGAGCACAGGGTAGTAAGAGTGGAAGAAATCATGAGAGACAGAGGACAGAGATCATTGGC
This sequence comes from Eptesicus fuscus, assembly GCF_027574615.1. NCBI lineage: Eukaryota > Metazoa > Chordata > Mammalia > Chiroptera > Vespertilionidae > Eptesicus > Eptesicus fuscus. The sequence continues at coordinate 24,673,941 of NC_072489.1, forward strand.
TAGGGGCAATCACCTGACTCATCTCTGCTTCCTCATTAGTACCTTGACTCCTCACCACTTCTCACACTCCTTTCCACTTCTTGATGCCAATACTTTCTGCCCAACTGAGAACTCAGTTACTTCTCAAATTGGTGAAACACTTTAATCTTGCTTACTTCTTAGCTATAGTTAAGGGTGAGGGTCAGGACAGAGGGAAAGAATGAGGTGAAGTTTCAGTGTTGGTCTTGGGAAATGACAAAGTTTATGTAAGGTGAATGTGGTATAAATAAAGGAGGGATATAAAGTTCTCCAGAAGTTCTGAAGGGGAGATTACCTTCATGGGCAACCAGGAAAGTCTTCAGAGAGGAGATAACATTGAAAGGATGGGTAGGATTTTGATAGACATAGATGGAAGAACATTCCAGGAGGTGAAAGATAGCCCAAGCAAAGGTGTCATGGGGAAAAATACAGGTTCCAGGAATGGCATGTAATTCAGTGTAGCTGGAGATAAAATAGGCACAGTAAATAGAGACCAGCTTACGAGAGGCCATAAATTCCAGGTTAATATTTTATTTGCTATAGAAATAAACTCCTGACACAACTCACTAAATATGAATGTTCATCTCCTAAAACTTATGCTTGATAAGGATTGATTTTTCACAACAAACACTTTCTAAAAGTAGGGGCACAATTGCACATTGCTAAGCCATCCCTTAGTATCTTGAAGGCAAGGGCTTGGCCAGCTTAACCAAAGCATAGGTTGTCTATGAAGTTCAGGAAATCACAGAGCATTTTGGGATTCTGAAGTGTGTGTGGTGGCGTCTTCTTTCTTTTAAAAAATTAATTTGTCTTTATCATGTGGTCACTTACACGGTAAATGTGGCAGACTGTATTTTCCATAAATGGCAAAATCAAGCTTTCCCATTCATCGAAATCTTATTACCTAGGGCCATCGTCGGCAAACTGTGGCTCGTGAGCCACATGCGGCTCTTTGGCCCCTTGAGTGTGGCTCTTCCACAAAATACCACGGCCTGGGGGAGTCTATTTTGAAGAAGTGGCATTAGAAGAAGTTTAAGTTTAAAAAATTTGGCTCTCAAAAGAAATGTCAATCGTTGTACTGTTGATATTTGGCTCTGTTGACTAATGAGTTTGCCTACCACTGACCTAGGGATCTTGACTTTCCCCCTGTCAAGAGATGGGCTCTATGTCCTCCTCAGGCTGGCCTGTGGTTATGGTGGAAATGGCATTATATAACCTCCGAGGCTCTGTCATTAAAAGCCATGCAGCTTCCTCCTAGTTCTCTTGGGACATTGGCCTTTGGAGCCCTACACCCCTATTTAGGAAGTCGGGAGTCTCCACACTGTGAGGAACCCCAGGCCACTTACAGGCCCTCTGGTTGGCAGCCAGCATCAACCACCAGAAATGTGATTGAAAAATGCCTCCATATGATTCTTGGCCCCAGAAGTTGAATCACCTATGCCCTCAGGTCCTTCTTGCTGAAGACCCAGGTGTCACAGAGCAGAGAAAAATAGCCCCCATTGTGTCCTTTCCAAATTCCTGGCACACAGCCTCTGAGTATAACAACATGGTTATTTTATGCAGCTAGGTTTGGTGATGTGTTATGCTGCGGTACCCCTACAGCAGTGCAATGATGGCCTTTACTAGTCCATCTCTCTCTGCTCAGCAGGATTAGAGTTGCAGAGGAGGGTCGGAGGGAATTATCATTGTTTAGAAGATCCTGTTAGGTGATTTACATATATTATCTCATTTGATCTTCCTAACAACATTATGAGATTAATATTACCAACCCTATTGCACAGAAATCTAAGGCTCAGAGAAGTTAAGTGACTTCCCTTAGGTCACACAGCTAGGGAAAAAACCCTGATTTTTCTGTCTCTGTAGTTCAAAGGGTTTTCCTACCACATGAGGCCTCCCTAGGCTGGGTGAGAACCCCCACGGAAGCACATGAACAGTGAATTCTGCTACCTAGATCACCTGTACATCAGATGACACACTTGCTGAGCCCCTGCGCCAGGAGCTGTGAGAGAGATGAAAAGAGAGACACAGCCCTTGCCTTTGCAGCAGTGAGAAGCATTTTGGTGTCAAGGCAGCTGTAAGTCCCATGGAGAGATAAAAGCAACACAGTGTCTGATCCGGTACTGTGGATCTTCACAGAGGAGAGCCGTCACCTGGGAGTCTTGGGCAAGTAGGTGGCCTCCTGGTGATCTCCTTTCTAACTGGTGAAAGTAGGGAGGACCATATCTCCCAGTTCCCCCAGGCAGCTTGGTTTATGTCTGTTGTCCCAGCGAAATTATTAATGGCATCTCCTTTTAGTCTCACAAGTGTCCCATTTTAGATGATAAATTACATGGTCGCCCTAGGGTGATACTTTCAAATTGAACTTTTTCAAGGGAATGGGGTGAAGCACTATTGAGTAACCATGTGAAATGGCATGAAGACAGTGACTAATGGTCCAAAACAGGCAGGAGAGTGTGTCAATTCAGTGAATAACTTGTCCATTCACTGTACAGCAAGAAATCAAATAGTGATTTTGTTTAACATAAGTGAACATTTATTGGGCATAAATGGTGTATCACAATTAAAAATCTGAATTGAAAAGGTGAAAAGGATTAAGAAGTAAAAATTGCCAGTTATAAAAATAATCACAGGGATATAAAGTGCAGTGTAGGGAATATAACCAATAATCCTATTCAATAAAGAGGGAATATGCTAATTGACCATCACACCCTCACAAAGATGGCAGCACCCACAGCCAATAAAGAGGGAATATGCTAATTGACTGCCACGTCCTCAAAGATGGTGGCACCCACAGCCACAAGATGGTGGTGCCCAGTCTCCTTAGCCCCGCTGGGGCAGCAGGCGCCTGGCATGGCCGGGCCCGCCTGCCTCTGGAGTTCCCCAGTCCCTTCAGCTCCCCAGCCGCCCAGGGACAGCCCAAGGTGCAGGCAAGCCTCAGATGGCAGCTGCCCAGCTGCCCAGGGCCATCTTAGGCTCAGGTAACCAGGGCCGGCTGAGGCTTGCACTGCCGGTAGTGGCAGCAGCAGAGGTGTGATGGGGGCGTCACCTTCCCCTGATTGCCAGGTCGCCTCCTGCCCCTGAGGGCTCCTAGACTGTGAGAGGGGGCAGGCTGGGCTGAGGGATACCCCCCATCCCCGCCTTCAGTGCATGAATTTTCATGCGCCAGGCTTCTAGTTTATAATAACTATGTATGGTGCTAGATGGATACTAGACTTATTGGAGTGGTCACTTTGCAAGGTATGTAAATGTTAATCACTATGTTGTACACCTGAAACTAATATATTGTGTGTCAACTTTAATTGAAAAATAAATGTTAAAAAAATCTGATTTGTTAAAAAGTAATCACAATTGAATTGGTCATTTAAATTGACCTAATTAATTTCTGTCTGGCCAAATGGCAAGAAAAGTATATATCTCCCTTGAGGAAATGAGGGTAAGTGAATCTAGTACAAGGATCAGGATACATTTCTCAAAGTGTGATCCACAAACTATGGGCATTAGCTTTGCTTTGGGCAAGAGAGGGGATTAAGAATACAGATTCTGGGTTTTCACCCTGGACCTCAAAGTTATTCTCAGAGGTTGGGCCCTGGACTTGGCATATTTAGCAAGTTCCCCAGGTAATTCTGCTGCACCCTGAAGTTTGAGGACATCTGGCTTTAGATGCTTAGAACCAAGGCAACCCTAAAGTCCTAGAGAAAGTTCATTATTTGGGGACTGTTGTTTCTTGGTATGTTGATTTAAAATCATGAATACATTTAGAACTTGGACCAGTGGGCTGACCCCAGGGCAGTGGTAATTTTAGGACTATGGAAAGGGGATGAAGTTGATCTTAATTCCAAACTGCTTCTCCACATTATAAACCCGCCTATGAGGACGAGGAAAGGGCTGCATTATTTTATTACAACAAACTGGGATATATTGAAACATCAATCTTTTTCTCGTTATTACCTCGGTCGTTGGGACTGATCTCACAGTGGATTTGCTAAGCACTCTCTAATAATATTTAGAGATTGCAGAAAAAGAGGATCTGTGTTGATCAGACTTTGGTCCATTCTGGCCAATTCTAACAAAGTTGGACAAAGGGGAGAGTGGTACAAATGGTGTCCTGCAGATTTAAGGTGGTGTTGATTGAATATATTACTTTCTGTGGGTATTTGTGCCTGTATAAACAGAACTTTGCACCAGAGTGGAAAATCCTGGATATTAGAGCTGAGATGGATTTTGAGTTCATCAGAGCCAACCTTCTTCTTGTACAGATAGATAAACTGAGGCCTAGAGAAAGGACATGGCTGGAATATATCCTAGCTTTGCTGTGTGTTCTTGGACACATCACTTACTTGTCATTTGTCATCTCTGAAATGTGGGATAATAACAATGCCTACTTTTTGTAGTTTTTGGGGAAAGTAAATCAAACGAGAGCTTGCACATGAAATGCTGAGCATAGCACTTGGCACCAATGTCAATGCTCCTTGCTGGGTGCTATTTGTTATTATTATAAAATAAAGTCACAAAGCAAGTTAACGACAGAGCCAGGCCCAGATCTGAACCTCCCGACTCGCTGCATTTTGTGTGGTGTTCATGGAGTTCCAGAGATCAGTCACATGAGATACCTGTGTGTCTCCACATCATCAAATGCTATTTTAAGACCTCCTTTCAGAAGGGCCCTGGGACAATGAGCTCTGGCTGGCTGCCTCCAGCCGCACAGTCTGTTCTCAGGGGCGTCTGGCTTCTGTGGTCTGTCTGGCCATCTGTCTGTGCCCCATAGGGCCCTGCGCTGCTGGTCACTTCATTGCTCCTAAACCCTGCGGCGGCGTGAATGGGGAACTGAGGCTAACATACCTGAGCCACTTTGTAGGGAGTATTCCTCAGTAGTGAGATAGATAACCAGGAGACTGGGGAACTGTGGGGGTGAAGTGTGTGGTTTCGATGGCAGATTGCCTGGTTCCACCAATTATCAGCTGTGGGACTTGGATAAGTTACTTGCCCCTAAAAATATCGTTGGTTTTTTCACTTGTAAAATCTGTATCAAGGATATCTATGTCACAGGGTTGTAATGAGGTTCAGAGAAGAAATTCACACAAAGCAAAGAGCCTGGCCCCCCACAAATGGTAGCTGACTGTGACCTTCCAATGACGCTTCATTTAGAGGGGAGTTAGGATGTAGAGAATTTCTCCATGGGAGGGACAAAAATCAAAGCAGAGAGTTGCAATTTGTAATGAGTAATGCAGTAGTATTTTGAATGTCATGGAAAGATAAGGCTGAAATTGAGAACTGGTTAAACATATTGTATGACCATTGGTGGGGTAAGTCAGAAACTGGCAGTGGCTCTGCAAAGGAAAAATGGGAAGTGCCTTCTACATTTTCCTGCTTCATGAGGTCCTCCCTTTCCCCCACATGCCCACTACTCCCTCGGAGTTTATTATAGGTGTTTAAGAAATTGGTATAAAAATAAAAATACCAGAAATTTCTGTTTCTAAGCCTAGACTGTAGGAACTTTGAAAGAAGTTTTAATTAACGATAAATTACATTGATGGGATTTATTAGCATTTACACTATTCAACTAAATAATAGAAGCCTGCTGGCCACAGTATAAAAGGCAAGTTAAATGTATTTTGCTAGGTTTCAAAATGAGGAAAAAAAATTACCAACTCTCTTTAAAAGAATTTCTACTCTAGGCAATGTGGGTGATGACTGACATAAACCTCTGCCTTCATAATCCTTCTGTCATGGTGGGTAGTTACTATACTAGTCAGGATAGACCAGGTAATGCAGAGATAACTAACAACTCCAAAATTCTCAGTAGCTTAAACAACAAGATTTATTTCTTCCCTATGAGACATGTCCTTATCAGTTTGTCTGGGACTCTGCTCCAAATTGGCCTTCCTGGCCCCTTGAGTGTTCTAATGCCTCTTCTTCTCCTTCTTCTTCTTCTTCTTCTTCTTCTTCTTCTTCTTCTTCTTCTTCTTCTTTCTTTCTTCTTCTTCTTTCTTCTTTCTTCTTTCTTCTTTCTTCTTTCTTCTTTCTTCTTCATTTTATTGGTTTTTCACAGAGAGGAAGGGAGAGGGATAGAGAGCTAGAAACATCAATGAGAGAGAAACATCGATCAGCTGCCTCCTGCACGCCCCCTATTGGGGATGTGCCCACAACCAAGGTACATACCCTCGACTGGTATCGAACCCGGGACCCTGCAGTCCGCAGACCGACGCTCCATCCACTGAGCCAAACCGGTTTCGGCTAACGCCACTTCTTCAAAATAGACTCACCCAGGCCGAAAACCGACTTCTGCGCATAGGCCACGAAGTTTCAATCACACTGTACATGCGCGCCCGCACATGGTATTTTGTGGAAGAGCCACACTCAAGGGGCCAAATAGCCGCATGTGGCTCGAGAGCCGCGGTTTGCTGACCACTGACCTAGGCCAGTGGAGAAGTCTCCATGGGACATGTTGCCAGTTGTCGTGGCCCTGAGAAACAAAGTAGTGGACTGAGCCCAGGCTTTCAAAGCTTCCATCTGGAAGTGACACACATCACTTCAGCTCAAATGTCATTGGTAGAAGCATGGACACACTCAACTGCAAGGAAGCAGAAGAGTACAGTCCTGCTATGTATTTGGCCGGAGAACAGAAATGTTGGGTGAAAAGCACTAATGCTACCACATTTACATGCCTGTCTTACCAGCCATAAACTTCTTAAAGATAAAGACAGTGACTCTTTCCTCTTTGCCTTTCTCCCAACACCAGCCTTCTGTAGAAGGGTGACAAATATTAGGTGTCTGCCTGATTGCAGAGCTTAGCAGGTAATTGGAACAAAATGGGAAAGAGGGTCAGGAAACTTGGTCTTCTCTTCCTTTACCCATTTGGCGCATCTCTCCTCCCCTTGTTCTGGTATCCTGACTCTGGAATTGATTATCTGAATGATATTGGACCATCATTCAGTGCCTCTAAACCTTGGTTTCTACAGCTGGAATATTATCACTTCTGAAGACTGAGTCAGATGGCAGGTGTGAGGGCCACCTGTGGCTCTGTTTGTGCCCAGTGCTCTCTCTGGAGGCCCTTGTATGTCAGTCACCATCTGTGTGCTGCCCCACTGAGGCCTGCTGTCCTCGGGCAAGGCCTTAGCATGCACTCAGTCTCCTCTGATCTTTTCCCTACTTTCTCCCTAGGTTTCCAATCAAGACTTTCCCACCCTATATCCTGTTTCTTCGTGACCCAGCTTTTTACTAAATAGGATGAAATAATTTCTGTAAATTCATTGATAGATATTAATGGGTTAAACAGTTTCCCCAACCCTCAACAATTGCTTGACCTAAGGGATAGTTCACCCAAGGTAAGCTACCGGTGGTCACAGATTCACAATATGTCTAAAATGAAAGGTGCCTTAGAGATCATCTAGTCTGATGGTTTTCAAACTTTTTTATTCAACTGAGTGTTCAGAGCCCTACTTATAACACATGAAGGGATCAGCTCTGGTGGAGAGGAGGTGGGTAGCACCTCTCTTCTCAGCTATCTCCAATCCCAAAGCCCTTGAGTACATGCACAGAATTCTACTGATTCTAGACCAAGCCTCTGGTTTTACAGAAGAGAAACGGAGGCCCAGACGGAGATCTTACAGATAGGCAGGGCTGGTGTTGGAGCTCCCGTCACCTGAGTGCTGATCCAGACTGTCTACTCTGACAAAGCTACCTGGGACAAGAGGGTGGCCAGAGAAGAAGGGTGATTTCTGATGACTCATGGAATTTGCTCATCTAAGGGCAAAGCAAGTGTATGGTTGTTCCTTCTTCTAAGGCCCTGGGCGACTCTAGCCAGAGATAATAAGATACAGAAACTTTTACCTCTAAGCTACTGGTTTGAATGTAGTACAGGCTGTTAGTAACTCAAGGTCATTACTTTTTGATGGGTTATCAAAAAAGGCCTATGTGAAACGTGTGGGATTTTTATGAGCTTGTTTTTATTATAGTAACATGTTTAAAGGCCCCTTATGTACAAAGCCCTTTGAAAACTCTAATGGGGCCCCATAATCACCCGCATAATTATGAAGGTCAAATTGTGCTGTACAAACTTGAGAGCTGTTTTTGACTAAATTAGTGGATGAACAGAACAGACCAAAAAATATACAACTTTTTTTTTGGGGGGTGGTCACCCCTTTCAGCTCTCCTGGAAACAAAAAAAGTTTCTCTCAGAGTGGAGAGAAAATTGCCTCTGCCATGCACTTTCTCACTTTGTATCAACCTGGGGAGGTATTTCCCCGGGTCTCAGACACAGAATGGACAGACTGTCTGCGCGGGTTGTAGTGAGTATTCAGAGATACATGCTAAGGAAACTTACTTCAGTTTGTTTTTATCCCTGTCCCCCATTGCTCCACAGTCAGCATGTGCCCCCCACCCCCCAGTGGCTGGCCTCACCGGATGTCCTTCTATAGAGATGCCTGCTGCTTTCACTTGCCATCCTCAATTTTCCATCCTACACGAGGAAACTGCAAGGTTAGAAAACAATGGACCATTTCCTTCCTCTTACTTTAAACTAAGGGGCCGAAAGAAGGACTTCATATTCATTACTCACAAGCCAGACTTGAGGATAAAGGTCATTACAGTTCACATGTAACAAAAGTTGAAATTCACAGCCCAGGTGGGGTCAAAATGGCCCTCCCCCTCTCCTTAGGGTCCTTGTCTTAACCCCAGGCTTGCCTCAAGCTGTGTATTTCTGACTGATGCTGAAAGGAGCTCAAGATGTGGTCATGGGGAGGGGGAAGAATTGACACAAAGCAGCTCAAGCTGGGGAAAGTTTACTCTTCCAGGGCCTTGATGACTTTTATTTCCTCTCTGTAATATCCTTTTGCTCTGGAGGGTTTTCTCGTGCCTAGACGGTTTGTGGCCAGAAAAGCCTCCTCAGACAGGTGATGTAGACACCCCAGTGTAGCAGCGTTTCCTCCTCACGCTTCAAGGGAGAAGGAAACCACCTTTCTGACACCACGCTGGGTTTCCAGTACGTGCTATTTAAGCTAAAGAGCAGCTGTCATGCTTTGTATAAGCCAGACCTCTCTGTTGCACTTGACATCCACCGGGGAGAGCCAGAAGTCACAAAGCAGCAGCGGTGTGACCAAGCAGCCAGCGAGGGAGGGTGCGCTGAGCAATCACATCCGTGACACAGACAGGAACACAGAGAGTGCCGGCAGACCCTGCGGCCAACAGGCCAGGCAGTTTTGCCATCCTGGCCCCCTCCCTCCGGAAGAACAAACAAACAAACAAACAAACAAACAAATACATTTATGTAGTTCACGACCAGGTTGTTAAAAAGACAAATATGTATCACAACATTTCCTATGACCTGAACATTTTTTTTCCTTCTTATTTTAACGGAAGTTAAAAGTTTATTTTGTGGGCCCATAAAAGTTTTGCGGGGTGCCTGCTGGGCCTAATGTATTCCTTGACCCTGCCAATGGGAAGCAAACACTTCCTTGGTACAATTGGGAGAAACCGAATATTTATGAATTAGGGCCATTTCATTACTTTAACTGACAATGCAGAGTATAAATGGGTCTGGTTCATAAAATGAGAGAGACTAAATGTACATACAAACCCACAAACCAAGAGCTCACAATGAGCAATAGGCACAGCTGTATACAAGGCCTTTGACATTCCAAAGTAAATTTTGAAACTTTGGTATGGGAACAAAATATTATAGTGTTATAAAAATATATTAAACTAGAGGCCCGGTGCACGAAATTCGTGCATGGCGGGGGGAGAGGGTGGTTGTCCCTCAGCCCAGCCTGCACCCTCTCCAATCTGGGACATCCCTCTCACAATCCAGGACTGCTGGCTCCCAACTGCCCTCCCCGGCAGGCTTGGTCCCCCCCAACTGCCCTCCCCTGCAGGCCCTGGGTCTCCCCCAACTGCCCATCCCTGAAGGCCTGGTCACCCCCAACTGCCCATCCCTGCAGGCCTGGGTCCCCCCTGCCCAACTGCCCTCCCTTGCTGGCCTGGTCTCCCCCAACTTCCCTCCTCTGCCGACCTGGTCACCCACAACTGCCCTCCTCTGCTGGCCTGGTGACCCCTAACTTCCCACAACTGCCCTCCCCTGCAGGCCATCTTGTGGCAGCCATCTTGTGTCCACATGGGGGCAGCCATCTTTGACCACACGGGGGCAGCCATCTTGTGTCTTGGTGTGACGGTCAATTTGCATATTACTCTTTTATTAGATAGGATATTGAGTGGTGTGGCCTTGGGTCAGGATTCTGGTTCCACTACCCATAAACTTGGGCAAACTACTTTATTCCTTGTGTAGGTTACTTTACTCGTCTATACCTTCACTTCCATCTCTGTAAGTGAGGGATAATGCTAGCTACCTCATCAGGTTACTGGGAGGATGAAGGGAAGTCATGTTTGTAAAGCACTTAGTGTGATGTCTGGGGTATTGTACATTTCCAATACATGTTAGTTATTGTAATTATTATCACCAGCATGAAGTGTTGTTATACCGTTCCTCAAATTTTGCTGGACAATCATTTTGCTGAACTCAGACGGATAATAAGTAATTAAAAACAAAGATTTATCCAAGATTAAAATTAATCAGCCAATAGCTTGGGATAAGAGTGGGGAGTGACATGAAAGATTCAAAGATAATTAAGTACACATCCTGGCCTCAAGAGGAGTACTTCATAACTGGGAGAACAAAGCACATGCAGAAAGGGTCAGAGAGAGTCAAAGGCAGTGGGCAAGTGTGGTGAGTAGCTGAGAAGGGAAAGACTAAGAGGAGGATGAGGAAGGTGTCGCAGACCATGAAAACCCTGCCCAGTACCTGAGGATTCCTCCTAAGTATTTCCAGGAGGAGAAATTGCTTCAAACCCCTTGTACACAATCGTAACCACCAAATCCTGTCTAGAATTGTTGAATTTCAATTTGGAAAAATGTCATACCAACCAGATAAGCAGCAAAAGTTTTTTGGTGCTGCCCCACCATACTGACAGAATCAAACTAGATAAACAGTCATTTGAGTGGAAATTGGACAGAGATAGCAGCAAAAACAAAACCACAAAGGATATTTGGCCATTCTAACAGATTCGGCAATTACATTATTACTTTATATAGTGCTTTTAACTTTTAAGGATTCTTACATTTTTATTTTTATCATATAAAATTATATACTATATAAGGATTTCATTTAAGGCTAAGGAAACTGAACTTGATTGATTTTTCTACTCTGTAGCTAAGCTTTGGGCCTTCAGGGGTAGAGATTGGATCTACTAATGCTGTCTCTGTTGAATTACCATAAAATCTTCTTGTTGATCATAACAATAATAATGAGAATTTTTTTTCTATTTCTTTGGTACATATACTGTTTCTCACAGCTGCCTTATAAAGTGTGGCTTCTCAATTCCATTTATAGTTGAGGAAGCTCAGATTCATCCAGGTCAGGTAATATATTCCAGGTCCTACTTCTGAGAAGTTGAGGTCTTATACTAGGTTTGCCAGACTTTTAAGGTCAAGTTTTCTTTTTCCCATGCTTCTTTCTCATTAGTTATTTGGGATTTGAATGGATATGATTTTACTTTCATTTAAAAAAATATATTTTATTTATTTTAGAGAGAGGAAGGGAGAGGGAGAGAGAAACATCAATGATGAGAGAGAATCATTGATTAGCTGCCTCTTGCACGCCCCACACTGGGGATCTAGCCTGCAACCCAGGCATGTGTACTGACTGGGAATTGAACCGTGACCTCCTGGTTTATAGATTGACGCTCAACCACTGAGCCACACCGGCTGGGCTACTTTCGTCTTTAATGAATACTGGGGCCTTGTGATGAACAAGTAAAGATTATTCTAAAATAGTATCCAGTTTCTTCAGAAAGATGACTTTGAAAATAATCTTTAATGTTGTTTAAACAAATGAGCTGAAGTGTAGATTTTTTCAGAAATTAGGTTGAGGCATAGGAAAAGCAGTATTAACCCCATCCTCATACTGGATCACAGTAAGATTATGTATGTGTTCTGGAGGATTTAGGTCAGAAAGTTGGAGCCAGACAGTGTCAACCTTTGTTTTCTCTTTGCCAAGTGAGGTGAGATGAGCCTTCAGGCTGAGACCAAGCAGGGGAGCCACTCTGCGTGTGAGTGGCCTGCCCAGAATGTTTTCATGGCTCGGCTCTCCATGGGGTCACAGGGAGGGGGAAGAATCTGAAATACCGAGCTCTCTGCCATGAGCTTTTAGTGTGGACAGAGTTGAGTATGACACTCCTGCCCTTCAGAGTAAGAGCAGGTTGTAAATGATGGAAGACAAGTTGTGACTTGGTCCTTTATTCCTGGGCTTCAACCTTGTCCCCATTTAAAGATTCATCATTCATAATGGTTTGTCTATACAGGGGTGGGCAAAAGTAGGTTTACAGTTGTGTAGGTTTAAAATAGTAATACAAACAAATAATACAATAATTAATCCTATATAATAAAGAGGTAATATGCAAATTGACCCTCACACCCTCACACAAGATGGCCAACCCCATGTGGTCAAAGATGGTCACCCCCATGTGGACACAAGATGGCTGCCACAAGATGGCCAGCAAGGGAAGGTAGTTGTGGGCAATCAGGCCAGCAGGGGAGGGCAGTTAGGGGCGACCAGGCCAGCAGGGGAGGGCAGTTGGGGGTGACCAGGTCAGCAAAGGAGGGCAGTTGGGGGTGACCAGGCCAGTAGGGAGGGCAGTTGGCGGTGACTGGGCCAGCAGGGGAGGGCAGTTGGGGCAATCGGGCTAGCAGGGGAGCAGTTAGGCATCGAGCAGGCTGGCAGGGGAGTGGTTAGGGGGTGATCAGGCTGGCAGGCAGAAGTGGTTAGGGGCAATCAGGCAGGCGAGCAGTTGGGAGCCAGCATTCCGGATTGTGAGAGGGATGTCCAACTGCCGGTGTAGTCAGACATCCCCTGAGGGGTCCCAGATTGGAAAGGGTGTAGGCTGGGCTGAGGGACACCCCTCCCCCAGTACATGAATTTTGTGCACTGGGCCTCTAGTAAACAATAATACAAGAATAAACTCTGTGTTTCATGTACTCACAACTGTAGACCTACTTTTGCCGATGCCTGCATGTTCAAATAGCCCCTACTTCCTGCTTCAGTAATTTTTCATATTGCCTTTGTGAACCTAAATTTCTTTGAAGATCATGTGTTTGATAAATAAACAATAAATAATAATTTGAGAAATAAAATTATTTATAAACATCCTTAGTCAAGTTCAAAGTTTTAAAAAATCTCTCTTGAAGGGTATGGAAGCACTGTGTTAAGAATGCAGCTGGCCATTTATTACTGTTTTGCATTAGCTAATTGGAAAACACCTAAATTATAACTAGTCACCCCCACAGTTCAGGGTTGATTAAACAGCCCATGACACATTTTCCCTCATAAACTGTTTGAGGTGTAATTATAATAACTTGCCCATTGGATTGAGCTAATTATTCCTACTTCTTTTCTAGTGTTCCTCTCTGCAATTGTCCTAAACATATCCCTACCATCTTGTATTTTTTCCCCCCTACATTTCACAAAGGATAGATATAACCAGGAAAGTTTAAGCAATTGTTTGCTTTGGTTCAGTTCTTTCAAAGGAATAGATAAATCATCATGCTACAACATGAGAGAGGAAATGACAGTTTTTATCTTTTATTCAGGTAGCCTATATTTACACGAGACCACAAAAAGTTCCCGACAGGATGTTATTGATTGCATTTACCCAGTTGGGGCTTCAGATGAGTCTTCCTGTCACAGCACAGGGCACGCTGTTCTTGCCAATCCTGCCTGAGAATCAAATCCCAAATCTTCCAGACTCTTTCATGAGATCATGACTTTTTAAAATAGACATTTCAGGCCTCTTGACAGATTTTCCATTGACTATCTTTTCTTCATTGACTATTCTTCTAACTCAGCTCCCTTCTCTCTGTGCCAATCACTAACAATATCCTCTCTTGTTGGTTGCCTTGAATAATAGCTCAGAGGAACTAAGTAAAGATCAAATATTCACTGTAGTAACTAAGGTTTACTGAGTACCAGGCCCGCTTGTAAGTGATTTATGTGTATTAGCTAATTTAATCCTTACAACAACTTCATAGGATTGCTTTTATCTTCATGTATAGGTGAGTAAATTGAGACATACTGATTTGTGATTTACCTAAGGCAAAAGCCTTTCTCTTTCCCTTTCTCCTTCTATCCCTCCCTCTCTTCATTCTTTTCCTTTCTCTCAACCTTTTCTGCTCTCCTCATTTCTCCCCGCCACTTCCCTTCCTTCCTCTTCCCACTCCTTCTTTTCCCTTCTTCTTTCCTTCCTCTTCCTTCCCTTCCACTTACCCCTATTCCCCTTCTTTTCTCCTTTTCTTCTTTCCTTCCCTCCCTCCTTCTTCCCTTCCCTCCAAGTAAAAAATGTTAGTTGATCACTTTATTGTTCTGAGCAGTATTAAGGGCACTGGAGATGGCAGTGAACACAGCAGATGAAATCCATATCCTCATGAAACTTAACCACTATTCCATTCTGCCCCAAATTATACATCTCCCGCAAGGAGCTTTCTCAGATCAATTCAATACAACTTCTAACTTCTAATCACCCTGGTAATCTCAACCTACCTCCCATTTCAATAAAAAATATTCAAAGGGTCATATTTTAGCTAACATGACTGCTTCAAAACCTTTATGTGGCAATAGGTCATATCTATCTTTAGCACCTTGGTCTTTCCTCCTGTGAGTTATCACATAATTCAATGTAACAGCTAGACTATCCATATTGCAATGAGAGAGTGAGATACCTGGGCATGAGAGGACCCACTTAAAAAAGAAATTCTATTTTATTTTACTTGATGAAAATATTAAGAAAGTTTAATATTCAACAGATGTGGTAATGAAGCTGATTTAGGATTTCCTGAACGACATTTGCAATTTGGGAGTGGAGCATTTAATCCCCAAAGCCATGCTAGCTTTGGACATCAACCTAGCTTTATTAAAACATTCACCTCTAGGGAAAATTTCTAGATATTTTAATTGTCATCAGTTAAGCTCACTCTTCCATCTCCAACTTTCTCATTTCTCCTCATGTTACATTCTCCTTATGTCAGGTGGCATAGAGAAAGCCATAGTTTTTATATGTTTAAAAATATAACTTAGAGAAAGTACAATTTGGGATGCACTTAGTATAGGTTTAGTAGGATATATTTACTAGTATATCGTTTCAGTCATATTCATGTTATGGCTGGTTATCCTGGTATACACATGTCTTTCAGAAAAATTTCTATTGCCCTGCCAACTGACCTGACATCATGACACAGAGATTCAGGACAGAGGTTCTTTCTTTCTTTCTTTCTTTCTTTCTTTCTTTCTTTCTTTCTTTCTTTCTTTCTTTCTTTCTTTCTTTCTTTCTTTCTTTCTTTCTTTCTTTCTTTCTTTCTTTAATATTTTTATTGATTTTGGAGAGAGAGGAAGGGAGAGGGAGAAAGAAATAAAATATCAATGAGAGCCCTGGCCGGTTTTGCTCAGTGGATAGAGCATTGGCCTGTGGACTGAAGGGTCGCAGGTTTGATTCCAGTCAAGGGCACATGCCTGGGTTGGGGCTCAATCCCCAGTGGGGGGCATGCGGGAAGCAGCTGATCAATGAGGCTCTCTCATCATTGATGTTTCTGTCTGTCTCTCCCTCTCTCTTCCTCTCTGAAATCAATAAAAATATATTTAAACAACAACAAACAAACAAGAAAAATATCAGTAAGAGAGAAACATTAATTGCCTGCCTCCTACACACCCCCTACTGGCCCACAACCCGGGCATGTGCCCTAACTGGGAATCAAACCATGACCTCCTGGTTCATGGGTTGATGCTCAACCACTGAACCACACTGGCTGGATGGTTCTGTCTTGATATTAGTGTGTCTGATGGTCCCCAGCAATGGAAGCATGTGATTGAAGAGGAGAAACATAATTTGAAATATACAGAGTTGAAAGCCAGTCCCTGGATAATTCTTCTAAACCTTACAGCTTATATATGGCAGAAATTTGATAGAGATTGTCCCAAATTTTACAATAATCCTAAATATGCATGTGAATATTTATTACCATCAATAATAAAAACAAATATTTACCCATTATGTTAGAAGACATTTATATTTCCATCCTTTCTATTTAAACAATATAAAGTCATAACAAGGGTAATAAAAGAGTATGCAGCCAAAAAAATTAAGAATAAATATTATATAGGTCTATCAGGCAGTTATTTAATAAAAATATATTAATGTTTTTGGATTTTGTGATGCATGGTATTTGTCAGCTTTTAAAATTTTCCATTTATTTTAAGTTATTTCCTAATTCTCAATAAATACTTACTTTTGAACCTAATTTTATTTGTAATTTGTGTTCTTTAAGAAAACCTCCACTATTATATAAATTTCTGTTCTTTAAAAGCCAGAATCTACCATATTCAAGAATATTGATGTAATATAAAGCAAAATTGTGTGTGTGCGTGCATGTGTGTGTGTATGAGAGAGAGAGAGAGAGAGAGAGAGAGAGAGAGAGAGAGAGAGAGAGAAAGAGAGAGAAACTCATTTGTTCTGGATCTTCCTGAACCAGTCAGTCATTAAAATTTTTCACTGTCACATATAAGAGAAAACTAAAATCTGAAGACAGTTTCCCTCATCTATTTATTGTTTAAAATGTTTGATGTCACTGCATTCTAGGCATTAAAATATAATTTTTCACTCTTTGTATTAGTCAGGAAAAATCATTAGTGCTACAACAAAGAGCCCCACTATGTCAGCGGCTTTCATATTAAAGGTTTCTTTTCCATACATGTCACAGGCCATTGCTGCCCCATGCAATCATTCAGAGACCCTCACTCCTTCCATCTAGTCTTCTCCACTGGTTCCTTTGCACCTGGACAGCCAATGGTATAAGAAAAAGGACATGGTGGATGGATTGTGAGAGTGATCAAAGAGACTATATGCATCACATTTGCCCATAGTCCACTTGCTATAACTTCATTTGCTTCACCCAAAAGGCTGAGAAATTTCTGTGTCTCCTCTTTGCTAAAAGAAGAAACATGTGAGTAGCAGCATTCTCAGCTATAGGCTTTAATAGATAAGTAAAAGAAGACAAAATTGTTCTTGTAGGTGGAAGTGGTCTCACAGGGGAATTGTCACAGCTCCCAAATCTACATGCATTTAATTGGGAATGCCATTGTGTTTTGGTGAAAAGAAAATGGGATTTGAAATCAGAATTCCTGGATTTGTATTTGTCTTAGCTCATCATTTATTAGCTACTAGAGGCCCGATGCACAAAATTCGTGCAAGGGGCTTGGCCCTCACAGCCCCGGCTTTGGGTGGAAGGTAGTCCAGAAGGTCATCCAGACGGTTGTTCTACTGTTCAGTCTAATTAGCATATTAGCTCTTTATTATATAGGATGTGACCTTACATGAGACACGATACAATAATATATGCCTAACCCTACTGCATAGGTTGTTTTCAGGGTCAAGCAGGAGAAAGACAGCAATTCTTGTAAGTAAGTCTGCCATTCCAGCATGCCTCTATAGCAGCAAAGTATACATGGGAGCAGGAAGATCTAGGCAGAGAAAGTCTAATGCAGCACCCCAGATTCTGCAGCCCCAGAAGATGCCAGAGATGAGTGTGTAAGAGTGGCCTTTTGTGTTTACTTTTTTTTTTAGTACATAAAATTTGTAACTGCCACAAATATGAATCATTGCAGTCTAATTTTCCTTTCTTGTGTCTAGGTGTCAAAGAATTCAATAGTCTCTGGAGTCATCTGATGACCTTTGAGGACCCATCAACCTGGGAACAGAACAGTGTGCAGGTGTTTTGACCACAGTTACTGTAGTGATCGGTCCCAAGGATAAAGAACAAATTCCATTGGAAGTCAGTGATGTGCAGGGTTGACATCGCCTGTACTAACTAGCAAGGCTCTCTCAGTTGTGTCCACTGGTGTCTGTTCTGATTGGTTGGTGCCTATACCCTATTGCTTTTTAAATATTTTGAGTATTAAACTTACTGATAACTTCAAAGCCCCATTCTCGAACTTGGATCACCCCATAGAGATAAGGAAAAAAGAAATGGAAGAAAGCATCCTGAAGTGATAGGTGATTCCCTCCCAAGGAGACTAGAATGAACCACTGACTAAAGTTTTGGTCATGCATAAGTTTTCCACTATCAATTTGTAAATCAATTTAAGTTCATTTACAGTGACTAAACGAGAGCTCTAGTTTTTAAACATGTAAAATTCATAAATGCTACAAGTATGAATCACTACATTCTACCTTTTGCTTCTCACATCTAGATGTCAAATGTACTCTAAAGCCATCAGGCATTAGCTTGGTGGGACAGAGGGGCGGCATCTAAGGGGAAACGTGTCCTTCTGCAATTTTAGGGAGTGGGAAGAAGGGTTTAGTTATGGCGTTTTACCACAGTGGAGTTGGACTTACAAGCTGACATAGTGGAAATTTACCTTTCTTGTTTGTAGGGATTTAGAAAATCTGTTAAGCAAACCCCAAAGTATAAGAAGCTGAATAATATGTTTCTTTAACATGGGTTAAAACCAGGAGACCTTAATTTCAAATCAGAAAAACAGCAACTGGAAGAAGAGTAAAAACCAACACAAAATACTAGAAAGGAAACAGACTGATGTACATAGCTTATCACAGAGTTAATCAAAGGGGCTTAAATGTTTTCCAGGGCAGGGATTTATTAGCATGTCGGAGTGAATTTTTTTAAAGTTTTAAGAAATGTTTTGAGTTTATATTTGAAAGCAGCAGATAAATTCAGAGGCATTTCAGGTATGGTCTTTATTAAAAATGTTTTAATTTGCCTAGATAGATTGGGATGGGGTCATTGGATGTCTTTGGTTAGGATCCCAGATACATGGACTATCAATCCATGATATGTTCAGCAGATCAAGGATGAGTGGCACATATGAAAGCACTGTGAACATTGTTAGACATTGGAATGGGTGATTGAACAGAGTGAAGAAATCTCTTCTCAGGAGGTTATGAAAAGAAGGAAATATTTTCATTGGTCTAGAATTTTATACGACTTCAAGGTGGGAGGAGAGAAGAAGAAGGTGAAGCATCGGGTCGGATGTAGTGAGCATCTTGGCTCAGTGCTAAACTAGATTGTCTCTAAACATGAATTACCTTTATTTGAAATTTGAAATAATTATAGAAGTTATTTCACTTTAAATAATGGATAACAAAAATAGGTAAATATGACTGACATTGATCTTAACATTTATTTTGATTTTAAGAGTCAATATATTTTTCAAAAGTTCCATTGGATTGCTGCAAAGTATCATTATGGACTAATAATTACATTTATTACCATCTGGAAAGTGTTAGAGAATTTGCTGCACTAAAAAGGGCTTATGAAAGTTATTGTTCACTCGGTATTTCTAGGTTTCAGTGTGGTGGTTTTAAAGTCACGTGGAATCAGGGCCACCTCTAGGCTGTACAGGGCCTTGGGGAAGTATTTGTTTGCAGGGCCCCTCTCTGTATAAACAACTTGGTTAAAAATCATAAAATTAATGGACCCATCCTATCTAATAAAAGAGTGATATGCAAATTGACCATCACTCCAACACATAAGATGGCTGCCCCCATGTGGACACAAGGTGGCCGCCACAAGATGGCCAGCAGGGGAGGGCAGTTGGGAGAGACCAGGTCTGCAAGGGAGGGCAGTTGTGGGCGATCAGGCCAGCAGGGAGGGCAGTTGGGAGGGACCCAGGCCTGCAGGGGAAAGCAGTTGGGGGGAACCAGGCCTGCAGGGGAGGGCAGTTAGGGGCAATCAGACTGGCAGGGGAGCAGTTAGGCATCAATCAGGCTGGCAGGCGAGTGGTTAGGGGGTGATCAGGTTGGCAGGCAGAAGCGGTTAGGGGCAATCAGGAAGGCAGGCAGGCAAATAGTTGGGAGCCAGCAGTCCTGGATTGTGAGAGGGATGTCCAACTGCCTGTTTAGGCCCGATCCTACTGGGATCGGGCCTAAACAGGCAGTTGGACATCCCTCGAGGGGGTCCCAGATTGGAAAAGGTGCAGGCTGGGCTGAGGGACAACCCCCCCCCCACCCCCACCCCCACTCCTGTGCACGAATTTCGTGCACTGGGCCTCTAGTATACTATAAAAGTTTGCAATTTTATAGTATAATGTAGAATTGTACTTTTTTCAACCATGTGTTCTCTTGAATGCTTTAGGCTGTAATTACTGCATTCCTAGTGATATGTTTCAGTGTTGATGATGCGAGAGGGTCCTTGGGGCCCGATAAGAAGGGTGGTCCCATTCCCACAAAAAGACCTGGGAAGATGCAGTGTCACTACATTGATTAGAGATGAGGGGACATCTTTTACAAGGGTCTATGGCCATTTGCTTTGTGGAGTAACAGTCTCCAAAAACCTTGGAGGAGATAAGTGAGATCACTCCCAACGACTATCTGACATGTGGCAAGGAGCATGTGTGAAAGTGATGGTTACTCTGGAGTCAGCAATGAGGGAAGGGATCAGACAGGGTGACTAGAGGCAGCCCTGCAGTGGGAGCACTGACCGCCTCACAAACACCAGGCTCAAACCTAAAAGGGGACAGTGAACCCATAGCCCTGAGTGATCCTATGTCCAACATGAATGAGTCACCCCAAATCAGTATGTGTGTGTGTTTATACATGTTTAGAAAATATATAAAATAAATTATATGCATATATTATTTTATATGCATTCATATATAAATATGTGTATGTGCTCATGTGTGTGCATTAGGGGAATTCAGTCACTGACCCCCGACAACCATGAGGCATGAGGTCAGGAGTTTCTTGGGCATCTGGTCAACCTACCCTGAGGCAGAGGGTTGTAAAGTTTCCTGAAAAGGATAAGTGGGGCCAGGGCCCATGCAAGTCCTGGGCTGGGATGGAGGTGCCTGACCTGGATGACACTGTTAACCCTGGTTGATCCCAGGTACCTGAGGAAGGCTTAGAACAATTTGTTCAATACCTCCGGAGTGCAGGTACCCTCAGCTGTGGATGGGGCTGGACTGCTTGCATGGATCTAAGGGTGGTACTGTATGGAGTGTTGTTATAGATTTGGGAGCATTGGAGGGTTCATATGTAGAAGTTCATACTGTTGATTTAGAGATGAAGATACTTTAGCCCTTCACTTTGCAATGATCTGTCAGTGAAGTATTCCCCTAATGCACACACATGAGCACATACACATATTTATATATGAATGCATATAAAATAATATATGCATATAATTTACTTTATATATTTTCTAAACATGTATAAACACACACACATATATTTCACACATAGATCTTCCATTTGGTAGAAGAATTTGGCTTCATTTGTTTTACTCAAGTTGTTTCATTCATGTAACCTATTTATTGCAAAGCAATCATTTTCATGTTTTTGATTCAATAAGTCATTTCAATATGACAACACTAATATGACATTAATATTCATCTCTTAAGGAAGCTGGATAGGGATACTCATATTGAATACTGTGGGGTTTTTTTCTACAATCGTATTTTCTTTATGGCTGGTACTTTCTGTAATTTGTGTAACTTGGAAGATTTCTTATTAATTTGATCCTGCTTGTGTAGTCTGACTTTTTTTTTCAGTATATAGTACTTCTTGTTATATTTTCAAGGGAATACTTTATAAAGAAAAATTTTTCAGCAAATAAAGGAAACGAAAACCCCAATGAATATTGTGCAAGAATAGAATTGTATCTTTACCCAGGAAATATTCTTTCCTATAAACAAAATGAGGAACCAGACTAGAAAGTATTAAGTATGCTTAAATACGCTGAGGTCTTGGAAATTTTAACTATAAGAAAAACACACACCGTTGTGTGCCTTTAAGGGTGTATGACTTTCTCATTCTCTACATTCACTGGAATTTTGAGAAGTGGTACCAACGAGAATATATTTTGAACTTTGTGACCTCTGAATTCAGTGACAATGTAAGATGCACCTGGAAGTATCTTGTAGGTGTGGAACCCATATCTCAAGTATAAAGAAGGAGAGAATACATGGTCAGAATGGGCTTCATGGTGAGGCGGTGGTGAATATGGACCTTGAGGTCTGGACAGTGATTTGGAAATTGAAGTAGTGGATGTGGTGAGGTGCTTCCCAGATGCCCTTCAGGAGGAGATACACATTGCTCAGCTGCACAGAGGGTTAATTGCTGACAGTTCTCAACTGAGTCCCTCTCTAAGAAATTCCCTTTGCCAAAGGTTATGATCCCTCCCTGGGGTGGGGGGACCCACCTCCAATGACTGATCAATGTGGGGTACAGTGCATAGCCCCTGGACACAATTTATGACTTCCCTGAGGAGCCACCTCAGCTCCAGAGTTTCACAGGGGATCTGCTGAGGCCTCAGTTTTGGATGCATCGTGGTACAACTTTTTTCTTTGCCCATTCCTTCGTCCCTCTCTCCCTCTCAGGTCTTCCTGAGAGCTCCCCAATAATCCTCCTGCACCAAATCTTAGTATCTCAGTATCTGTTTCCAGGATGCCTGACTTAGGACAGTGTCAGGCTTTCCAGACAGAGAGTGACTTTGGATATAACGAGACATCCAGTTTGGCTAGGGGTTTGGATTGAATGTGAGGCAGACGTTTGGAAAGGATTCACTATGGTAGACAAAGGGGCAGGGTTGGGGGAGGGGGAAGATCAACAGTTTTGAGCATGGAGCAGGCATATGACCAGTTTAGGTCAAATTATCAACAATTTTTTTTGGGTGCATCTTATTATAATAAGAAATGTAATGGAAAGAAGTTGGTATAGAATGTCCTGTCATTTTTTAGATGCAAATCCCATCATGAGTGGGCCTTGTCTTTTGGATTTTTTTTTTTCAAGAAATAGGAATAGATTTGAGAAGATTGTCCACATAATCAATCTCCGCATACATTTGCAAAATAGGTGGTCAGGATTAAAGCCATCACCTCTTCCCTTTACAGTATTTGTTTCTATTTGTGAAAAACCTACCATGTATCAGGGATTATGTATGTTATCTCTGAGCCTCACAACAATCCTGTAAGGTAATATTAATGTCCCAATTTTAGGGGTGGGGAAACTGAGGCTTGGGTAGGATAAGGGACTTGCCTAGTGAGTCAGGGGCAGTGATGGGATTCAAGTCCAGATTTCTTTAACTTGGAAGCTCCTGCTGTCCAAGTCAGATGAGCTGGTCCCATGGAGCCCATGACCTGGGCCTCGTGCTCTTGAGCTCTGACTCACCAGGCCTAAAGTGGTGACTGAGACATGTGCTTATTAACCCTTGCAAATCATCTGTTCAAGTAACTGAAGCAGTGTTCAATGGCTTAGCGGTTAACCTGAGCAACTATTCCTTCTTCAATAATAAGAGTCATCATAGAAAGCACTTCTATTTTTACAATTTGCAAAACCCTGTTTATGTGTCATGTTTGAGCTTCACAACAGAGCTGTGTGGTGAGTAGAGCAGAGCATTGTCCCCATTCTACAGACGAAGGGATTAGGCTCAAAGAGTTTCATGCACTCACATTCACTTGGCTCAAAAAGGATAGGATTAGGCCTTGAATTCAGGTGTTCCTTTCGTGCTCCACGATGCTTCTCTTAGGCACTTGCTTAAGTATCTGCGATTGTATAGTAATTCTTGTTATATTTTCCAGAGAATACTTTATAAGGAGAATATACCTTCTTAGTTTCTTTGACCTTGGTTGAACTAAAATGCTCTGTTAATGCACTGAGATTGTTCATGAAAGATTCATCAGCCAACAAATAAAAATGCCACTCTCAAAGATTTTAAAAACGAACTTCAATTCTACTGTAACTTGCTGGGTAGTCACCAGTATCCTGGCACCTTGACTGAGCTCTAAGCATCTCTAATTATCATTCATTTCTGGTGGGTGTTTTCTACTTCTATCAAAACCTGGTCTGCTCCCCGAGTGTCATCTGGGGGGGCCCTTTTTCTAAACTGTCTAGGATTGCCATTGAAAATTGGTCGCCATGTCTCACCAGCAAAAGATTCCTGAGTTATTGAAACAAGGACCTTCTCTATGCTTGAGTTTTCTGTATCATTGTTTACCTGATATTTTTACTTTCATAAGTTTTAAGGATTTTCTTTCATTTTTTCTACCTTTCTGATATTATCTTATTCAAACAACAATGATTTCTAAGCACTGTAGTGTGTGTTGGGTTCCTGGCTTGGTAATATGCCTGGTACTTATTAGCACCCTTGTCCTGCAGGAGAAAAGAATAAAGCTGGAAACTATATAACTGGGAGAAGTGGGTTATGCTGAGAGTAGCCTACATGGGGCTGAAGAGAAGTGTAGAAAGAGAGGGGCGGGGTGGGGAGGGGCAGAAAGGACCTTCGTGAGAAGATGTACCCTTGGGCATTGGGGCTTCTCTGTTGAGAGAAACTTCCCCCTTATTTTTTTTTTTTAACTACATGAAAGTGAATTGTGTGTGAAGGAAAAATGACCTCACACATTACTCTGCTTTCCATGAAGTAACATAATCATGGTGGAAAATTAATAAGGAAAACATTATGATTTCTCTATTTCCCTGGCCATATGATTTTCAAGATTACTCAACACTTGCACCGTCCCTGCTAAGTGTCTGTCCTCATTTGTATTTCTCAACCACTTTATTTAGCAGCTTGCTAAATATAATGCCCCTCACCCCGCATCCTTTTTTAAACAGATGAAGGATGACACAAGAAGTAGCGATACTTTCCCTGGATTCAGAGGGAAGAACTCAGACCAGCTCTTTTCCTGTCTCTGTCCTGGAGTACAAACAGTAGATGAGCCAGCCACCCAGGGTGAAGAGTTTATTGGAGGTAACAATTCAGGCATGTAGCACCGGGTGGGTAAACCATAGCTGGGGTCAAATCTGGCCTGCTTCCTTTTTTTCTTATGGCCCTTGAGCTAAGAATGATTATTAGCATTTTGTAAGATTTTTTCCCCATATGCTTTTAAAATCTTATTTTATTTTATTCTATTGTTGACAGTATTACAGATGTCCCCAATCCTCACCCTTTTTATCCCCCTCCTCCCAGCCCCTGTCTCACCCCAGGCCTTTATCACACTATTGTCAAAACGAAAAGGAGAATAACATTTCAGGACACATGAAAGTTACATGAAATTCAACTTTTGTGTTCATAAATACAGTTGTATTGAATCACAGCCACACTTGTTTGTTTATGTATTATCTTTGGCTGCTGTCACGCTACAATGGAAGAGTTGAGTGGTTGCAATAGAAACTCAAAAAGCCTAAAATAGTTTATAATTTGTAAAGTAGATGGCCTGAAAAGCCTAAAATATTTACTGTAGGGCCCTTTACAGAAAAAACTTGCTGACCCCTGATATAGAAGATTCTGGGAAATGAGGCATGGAATAAGTGTTAATTTTTTGGCTCATGTCTAGAGGCCAGTCAGCCCTGGGAGGAAGAAAGGGGTGGGGCAGTGGATGAAGCTACAAGAAGATTCTAATTTTTCTCAGAGTGGATCTTATATGAATTCCTAAGTACATAAAAGGACTATTTATTTAAATTGGTTCTGAGTTTTTCAATTATGGGAAAGGAAAATGACACAGAGAAGTTTAGTGATTTTCTGAAAGCCACACAGATGGTCAGTGGTCTGCATGCAACTGAAGCCCAGATCTTCTCTTTCAAGCACACCATGTATTTGCCAGCGAGAAGCCATATTGACTGGCTTACTGCCAGGGGAACCAAGAAATATGGCTTCCCTCCTTTTCTTCTGTACTGAAAACAAAGAGAGGGCACATTCTGTGTTTGTGCCACCAGGGTTTCCCATAGCACTCCCTAACTGTGCCACTCTCTGTTTTTAGCATGCTCTGCCTGGTAGTGCTAACAGCCCATCGTCACTTCTTATTTCATAAACTGGATATACCGTAAGTCCTTTGAATAGGGTTTTCAGATATAGCACGTTAAAATACAAGCTGCCCAGTTAAATTTTAATTTCAGATAAACAGAAACATTTTTAGGGTATGTGTGTTCTGTGCAATATTTGAATTTATTTACCTGAGATATGTTTAAAAAGTTATATTGAAAATTATTTGTTGCTTATCTGAAATTCAAATTTACCGTAACTGGGTCTCTTGCATTTTTTTTCTGATTATCCTTCTTCTGAGGGCAGGGGCCAGGGACTTTATTTAGTCTTTATTTATCTACCTTCCTCCTATGGCACCATCATTCCCACAGTCCCACAGCACTTAACACTCTGCCTTTCAAAGATATTTATGTCCTATACTAAAATTTAATGTAAGCCAACCTCTTTCAGGGTAAGTACTAGCTTCCACCAACCTGAGGAGACAGACATGTAAATAGATTCAGTGCACCATATTCTGATACTTGCTCTAACAGCAGGATAAGCTAAGAATTGTGGGGATCTCAGCCTTCAGGATATAAATTTGAAAGGTTTCCCAGAGGTTGTAATTCCCGAAGTGTGTTTTGAAGTAAGGGTAGGAGTTTACCAGACTAGGGCTGGGAGGGAAGAGCAGGGAGAGAGAGTAGCATATGCCAACTCATCTATATATATAAAAGTCTAAGCAACCCTTATGACTGAACGACCAGAATGACCGGAACAACTGGAACAACTGGTTGACCAGTCGCTATGATGTGCACGACCACCAGAGGACAGATAATCAACGCAGGAGCTGCTCCCTGGTGGTCAGTGTGCTCCCACAGCCAACCTCCCACGGCCCCTCCCCCCTGCCAGCCAACCTCCCTAATTCTTTTCCTTCCCTCCCCTCCTGCTGGCTGACCCCCATGATCCCGCAGCCCCACCCCCCTGGCCTGCCAACCTTCCATGGCCCTCGCCCCCTGCCGGCCGGCCAACCTCCTGGGATCCCTCCCCCCAGCTGGCCAGCCCCCTGATAGGCCTCAATTGCTGGTCCGGCTGAGGGACCCCACCAGTGCACGAATTCGTGCACTGGGCCTCTAGTAACTAAAGATAAGGAAATGGCATGCCCAGGAATGATGAGATGAGCTAGGTCAGTGGTTGGCAAACTCATTAGTCAACAGAGCCAAATATCAACAGTACCACGATTGAAATTTCTTTTGAGAGCCAAATTTTTTAAACTTAAACTTCTTCTAAGCCACTTCTTCAAAATAGACTTGCCCAGGCCGTGGTATTTTGTGGAAGAGCCACACTCAAGGGGCCAAAGAGCCGCATGTGGTTCGCGAGCTGCAGTTTGCCGACCACAGAACTAGGTGACTGGTGCACTGTATCTGGGATGTAGTAGGCACTTGATAAAAAGTGACTCAAAAATAGTCTCCCATACTAAATTCAGCAGCTCCATAGAAGTGGCCCTGGAATTAAGACTTCCCATGATCCTTGCTCTGAATACTGTGATTCTAAGTGCCAATTCTAGGGCCACTAGCCTAGCAGTCTTTACAAACAAGTACATGTTCTTGGTAAGCTTCTGTTTGCTTTGGGTTAGCCCCATGATATAATTGTCATGTCCTTTGCCAAAGTATAAAAAAAATCCCATGGTGAAGTCCAACATTCCAGTTACTGTACTTGAACGGGTAATGGGAAGAAATCCATAGCCTACCTGGGCCTGAGGTTGGGCATTTCTCCTACCTTGAGCTTCTAATTGGCCATAAGTGACTGTGATGTAAAGAAAACTATTGATAGTCAACCTTATCTCTATTAACATTAACTTCCTGCAATGCTATCCTTAGTTTCCCCCCAAATAACGTAACATCATATGCAAGGTGTCTTCTGTGTATCTCCCTTCTCTACTCTTCTTGCTGGGCAGCCCAGGAGGCTGCACTGTGTAGATTGTCTCAATGGTGAGTGAGGTGACTCTTTCCCTGTTGAATCACTTGAAGTTCCCTGTGTCCTCAGCTTCCATCAGGTGCCATTTCCATACAGCTGCCCTCTCTGGTATCAGTAAGTGCTCCCTTCTCTTGTTCCTCTCCTACAGGTTTTAGGTGATAATGGCCCCTCACTCCTGCTTACTATGGGGTAGGCACTCTTCCTTGTTGGTTTTCCTAAGCACTGTCTATACCCTGATAGTCGTCACTTTATTAACTCTCCTCAATTACTCAGTTGAGTGTGCCATTTGTTTCTTGATGGGGCCCTTACTGATACAGATGGAACAAGTATGACAACCATCATTTATTTGCTTATTATTCATATTCATAATACTAAAGATAGAGAAAGGGTTAATTCAAGGACATCTCATACGTCACTTTATCATACATTTGAACAATAGATGACAATGTATTATGTAAGGAAATATGATGGTTTTGAAAATAAATAGTATTTCAACTTAGTTAATATCTCTAGGGATGAGGGCGATGGCGGGGGGGGGAAGTGAAGGCATGTGCGGGAGGGTAAAGGAGGCCGGGGGAAGGTCAATGGGGGAAAAAAAGGAGACATATGTACTACTATTTGTAATACTTTAAACAATAAAATAAAAATTTTAAAAATATATCTCTAGGGAGTCACAGTTGTTAAAAAATCAAAACCAAGTGAATTATGAAGTAGACATGCTATTTCTTTTGCAGACATAGATATAATGGTAAAGAACATGAGCTTTGATGTCACAAAGATCTAGTTTTGAATATGAGCACTTTTAATTACTACCTTGTGGTTATGGGACAAATTATTTTACCTCTCTTAGCCTATTTATAATATGAGAATGGTAATTACTTACAGGGTGGTTGTGAAGATTAAATGTCTAGTAAGGTCACAGGCCTTACTAGACATTTTCCAAAAAAGAGATACAAATGGTCAATAGATACATAAAAAGGTGCTTAGCATCATTAATCATCAGGGAAATTCAAATCAAAGCCATGATAGATATCACCTTACTCTTGTTAGGATGACTGTTATAAAAAAGACAAGAGATGACAAATGTTGATGAGGAAATGAAGAAAAGGGAACTCTTGTGCACTGTTGGTAGGAATGTAAATTGGTACAGCCTGCCATGGAAAACAGTATGGAGATTCCGCAAAAAATTAAAAATACAACTACCATATTATCAAGCAATCTCACTCCTGGGCATATACCCAAAGAAAATGAAATTAGGATCTTGAAGAAACTTACCTGCCCTCCCATATTTATTGCAGCACTATCTATGTAGCCAAGATATGGAAATAACTTCTGTCAATAGATCAATGGATAAAGATGTACTATATAAAACACACACACACACACACACACACACACACACACACACACAGGAATATTATCCAACCATAAAAAAGGAAAGGAGATACTGCCATTTTCAACAACATGGATAAATCTGGAGGGCATTACATTAAGTGAAATAAGCCAGACAAAGAAAGACAGGTATTGTATGGTATCACTTATAAGTGGAATCTAAAACAACAACAACAAAAAGCCAAGTCTCATAGAAACAGAGAGAATAGGGTTGCCAGGGACTGGAGGAGGGCAAAACAGGGAGATGTAAGTCAAAGGGTAAAATTTTCAGTTATAAGAAGAATCAATTCTGAGAATCTAGCATATAGAATGCTGACTCTTCATTAATAATACCATATTGTATACTTGAAATTCCCTAAGAGTAGACATTAAGTATTCTCACCACACACACACACACAAAAAAAAAACAAAAAAGAAAAGAAAGAAAGAAAGAAAAAAAAACAAACATTAAACAAGATAATGTTATAATCACTTAGCTTGTTGCCTGGTACATAATAGGATTATTGAAATGCCTAAGATGCTTACAGTCACATCATTTTCATTGTGTCCAACCTTGAGCTCTAGAGCACCACCTTCCAGAAGACCTTTCCGCAGCGATGGAACTGATCGATATTTGTGCTTTCCAACATGTGCCTGTTGAATACTTGAAATGTGGCTAGTGTGATTGAGAAGCTGAATTTTTAATTTAAGTCTAATTAAATTTAAATGGCCACATATGGCTCATGGCTATCATATTGGGCTGTGTAGATCTAGAGAGTAAACATAAATATAACAAGTCATTTTGTAAGATCATCAATACCATCGGGACCTGTGAACATAAAGCCATCAGTAGAATAAAATCAGAAGTATCAATGGTTCGTACTCCCCAAAACTGACATGATATGGTATATGCTATAACAAAAAATGTTATTTTGTCCAGGAGAAAGCAGGTAAATTGAAGTTATACACAAACACATAAGCATACACACCATTAAGGGAAATATTTTGGATTCATTTGTTTTAAACCAGATGAAAAGGATAATTATCTCAATTCTTCCTTTTGCTTT
The DNA here is from genome assembly GCF_027574615.1 of Eptesicus fuscus. Taxonomy (NCBI): domain Eukaryota; kingdom Metazoa; phylum Chordata; class Mammalia; order Chiroptera; family Vespertilionidae; genus Eptesicus; species Eptesicus fuscus. The sequence continues at coordinate 24,704,153 of NC_072489.1, forward strand.
GGTTCGTTAGCTACTACTCTGAGGACCTTCAACTTGCGGAGGAGTTGTGGTGGGCATTACTCATCAACACAGCACTTACTCCTGCTGGGCCCAGTGGGACATCCCTCCCAATCCTCAGCTCAACAGTGCAACCCATTGATTGGTGTGAGATAAAGCCCATGTCCTACTCTGGATTTAGACACATTCTTCTAAGGGAGTTCTTGGGTAATCTGGAAAGAAAAATATCAAGTTATCTAATAAAATGAAATATATTTAGAGTTACAGAATTTTAGAGCTATTGAAGACTTAAAGAGATGTCTTAATTTTCTTGGACTTGAGTTACTTGAATATACATAGATGTACCTTATCTGTAGCATGTCTGCTGATTATCTCTCTAGATCCAGTGTCCACCCATCTTTACCCAGCTCTGTGCCCTGGGAGGCTGACCTGTGGACTTGCCCTGGGCTTCTTATAGGAATTGGTCAGTTGGAGGCACCGGCAGGAGATTTGGCTACCAGATAGGAATGAAATTGGGTTATTTCTTCTGCTGAATGGCTTCCTGTGGGGACAGTGTGGGCTATCTGGGCCCCAATACTGTGAGGTCACAACTCCTGCCTCCTGTTAGGGACCCTCTCCTCACAATTCTCTCTCTCCATTTCCTGTCAGGTCTAGGGAGAGTAAGGGGAGTATGGCTGCTGCTAGCCCAGATCCTGCACTGGTTCTTGTTTCCCCGAACCTGACCACTTCTCTGAAAAGAGTCCCTTTATCATAAGCTCTCCTCCTATTACACAATTTGAGTGCCATTCTTTTCTGCTGGGACTTTGTCTGATGGAGCTATGAAATAGTATCTGGATGCCCTCACTCTGGGCCTTTCTTCTTAGAGGCAGTTGCTTACAGGGATAATTTAGGACATTGCTTTTTAAAGCAGTTGTTTAATCTCCCTGCCTTACCAGACACCAACTCAGACCCCTCTGGGGTGAGTCATTCTATTTGTGTGGGTGGGGTTAGTTAAACTCCCCAAAGTTTAAGATTGTCTTGATAATGGTGACAGAGAATTTTCTCAAAAGTCCAAGTGCACAGCCCCAGATAAAATAAACAACCCAAAAAATTTAAAAAGCCCTGTGCATTTAGATGCCTTGGGCAGTGACCCACAGCTCGGCCCCTCCTTTCTGGGCAGGATGTGGTCAGAGTACCATACACGGTTAAGAAATTTCCCTTCTGAGCCTCTTCATCCTGTAGTTTGGTGTGGATGAAATCAATCCCAATACCTGGAAATTGAGATACTTTGTGTGCAGAATTAGTAAAAACGCTTTTGGAAGAATCAGGATGCACATTATTTTTCTTCTGCTCCATAAATGATAAAAAATGGCTCTTGGTGCAGGACTCCCTATTTGGGCCTAGGCAGAGGACTGGCTTTCTATGGCAGCAGCAATGGCAAGTCACCTGGACACTTGCCTATCAGTGTAATGCTTGTAAGAGTGCCAAGTGCCTCTCCTCCCCTGGACCCTGACATACCTTTGTTCCTAGAGGTTCTGTCACAATTCCAGAAATTCCCATTATTAACATGATGCCTTAAGGGCATATCAGAGTGGTCCATTTTACTGGGCTAAGGCATCATTTGTGGGCAAAGGACATTACATGTCAGCCGGTTGACATCTTGGCAGGATTAACCTATTACCACCTAGTTTCACTTGCAGGGAGAATGGAAAAATGGGAGTCCTGCTTGGGAAGGAGATAAGAAAAGGCGTGACGCTTCCGGAATCACGTGGGAACGGCAGGCCTGTTAGGGGCAGCACCGTTGTAATGGTGACTACAGAAAGCATTGGATGCCTGCGTGTGTCTGGGTGTGATTAAGATGAACTATGTCAAAACATGACAATACAAGCTATGTAGAGCGTTCGGGTCAAAGCTTAATAAATACAGTATATTTCTCTTCCTGTTCCATTCATAATGCGGCTGAAAGTGATCCCAGATGGTAGTCACAGGCTACCTAAGGGTGTGTCTGATCTTGAAGAACAAAACCATTATGATAAACCAGGAGCCAGACTGGCAATCATCTGTCAGGCTGACTCTGATTAATTGTTAGTGACAGAGGGAAGTGTGTTGATAAGGAATGTGAGGCAGCGTCTAGTCTCAGTGAATAAGAATGACGTAGATTAGCAGTGGCTCATGGGATTGGATTTGGAGGTAGGAAGAGGGGACACATGTGCCACCTGTTAGCCAGGCCTAGTACGGACCTTTTCTGCTTTAATCCATAATCAAAATGTGGTTTCTGAAGGCTCAAGGAGCCCTAGACTGGCTTGAGGAATCCCAGGTCCTGCTCTCCTGGGAGTTGACTGTCACTGGATCAGTTTATAAGGAGTCTATATGCTTGAAACTGCTCACTTCTTCCTATGAGTAAGTCTATAATTTGGATTAGATGACAGGTGGGGATTTAGACTGAGGTTTAACGGGCCAAGAGGCTTGGTCTCTAAAGCGAGTACTGATGAGGGGCACCTTTTCTTATGCTTGCTTTCTCATTTCATACCTCTAAACTAGGCCAGGACTGGGAGAGGCCCTTGGGGTCGTTCTTGACTCCTCTCTTACCCTCACATTCTCCAGACAGTTTATCAGACAGAATATGCTGATATGACTGCTTCTCACCACCCGACTGCCACCACACCATCTTTCTTTTGGTCTGCTGTCATAGATGCCTATCTGGCCCCCTGCAATCTGTGCTAAACACTTTTTAAAGAGGTAAATCAGGTTATATAATTCCCCTGCTAAAAACCCTCCAGTGGCTTTCCAGCACACTTGGAGTACAATCAGAATGCCTCACCCTGGCCTCAGATATCCACACTGTCTGTGATGTGGTCCCTGTCTGTCTCTTGGGCCTTAATTCCTCCACTCTTCCTCTCTCAGCCACCCTGCCTCCCTTCTGTTCGTCCATCTTGCCAAGTTCATTTCCACTTTGGCCCCTTTGCCAGTTGTTTTCCTCCTTGGATTTTCATGTGGCTCTCTCCCTCACACATCCAGGTCTCCTTCAAATATTACCTTCTTCCTTGGCCCCTTAATTTGAAGTGGCAACCCCTCCCATGTTACTCCCTATTCTCTAACTTTTTTTTTCATGGCCCTGCTCATTATTACTGGATAGTATGTGAAATAATTCTTCATTTATGTGTAGATTTTCTCTCTTCTGCCCTAGAATGTAAGTCTTTGAGGGCAAGGACTTTTACCTGTTTATTGTTTTAATATCTAGAACACATTAGGAAATATTTGTCAAATGGATGATGGACTGTAGAAAATAAGGGGTCTTCTCTAGGCTGTGGGGTTGCATGTCAGGTCATGTGGAGGATCAAGACAGTGGTGCATGTGGACACGAGGTGGGAATCCATGGCAAGAAGTGTGGGGCCTGCCCTGGCCGTTGTGGCTCAGTGGTAAAAGCGTCGTTCGGTTCACAGTCAAGGGCATGTTCCTGGGTTGTAAGTTCTGTCCCTGGCCCCAGACTGAGGCATGTAAGGGAGGCAGCCAATTGATGTGTCTCTTTCACATTGATGTTTCTCCCTCCCTTCCTCCCTCCCTTGCACTCTCCAAAAAAAATCAATTGGGAAAAATATCCTCGGGTGAGGATTAACAAACAAACAAACAAGAAGTGTGGGGCCTGAGGCCAGAACCAGCCAGCTGGTGGTAGGGCCAGTGCAGAAACCACAAAGCAAGGGAGCAGTGAGGAAGTACAGAGCTTCCAGGGAATTGTGAGTCAATGTTGGAATCCATGTGAATGATCATGACAGCATCTGTGAGTTCCAAACACACAGAAGTTAACATTGAGGCACTTTCTATCTCAGATGGAAAGCCTCCTAAATGTTTATGGCTGGAACAGGGGCCACCTCGTAAGGCCTGAGTAGGATCTGAAGTTGAGCTCACTTCAGATTCAGAGATGGTAACTGGTTAATGCATGGAAATTGGAGATCTAATTCTACCTGCTATGAAGCCATCATTGATCAATCCATTGAATTCTGTGGAGCCTGGAGAGAGACCTATGTCTTCCAAAACCAACTCCCAGCACACTATAGCCAACCCCCCTCTCAGATGCTCCTCCCAAAACACAACTCTGCAGGGGAGAGGTCACGATGCTGGTGGTCCCCCAGAGACCAACGAGCTCTATGGCCCACTCACTTCTAGTGTTGGGGAACTCCACTCAGCAGCAGGGGCCTCTGCGCTGGCTGGGAATCCCCACAGCAGCAGCAGCACCAGCAGCAGCTGTCTTTGTGGGGCTGAGCTGCCAGCTAGTACTTTTCAGATTTAGCACACAGCTTTGTGAGGAGGCAAAGCTGTGTTGCCTCTGATGAGAAACAAAACCAGTGATGCTGAAATATCTGGGAAATGGGAAAATTATTTCTAGAGGTTGGAAGCAAATGTCCAAACTGTGAGTGTGGCCGGAACTGACCTTTTTGTGCCCCCATCCTCAACGCTATTTCTACATTCCTTGTATCTATAGGAAGAAGTACATTGCTATCTGTTCGTAACTCAGCTCATCGTTTGAGGGTAAGAAGGAAAGAGGTTTGGCGTGGCTTTCAGAGGAAGTGAGGTGATGGTTCTTCTCTCTCAACCTACTAAGTAAACCACTCTGGCTTTCATGACTCAGAAACCACAGACCCCATAGCCAAAATGCATCTATTCATTCTTATCTACAAATATTGATTGTGAGCCTATTGTGTGACTAACACAGTGCTTGGGTTGAGGATGTAATGGTAAAATACTATTCACTGTCTCTCCTCAAAAGTAGACAATCCCATTCTACATGCGTTACCGGTATGGAGAGGTCCTTGTCCCCTCCTGTTGCTTGTGGGAGAGGAATTCTTGTGATATCCCAAGAAAAGGAATTTTCTGAGACTCACATGGGAGGATGAGACATTGTAGAAAGCTTTATTTCTGTGGAGTTACACCTTTGAGGTCCCATTTCCTTTTGTCCTGCCAAGGAAGAAGTGTGTCTGTGGCTTCAATAGAACTGAAATACAAGCCAGTGTCCCGAGTTTCCTTTCCATGTTAGGGCATAGCCCAATCTTGCATCAGCCTGGCTTAGTTTGTGTTTCCTGTTACAGTCCATCAGTCCGTTATGTGTGGGGTGTGCAGGACCACATGGCTATGGAGGAAACACAGGCAAATGCAAAGAAGCAGGAACGAGGGAGCCCCACAAGCCAAGAGCCAGGAGTCAAGAGAGAGAATTCCTTTGTTTAAAGGATTATGTATTCCCAAATTTTCATGGGTTTGCAGTGGCCACACCCATTCTGGCCAATGATCTTTGTTCCCAGGTGTGACTGACAGACACCTCCCCTAATCACCCCAACTTCATTGTGCATGTATCTATCTCTCCTCTGTTGGACCCCTTCCCCTAATGATCTGTATCAGAGGAATGGGTAGATGGTTCCCTGGGGAGTGTGAAAGTGAAGCTGCCCAAATGACATGCCTATAATGTCTGACCTTCTCTTTGCTTCTTTTTGATTATTAATAACTAGTATTGATTATAACAGTATCACATACCCAACATGGAGGGCAGGATAATCTAGTAGCAGGGAATGTAAGCTGAGTTTGCCACCAGCTATACTATGTGATCTTGGACAAGTCACTTCCCTTCTCTGAGTTTCAATTTTCTCATGTATATTTCAAGGAAATTACCCATGTTATGGGATTTAATAAAGTAATGCTTATCAAGTGTTTAGCCCATGTTTCACTAAATGTAAGCTCTGATTCTGATTATGCTTTTACTAGAGGCCTGTTGCAGGAAGATTCCTGCAATAGGGCTTCCTGCTGCGGTCTCCGCTGCCCCACCTGCTTCCCTCCCTTCTCCCCTGCCCCACTTGCCTGCTTCTCTGCAGCTTTGCTCCCTTCTGCAGTGCTTGGCTTCTTTCTACGCTGTCTTCAGTCTTCGCTCTGTGCCTGGATATGCAAATTAACCGCCATCTTGGTTGGGTTAATTTGCATACTCTCCCTGATTGGCTGGTGGGCGTGGCTTGTGGGTGTAGCGAAGGTACGGTCAATTTGCATGTTTCTCTTTTATTAGATAGGATGGTAAGAGTTAGTAGAGAATTCTCTGGGGGCACATTTACATATTGAAATACCATATTTGTGGGCAAATATATTTAGATTCAGGGCCAAGCCTGGAAAAAAGTTGAGTAATTGAAGATATTGGTTTTTTTTTGCTTCCTGGAAAGGACTGCATCCAACTAGAGTGGGCACCCCTTGCAGGGCTGCATCCAACCAGCATGGGTACCTTTTGATAATCCAGGTGCCTAGGGAAGAGTCTTGTTTCTGTTTTGCACATGGAGCAGGCAGTGCCCTTTTCTATTGGCACGAAGGCACAGTCTAGCAGAAAAGCAGACTTGGCCTAGGACACAAGGGCTTCCCAGTTCTGTTGGGTAGGTATTTACCGAATCCTTGAGAATAAGGTTGAAAACATGCTTATCTTGCCTGGGACAGACAGACAGAGGGTGGAGGAGGATCCAATTCGTCTATAGTCCCTCCCTCAGCTCCTCTTAGCCAGTCACCTGTTCATTCAGAATTCTCTAAATCTACAGCACATGGGAGCAACACAGGTCTCACTGACCAAGAAGCACCCTCATGAAGACTTCCTGGTGAATTCTTTTATAAATGTGTGGTCATTTTGTGATGACCTTGAATAGGAAAGCATGATTGATGGATATATGATGAGTTAGACCCTAACTGAGAAGGCAAACTGAGGTGTCAGCAACAATTTGAGGCAAATCGTTCAGATTTTATTTATTCCATTTGGTGTGTTTACCTAGCATTTGGATTAGGTATTATATAGGCCAGAGCATAAGATAATCTTCAGGAAGCCAATATATCAGTGGTACTTAAAGACATAGCACATCTTCATATTTATTACCTGGCTTAGGAGAATGAGAATGATTACCTTCCCTCATTATATATTTCTCTGAGCATCAGAAAACAGCAAATGAAAAATGAGCTATTGAGTATAAAATAAAGATGTTTATATTCTATGTCCCCATAGCCGCAACAGCTATTTTAAGAAATGTGTAATAATGTTGCCCCAAAGATGATACTCATTTGATCAATACATTATAATTGATTCCTTCTCTCTATATAAACATATAGGTATAACTCAAAGTCAGGATAGTCCAGATTCTATAAAGTATCAGATTCATTCACTGGTACATCTGTTGGGTACCCACCATGTGCTAGGTACTAAGGATAAAAGATTGAATAATAAATTGTTTCTTTTCTCATGGAAGTCAGACACTCAGATAATTACACCCCAATGTTTTAAGGACAGTAAGAGAAGGGAACCCTGGAGACTGGGATGCCTAACTCAGCAGTTGGTGAGTGTGTGTGTTCAGGTCAGGGAAGGCTTCCTGGAGGAGGGGGTATCTGAGCTGGCCTCAGAGGCTGAGTAGGGTCTTCAATAGGGAAAGGCATTTCAGGAAGAGGAGGCAGCCTGATTAAAGGTAGGGTAAATGGCATCTATTGTTTTATTGTCCACTAATATACCATTTTCCTTTTCCTGATAACCCCTTGGAGAACTTCCCCTTGGTCTACTTGGAGCTGTCAGTCAAGGGGCCCTGAGACCCAAGCTCAGGCAGCTGAGCCAACCTTGCCTAGGAATTTGACTCTTCCGCCCAGGTGTTGCAAAGAAGGAAAATAGTTGTTGCAGAGCCTGAAAAGAATGTTCATGATTCCTACTGCTGAGTCTGGATCCAGACCTGTTCTGGTTCTCAATGCGTTCATGCCTGATACCTTAGTTTCCCCTTCAATTCTGTGAGCTATCTCATATCTTTACAACAAAATCTTCTTTTATTTGTTATCCAGAATCAGTATCTATAGCTTGCTATGGGAAAACCCTAACTGTTACCAGAAAAAAAAAAAAATCAACAGTGGAAGCTATAATTACAAGTTTAGGAAGTTTACTCTCTATCTGCCTGAGCAACTTGAGAAGAATTTCCAAACCCTTCAGATATTAAAAATAAAAGAGAGATAAGGAAAAGGAAAAGAAAGAAAAGAGAGTTTAAAAAGAGAGAGGGGAGAGAGAGAGAGAGAGAGAGAGAGAGAGAGAGAGAGAGAGAGAGAGAACTGCTGGGGGTGGCGGATCCCACTGGCATCATGTAACCTGCCATTGGCCGGCCTCTGTCTCTCCTTCCACAGAAGAGTGCTACACACAGCATGCAGAAGAAAAGAAATGGTTTGAGAACCCAGCAGGAATCCACCAGAGACTGCTCTGCCCCTGGAGACAGTTTACCTGGCTGGCCCTTAGGGCAGAAGAGTGCAGACAAAGAGCCTAGAATGTCAGATTTTGAGGCTGCTGCTGGCTGAGCTTCTTAGCTTCAAGCCCACAAGCTCAAGGTCTATTATTACAGTGGGAACAATTAAGAGCTTTGGCTTTTTCATTGTATTGTAATTATAGCAACAACTCTGGTACAAATTATGACTCACTTACTCTCTAAGGCAGTTAGCGTCTGGACTGCCACCAAGGAAACCCTTTTGAGGTTGCAGAGTGGTATCATTTGCTGCCCTCCGAAAGCTGGAGACTCCAATTTATGAAGGAACAGGCTTTGCTCAGTGCAGGAATGCGGGAAGGGTGCCCCTCTTGGTAGATGGGGCGTCTCATTGCAAATACTTGGCTCTGACACCCCCTGGAATGTTATTGCCAGTTACAAAGCTTTATTGTTATTTTTAAAATTGTGTATATTGCTATTATCAGAATTAATCTGCAAAAGGGCCTTGGCAGTTTAGTCTACAGGGAAGTACCTTATGAATTTACGTGAATTCTTTTCATTTAAATTTCTGCTTTCTTTTCCATTTCTCTGTTGGAGGCAGCCAAAGGAGGATTCCTTTGCTAGGTATATTGAATGTAGGGTCTAAAAGAAAGCAATCAAAATAGTGTAACAGCTCTCAGAGAACCAGGATTTTCTCTCTTCTGGTGAGTACTTACTCAAATACTCTCAAGTTACCTCTAGTATCAGGCACAACTCTTGCCAGTGACAAAAATCTGGGCTTGAACTGGCTTAAGCGCAATGGAGAGTTACTGTCTCTGATCATTGAAAACTCAAGATGCTGGTTTGGCTTTGACTTGATTTGGAGTTCAAGTCTCTCTCCTTTTAGACTCTGCTTTAAGAAATCAGCACCTTTGCAGGAGAAAAGAGGAATAGTTGCTGGAGACAAAAATGTCAAATGCCCATTACACCTCTTTACAGTCTGGGGCACCTCGAAGTATAGTCTGAAGACCCTAAGGATGGATGGCAGAGGGAATGGAACCTCTGTCCTGAGGTGCTGCCTTAATTTCTTCTAGTTAACCCCAAAGAGTCTTAAATTCCTCTAAGTCCAGACATCCATGGAGGGGCACCCACAGCCATAGCCCTGCGGTAAGGGTGTGAGGAAGTATGAACTGACATGTAATCCTGACAGAAGAGTTCTTCCAATTACTTGCAAACTTCCCCAGAGAATATAAAATAGAGTTAACAAATTTATTTTCTCTGAAGGAATTTATGCTAATGATTTTTAAATAGGCCCCTGAAAACAACTAACTTGAACTCCCATTGACCAATGATGTACTCAATGCCAAGGTTGGTACTGGATGTGTGGTTAATTATTTCCCACCACAGCCCACCGGAGAAAATGCCATCATCACTTTTCCAATCCAGATGAAGAAACTGCGGGTCAGAGAGGTTAAGTAAGTTTCTGGACCCAGCCAGGATTCAAGCTCCATCCTATTTGCCCTCAGAGCTCCCACCATTGGCCACCATGCTCCATCCTCTCTCCCATTCTCTGTGAAATTACGCAACTGGGAAAATCCATCTCCCTTCCATGAGAGAGCAACAGAGATGACACCTCGGTGGTGTCAGGATGCATTTTTATGCCCCTTTCAGTGGGGAAGGGAGAATAGTATTCAACACTCTGGAGCATCAGTTGTATCTGGGCCACTGGGAGTGGAGGGAAGAATGCTTTAGAGTCTATTTGAAGTCTCATTTTGAGTGGAGAAGAACATGATTTCAGAGATCTGGTTCATGAACCAGTTTGTGGGCAAACTGCAATCAGTGCCAGCGGGAGTGCTGGAGGTCGGCATTAGCAGACACCATGTGGCTCTCCACCTGCCTAGCAGTGACTCCCAAGCACTAACGAAATGATGCATCACGAAGCTACCCTGACTAACTACTGGAGTCTGTCCACAGCAGCCTCTGCCACCCCCGCTTCACAGAGACCACACTTACTAAGATCGATGAAGATCCTCTCCCTCCTAAACCCACATGGAAATTCCTCTCTGTGCCTCTTTCTGGTCTCCATGAGGCTGTATCCAACGGGCCACTTCTTGATGCTCAGTATCCTCTCCAAAAGCAGTAGCATCGCTGCTGGGCTGTCTTCTCTTCCAGGGCATTTCTAAGGTATTTCTGATCATTTCTAGGAGTTCCTAAGTGTCCCATCTGGGGTTGATGACTGTGTTAATGACATATCAAGACCCTGAGCAGTTCCACTTGCTCCTGTGTGTTCAATATGCAGGAATTCCACTATACAGGCTCCATAGTAAATTGCGAGATTTTAACAAATGGTTTGACTTCTGCCTAATGGTCATCCAACAACAGTGCTGGACACACAAATCTCTTTATGGCCCTCTGTCCCATTGTAAACGTGCTATAGAACCATGTTTATATTTTGAACTTTGATGTGCAGATGTTTTGTCATCAATTGAAGGCAAGCACAGTCCATCTTCTCTCACTTAAATAGGATAAGGAACTAATTAAACAGGTATTGAAGGACTGAAAATATACCAAAGGGAATACTTGGCTACAGAAAGTAGCTAAGGAAACAGAGGGAAGAGGTTGGAGTGATTAAGGGCCTAGAAGCTTGCCGAACGGGATACATAGAGCTAAAGATCAAAGCCATGTGGGATTCTGGGAGTAGAAAAAAACTCTGGAAACTGGAACCAACAACTACTGCTAAGATACAGGCCATAGAACAGAAACAAAATTAAGAGAAAGCATAGAGGAATGAGAAGTCCCTTCTTCCTTCCCCTCGTGTTTCCTTCTGCCCCCGTGTGCGCACCTAAAAGGATCCAGCTGGCAAAAGGGAAGTATGGTTTGCAGAGCCCCAACCCCAGCTTTACGGAGTGGAGTGCGGAGGAGTGGATTGCAGCTGAGACACACGTGCTTAATAAACACACACCTCTGATATTCCCTCTACCACTCACTTTCACTACCTTCCATAAGGAGCCCCTTTGCCCAGAATTCCCATTCCCCAAACCTGCTGAGTCATTATTCCTAAACATGAAAAATCCAGATATCCATTTCCCTCATGAGATCCCCCTGGGTTGACCAGAGCAGAAAGGAGGGTTGTCCTTGTCCATCGTGTTGCACACAGCTCCCCAGCCTTCCCTGCCAACATTTACAGTGACGGACCGGCTTCTCTTCCTGCTGTGCTTCCTTTGCAGTGTAGGTGTTCTGTGTATTCGGTGTACTGAGACTGACAGAAATGTCATCTCTCAGCTATGTGCAAACAATACTTCTTTTTTTTAATGAAAGCACTTACATTCCTTTGACAAGTTCCCATTCCCTCTTGGAAGAGAGGATACTAAATTTTATCCAAACTGTGAAATCAGGTGAGATTTTGACCATTTTAAGTCACTCATGGTTTACAATGGTGCCATTTCAAGTAAATATTCAATCCAAATCAGGTGTTTTTATACTTAGCCATTGTCTAGTTCAAAACACTGATTTCATGGTTCCTGTTCATTTCTCAAGGAGTCCTCCTTCCCCTTTCCTGAGACCTTGGGCTTGCACTTCCATTGCAGGGAGGGGACGGGAGGAAGTGCTCCTGCAGGTGAGTGGCCATGATGGAGAGGAAATCGATCAGCTGGGATGAAGTCAAGTCTTTTTCATCAGGGCCCAGCTACTGGTTTCTTGCTGGTCTGCTCTCAGGGCTGATGACACCAGCTTCATGACAGGTGGGTCTCTTAGCTCGGGTGGTACCAGTTGCTGCTTTCTTCTGGGGCATGTTGGATGGTCATCAGTTGTTTGACTATCACACTAGCCTGAAAGTGTCAGGGTGCCATCAGGTGGCACTGTTTCTTTTTCCTCACTCTTGGAGAACAGCTCCCCTGGGTCCGACCATACTCCCCGCCGCCCCAACAATGGCAGTCTCTGGGTCCTGGCTAGCTGGCTACCTTTGCTCTGCCATCCTGCGTCAGGCTTGGGCATTTCACTCTCGGGCTCATTTTTCATTCTTCCCCTGCTACCCTCTGTTATCACAGGGGCTGATCCTACAGGCTGTGTTACCCAGGTTCCGAGCTGGATTTTGTCCAGATTCAGCAAATGGAAGGGTTTTCAGATTAGAAGTTGTAGGTGGCATTGCTGGTGACCACAGGTGCCCTCCAGCTCTTCCTGGATGGGTGCTCCATGGTCCCCAGTCCCTGAACTATCTTCATCCTTTGTCTCTCCATCTGAGAGCTAGTATTCATTCCTACTTTGCTAATTTCAGGTTGTTTCACCATTGCTTGTTTGATTCGTGGCTCCTTTATCTCTTGTATAACCAATTTCTTGCCCTAAATTCCTTCTGTAGTAAATACCTAAGTAGCTTCTGTTTTTCTGTTTCTGTAGGCCCAGTGTGGCCTAGATCAGTGGGAACCTTAGGAATCCTTCCACACCCACCGTGGCGCTATGGGAATTGCAAGGGTGATCTTTGCCAACTCACACTCTCTGTGCCGCTATGCCACCCAGGAAACACTAGATGAGTAACTGCTTCCAGTCCCTATACCTAGAAAACCACCCAAATTCAGGGGAGAAATGTCTAGGAATTGCAACTTCCCATTCCACGGCCTGGTGTGCTGGGAGGGAGGATGAAGGGCTGGAAACTCCTCTACCTTCCCAGATGCTTTTATTTTCCAGGTGGAAGAGCTGCCAAACTAGTTCGGCCTTGCTCACACCTTGATGGGGATTAGGTGGATCTGACCTCTGTTTACAGTAACTCCCATAGCTTCTGCTTGGGCCTGGATCAGGGACTGACAGACTGGTGACCTGGGGGAGCACAAAGGAGCCTCAAAGAATATTTCACACCTTATGTCACATGTATACCTGTGTAAGACCTGCCCAGAGCCTATGGGATGTGGGGTAAATTCTATCATGCTAACGTGTTGGATCACATTTAAATAAATATCAAAGGAAACCTTGTAGGGACAGAAGACATCACAGAAGGGAAACTTGAATCTTGCAGGCATTTGGCTTGCAGAGAGGAAAGAACTAAAATCTTTCCCTTAGTGATATTGTATTCCTGGATAATCCTACCACCATCTGCTGGAAGTGACCTCCTTTCCCAGTGACCCACCCTCCCATCACACTAACATATGCTTCCCTGAGAGTAAACAGTTCTCTATGGAGATTCATTCTTTTCCTTTTTCTTCTTCTCATTTCTTGCCCCCTCACCCTTAATCACTAAAAGGTACATTGAAGAACAAAGTGGCTCCATGAAATCTTCAAATGGAAAGTGATTCAGAGTAAAATAAAAACCCAAACTCCACTAAACTAAAACAAACAAAGCCCATCAGTTCTGATTCTCTATGTTACACTAGACACGATGGATTAAAACGGTGACACTCACACTCATCAAGCCCAGACCTTGCCACAATCCTTGTAGTTTTATTTTTATTGTCTGAAATTCTCCAACGATTCAATGTCACTTTTTCTCTTTGGGACCATTACTTTTCAGGCTTAGATAGAGATCAATAGTCAGAGTCTGAAATTGGCATCTCTGGAGGAGAAATATGTTGTGCCACAGGACATAGATTGGATGGCGCCCCGGTTAAGAAAATGGTGTGCTCTTTCATGATTGTGTTCATCGACAGTACTACTAGCATTATTTTATTCTGCTGAGAAGAGTCTGACAGTCTCTTGTAGTATCTTATCTATCACCATGTATTCTTTCCTCTCCTTTCATATTTGGTCTCTGGAGTGGAACTTTATTTAAAAGGCCCTGACATGAGAAAGAATGGCCTAGTCCAGGCCATTCTCCTTGGCACTGAGGAAAGTGGCCAAATGGTCAAACAGCCAAGTCAAGGACTTAAGTCTAGTGCCTGTCCTCTCCTTCCCCCAGTGTGGCTATCAAACTGATCAATCGCATTTGGGTCACTGCATGACAATGGGTATTTTGATCTTGCATAACCTTAGGTAAAGTTGGCAGTCCCTTCCCTGACTCCTGACTCAGAAGAAGATGGCCCTCGGACTCACTCATCTGGGAGGAGGAATTAACTTTATTCATTTGTGCTTTCAATAAATATTTGTTAAGTACCAATAGTGTGACAGGTGATATAAACACAGCAATAAAAAAAAATTGAGAAAATCCCCTGCCCTTACGGAAATTATATTCATGTGTGTGTAGACAGACAGTTTTTAAAATTAACCAGGGAATTATCTATTTATCTGTCTATTTATCTGTCAGATAGTGATAAATATTATGGAGAAAAAGCAGGAAAGATTGTGCTAGGGTATGTGTGTGGGAGAAGAGTTGTCATTTTAAGCAGAGTGGCCAGAGAAGACATCTCTGGCAAGGTGACATTTGATCAGAGACTTGAAGGAGCTGCATGAATAACTCATGCAGATATTTGGGGAAACAACAAATGCCAGGTCCTTGGCAGAAGCATTTTGAGGGACCAGCAAAGAGGCCAGGGTGACCCAAGCCAAATGATTGGAGAAGAGTGTGATAGACGCTAAAGTCCGAGGTGATAGGGACCAGATTGTTCAGAGCAAAATCTCTTACTTGGGGCCTACTGGATATTGTTATTTAATGTAATAAAGGAGCTCATATATTAATATGTCACAAGTTTGGGCTTAATTTTTTCAATGCATTTCATACATTTTACTCTTCTTTTAATCCCATGTGTTTTATTTTATACATTTAAAAATATTCTGACAAAATAGAAACAAACTTCTAGATACAGGGAACAGATTGATGGTTGCCAGGTGGGAGGGCAGTTGGGGGATGGGTGAAAATGGGGAGGGATTAAGATGCACAAATTGCAAGTTACAAAAATAGTCACAAGGATGTAAAGGACAGCATAGGGAATATAATTAACAATATTGCAATAACTACGTTTGGTGTCAGATGGGTACTAGACTTAATGCGTGATCATTTTGTAAGTTATAAAAATGTCTAATCATTATGTTGTACACCTGAAACTAATATCAGCTATAATTGAAATTTTTAATTAAAAAATAGTAACAATAAGGTTTAAAAAATAAAAAAAAATGTTATTCTGAGAAAGAATCTATAGACTTCAACAGTTTACCAAAAAGATTCACATCACAAAGAAAATGAAAAATTCCTTATTAGGGTCTATAAGCCATTGCAGAACTTTAACTTTTACTCTGAGTGAGATCATAAGCAATCACTCTGGCTGCCTTGTTGACTAAAGAGGGACAAGGGTGGGAGCAGGGAGACCAGATAAGAAGCTATGGCGATAATTTAGGCAAGGATGGTGGTGGCTTGAACTAGAGTAGTAGCAGTGGAGGTAGTAAGAAGAGGCCAAATCCTGAAGACATTGAAAAGGTAGAGACAACAGGATTTTCTGATGGATTGGATAGGGGCTTAGAGGGAAAAGGAGTCAAGGGTGACGTGAAATTTTTGGCCTGAGCCACTGGAAAGACGAAGTTGCTTTCCTCTGAGGTAGAGAAGTATGCGGGACGGCGGGGGGGCGGGAGGGTTAGTGGGGAGGGGCAGTGAGTTAGGGGAAAGATCAGTTTTAGTTTTTGGACAGCTTATGTTTGAAATGACGATTACATATCCAAGTGGAAATGTTATATAAGCAGCTGGAGATATAAGTCTGGAGGTGTGGGGAGCAGTCTGGGCTGGAAATACATTGGGAAAGATTGACCTATACCTGGTATTAAAGCTGTGTGACCAGATGAGATTGTCATCCTGAAGAGTGGTACACATAAAGAAGAGATGTATTTTGATGGATGTGACTGGGGCAACCTAATGTTTAGGATTTGTGAGGAGGAGAAGGAATCAGCCATGGAGAGCAGTCAATGATTTAGGAGGAAACCAGGAGGGTTTAATGTCCTTGAACCCAAGGGAAGAAAGTGTTTCAAAGAGGAGGAGTGACAATCTGTTACATGCAGCCTGTAGGTCAAGTATGATGAGGTCCGAGAGTTGACTATGGATTTAGCAACTTGGAAGTCATTGGTGACCTACTAGAGAGTTTTGGCCAAGGGACTGGGACAAAAGTCCAATTGGAATAGATTCAAGAAAAAATAAGGAGGGAGAAGTTGGAGGCAATGGGAACAGGAAATTCCTTTCAGAAATTTTCCTCAAAAGAAAATAGAAAATTTAGCTGGAGGCAAATATGAGGATCAAATGATTTTTTTTAAAGATGTGGGGGGGGGGGGAGGGAATGTCAGCATATTTGAATGCTGATAGAAAATGGTTTTAAAAAGAGATCTTACAGATAATTCAGGTAAGATAGAGACCATGGTTGAAGCAATGTTCTTGAATAGACAAGAGATGAGTGGTAACTAGTAAAAGAGCAGAGGCATTCACTTTAAACAGGGCCTGAAAGAATTTACCCATAGTAACAGGTGGGAGGGCAGAATAGTTGTGTAGAATTAGATTCAATCAGGATTGAGTTTTGCCAGTTGAAGGGAGGACAGAGCAAGAGAACTGAGGTAGACCTAAAGGAATAATTGATTAACTGGAATTTAAGTAAAGGAATGTGGCCATGAAAGTAATAGAACCTAGTGGATTGTAGGTTCTGATACAGTAGAATAGTTTCCAGGGTCAAGGCATTAGAAGGAGAGAACTGGAAAGATAGGAAGTAGGGGACTGAGACTAGGATGGTTAAAACAGAGATTATGGAGGGGATGTGGTGACTGGTAAGTAATAGGTTCAAGTGTGGCCATGAGAAAGAGGAGCAGAGTTATAGTGGAGAGCAGGATCATTAGAGGGAAGGCAGTCAAGGAACCTAGAGGCCAGCTTCCTGGAAGGATCATCTACTTGGATACTGAAACCACTAAGAATTAGGTCAGGAGTAATGTTGACAATGATAGTAATTAAGCCTGGAGATTAAATCTTCAAGAAATATGAACAAGTAGAAGAGTATGAGGTATAGTCCAAGAGCATAAGATTTAAAGTTGGGGGCTGGGCTAAGTGATCTTCTGTCTGCCATGGTCAAGGCAATGACAATGATCTTTAACACAAATTCTTCTCAACTCCTTCTCTGGAAACTTAGTTCATTAAGTAGGAAGGTGGAGGAAGCAGATAATTACCCTTGTCTTTTTATTTTTATTTTAGGCAGATGTTACAGTTTTTTGTCTTTATTTTGGTGGTTCACATTTTTCCATCGTTCTTTGGGTGGCAGACACTATTGTGAGTAAAGGTGAGGGTTGACCTAACTTTCATCCATAGCTCCCTTTTGCCTAGTCACCTTCTAGCTAGTAGTGATTATGTGACACCATTCTGGCCAATGAATATAAGGAGAAGTAATTGAGTGAGGTTTCTGAGAAAGGTTTTCTTTTCCTGAGAAAAAGAGACAGACGCAGTAGTCATTTCCCTTTAACCCTTTGTTCTTCCTACTTCTTTTCCTTTCTCCAAAGCAGATGGGCAGCCTCAAGGTGCCACAATCATGTTGTAACCATGAGTGACAAGTCTGAAGCACCAAGTATGGCTATACACTCAGGGTGGAAGAACAGAAAGACAGTAAAAGTCTAGATCCAGTTCTCAATGTCTACTTCTGTAATTCTTGTCCCGTGAGACAAATAAATCCCTCTTCCTTGATGCCAGCACATTGTTTTGGATTTTTGTTACTTGTAACTTATTGCTACTCTAACACGCACAGCTACTTTCTCATGAAAATAAAAATGCTAGTCAGTTGGATTTAAGAGGTAATTTCACAGACTTATTTGTGAGTAAGCTTATTGTGATACATCTGTCAACCAAAACAGTTTACTCAACTTTACTTCTTCTTTTTAATAAATATGTTTGGATTGATTTCAGAGAGAGGAAGGGAGAGGGAAAGAGAGAGAGAAACATCAATGATGAGAGAGAATCATCCATCCTCTTCCTCCTGCATGCCCCCTACTGGGGATTGAGCCCAAAACCCAGGGATTTGCCCTGACAAAATGGAACAATGATCTCCTGGAATCCAACCAACCACTGAGCCACAGTGGCCGGGCTCTCAACTTTACTTTTTAAGTTACTGCCTTATTCTTATCACTTTGCTATCCTATTTCTTGTATGAGTAACCCACTCATGCTTTCTCCATGCCTTGACCTTCCACCATGTATCAGACCCCTAGAGTTGATTTCTACATAACTGCTGTGGCAACTGTCATAACTAAGATTACTGATGACTCCGTGGCATCCTTTTTGGTCTTTATCCCTCTTGAAACCTTTGTAGGGATGGCTCAATTGGCTTTTTGCTCCTTCTCTTCCTCCATGGGCTTCTGCAATACTAATCTTTCCTAGTAGAAGTTCTGAACTTCTGAATTATTATCTTGATCCTTTTCTTGTCATCTTCATAACTTTTTGTCATCTTAACTTTTACTATTTCTTATCCAGTGTGTTCCCCTTGGTCCTCTCCCCTCTCGTCTCACAACCCACCCCCAACCTGTCTTCTTTTCTTTCACACTCCACATTTCCCCAGGATGATTTTATACATTACTAGGTCTCTACCAAGAGGTCAGTAATTTATAAATTTATAGTTTTATTCCAGACCTTTCACTAGAGTTTTAGATTTCTATTTTTAACTGTTTCCAGAACACCTTTCTTCACAAATTGCATTACCAAAACTGGATCTAATCACCCTTTCCAGAAATCTTAGCTATTATTTCCTGTTTTGTTGCTTCTATCACCACCATTCACCCAAGTGCCCAAGCAATGAACTTTAAAAGCAATTTCAACTCTACTTTTTCTTTCCAACATTTTTCACATCCAATTGGTAAATAGCCCTATTAATGGTGCCTTGGAAATATTTCTCAACTAACTCTTCTCTTCTCTTCTCTTCTCTTCTCTTCTCTTCTCTTCTCTTCTCTTCTCTTCTCTTCTCTTCTCTTCTCTTTCTTCTCTTCTCTTGTCCATCCTCATCACTTCTGCCTCTATTCAAAACCTTCCCTTCCTGTATTCTCTCTCTTGGCTCACTTCCAGTGGAGAAAGCTTTTCTTTAGGTTTCCCCCATCCTTAAGAAGAGCTTCTCCCAACTTTCATAAGAGATATCAGTCTTTCTCTAACTTGGTCATCTACTAAGACAAAAGGACCCTGTAATCAATGGCAGCACAGAGTAGCTTCTGGCTCTTGTTAGTTGGGCCCTTTCTACCTTTGGACCATGTAGTTTTTACCAAAAGCTCAGCCTATCAATGCATTATGAAGAAAAGGGTTGGCTTTAGCTCAGGGGTTCCTTCGACATCGCATTATGAAGAAAGGATGGCTTAAGGTATACCTCAGGTCAAATTTCACCCTGTATCAAACCAGATCTGCAGAGAGTTAGCTGAAAAAAGATTATCAAGGGTTTTGTTGATGACTTCTCTGAGCCCTTCTTTCACTCAGGGGACATTCCTGTCTCTTGTCAAGAAGAGTAAGTTGTGGTGCTCTCCCTCCTGGGAGCATGCCCACCCTTTTCTTTTCCTTTCCTCCTCCCTCTCCCCCTCACCCTCATACCCCAGGCATGTTACCATTAGCTTCCTCAATCCCAAACTCCAAGGGCCCTTCCTTTACCTCTATAACTTGTTTTTTAAACCCATTTCTTCTAGGAATTACTTTTTCTATCTCTGTAATTTACCCAATAAATGCTCTCTTTAAAAAAAGAAGAAGAGTGAGTTGTACTTCTCTTTTGTAATTGGTAACAAATATGTAGAGCATTTATTTTTAACTCTTGACTTGTGGCTTCATCTTAAATGCAGTCGTTGTCTCTTGTTTTTTGTTCTTCTTTGGTTCTACATTTATTTTATGCCACTTTATATTTTATGTATCCTTGGATACTACCTTCAATTTTCTCTGGAATGAATTGGAAAACAAATATATCAATCATCACGTTTTCATCCCCTCTTTCCCTGACTTCCTTGCCCACCTCATATCTCTCCTTTTATAGACCCTTTACTTATAAATCACATCATTCTCCTATTTAGAAAGCATTTAGTAGTTCCCTTCCTTGCTCTTTAACAAGGCCCCTCACAATCCTGCCACTATTTTCTAACCTTGGCCCCTGTGCCTTCCTCAAATACTCTTTTCCAGCTATGGCAAGCCACTCACTTGGAAATGTGTTTTCATACGTCTAAACTGGTAAAAGGTAAATATAATTTCTTATGTGTATATGCTATCCCTGTTACTCATATTCATTACTCCCAGTCATTTTTCAAGACCCACATCAAAAGTAACCGTCTCTGTGGTACCTTTTGGATTCTCTCTAAGAGACCTTTTTTTTCTTTTCTATAATTGCTCCCATAATATTTTCCAGATTCTTTTGCTAACAGTAATTATCACATTACATTTTATTGATGTGTTCCTTTGTATATTTCTTAACTAATTTTTAAAATTCATCTTTGCACACTTTGGTCTAGGCATAGCATAAGCACTTAATAAAGGTTTATTTTGATTGTGTAAGTGAACATTACAGTGTGTTTTTTGGTGGACATCTGTGGCTGACATTTCACCACCTCGTGATACTATGGTCACCTGACTTTTGGGATTTGTGGGTTTTACTTAGTTACAACAATATTTTACTTTTTTTTTTAAACCCTTGATTCCAATAATAGATTTTTTGAGTCATAATAGTCATCTCTAGGTCATAACTAGAAGACAGTATACTAATGGCTTATAGTATTTTTTTGGGTCCTACCATTTTATCTTTATAAATGTCATTCAGTCAGTTTATATCAGGATCTCATTGACTAGGAAGTTAATAAGAAATTAATGGTGTCTAAACTTGTTGAATTAAAATTGGAACAAAGGATGTTATTAAGGAGGCCATGTAGATAGCTGCATGATGAAGCATTATGAACTGGGAGGTTTTTGGAAAAATAGATTTGCTATGTTTTATTAACTGGTTCTCAGACACATATCTTTGCACCTATTTGCCAGCAACTTACTAGTCATTTTATGTGTCTATAGCTTATTCCCTCCATTAGATTGAAAGCAATCTGAGACTAGGGTTCATATATTATCTACTACAGGCCACCTGCTGAGCATACCCATGGCAAAATATCACCCGCCTTAGCCCTTTCAAACATGTACATAATAATGTAGGAGGGGTTCCCACAGCATCATGGGAACACAATCTAGTGTAAGCTGCTCTAAAAGTGGAACATAATCCCTCTTCTTCCTCCTGCCATAGGACTCAGTGAGTTCTGTTTTATTTTGTTTTCTCCATATTTGGCTCTGTGAGGAGTCATCTGACCTTGGGTCCCATGCAAGGAGTAACGGGCACATGAGATCTTGAGGGTTCTTGTCCAAAATACAATGAAAAATAGCAACTGACTGATAGATTTTTGTCAAGGCAGGCCAACTAGCCAGCTCTGAAAATACACCCAAGAAATGAAAGCTCAGAAGGCTCAGGATGAGAATTTTCCTGACTCTGGGTCAAAGCAGTGACTGCATTCATGCAAAAGTATCTCCTGGAGACAAAACCCAGGAAATATTAAACATACATTTTCTGTTAGGAGTTAGTAGTACACACTTTTAAAGAGAAGAGCTGACCTAGAAAGCGAGGGTGTGCTTTTAGGAAAGCTTATCCTGGTAGCCTTTCACTGCCATTTAGCCCTAGTCTCACAGTGTGTGTTAGAGATTAAGCATCCTCCCTGTATCTATGATATCAAAAAAAGGGAATAAAATACATAAATATACAAAACCAATCTGCTAGTGCTGCACGAAACGGTAGATTAAACCAAGGCAATAAAATTGACTTCTTTGTGTGTTAAAAAAAATAAAACCAACCAAACAAAAACATTTTAATGTTATTATGCCAGTTTGAAACCCAAAAGGATCAAATAGTAGTTGAGTGATTCTAGTTATGAAACGAAGAGCATTTAGCAAATATATTTTCTTCATTGGTACTAGGTTATAGGCATCTATAGAAGCCATGTTGCTTATAGTCTGATGTATATTTTTTAGCATCTGGGTTTTGTGTTTTTTTTTTTGTTTGTTTGTTTTTAGCATCAGTAGAATAGGGGTGGGCAGGGTGAAAACAGTTTCACACTCATTTTAGGTAATTTGCGAAACATTCTTAGAACATGGTCTCTCTTGGACCTTTATAAACTGAACAACTGAGCTAAAGAGAGCAGGATACAAATGAGGCATTTTTGTGGGGATCATTCAGTCTTAGTGGGAATAATGCATGTATACTATAGGACATACTTGAAAAAGTAACTTGGAGGATATTGTATATGTCAAGTGGTTGCTTCTCTGGTTAATCACCTTTTAGACAAGGCTAAGTTGTTAGAGAAGAAGCTCCCAATGCTTCTCCGTAAGGTGTCGATAACATTGAGCACATAGGACAGAACTCAGAGTGATGGAAATATTTCGTCACTATGAGTAGCTACAGTTCCCAATAAATGGTAAGTGATAGCATGACAATTTCCAGTTCTCCTTGTGGTAAAGGCCTGTGGTAGGACAGTGGCAAAAGGAATTGGATGGATTGATTAACATTTTGAGGTTCTCTGATCTTTTTTTCCTGTGTTTTTGAATGAAGTGCAACTCCACTACATTTCTTACAATAAGCATAGAGGTATGGGTGCTGCCCATATTCAGGAGTAAGCTAGTCTTCTTTGTGTCAAGTACCAAGATTCTTAGAGAAAGGTTAAATATTACAAAATTTTCAAAAGAAAGCACTTTGGATGTATTTTCAAACAAAGTAATTATTCTCTCCTATCTAATAAAGAGGGAATATGCTAATTGATCATCACACCCTCACAAAGATGGTGGCACCCACAGCCAATAAGGAGGGAATATGCTAATTGACTTCCATGCCCTCAAAGATGGCAGTGCCCACAGCCACAAGATGGTGGTGCCCAGTCCCCTCAGTCCCACCAGGATGGCAGGCACGGCATGGTTGGGTCCACCCCCAGGTAGGTCCGGCCACTCCGTGCGCCTGCCTCGGGAGTCCCCCAGTTCTCTCAGCCCCCAAGCCACCCAGGGCTGGCCTGAGGTACAGGCAAGCCTCGGATGTCAGCTGCCTAGCTGCCCAGGGGGGGCCCGAGGCACAGGCAAGCCTTGGATGGCGGCTGCCCAGCCACCCAGGGCCGCCCGGGGCTCAGGTAACCAGGGCCGGCCGAGGCTTGCTCTGCCAGTAGTGGCAGCAGCAGAGGTGTGATGGGGGTGTCACCTTCCCCTGATCACCAGGTCGCCTCCCGCCCCTGAGGGCTCCTGGACTGTGAGAGGGGGCAGGCTGGGCTGAGGGACCCCCCCACCTCTAGTGCATGAATTTTTATGCACTGGGCCTCTAGTTAATAATAATAATAATAATAATAATAATAATAATAATTCTATCTAATAAAGAGGTAATATGCAAATTGACCATCACTCTAATACACAAGATGGTACCCCTATGTGGACACAAGATGGCCTGCCACAAGATGGCCGGCAGGGGAGGGCAGTTGTGGGTGATCAGGCCTGCAGGGGAGGGCAGTTAGGGGTGACCAGGCCTGCAGGGGAGGGCAGTTGTGGGCAATCAGGCCTGCAGGGGAGGGCAGTTAGGGGTGACCAGGCCAGCAGGAGAGGGCAGTTGGGGGGGACCAAGCCTGAAGGGGAGGACAGTTGGGAGGGGACCCAGGCATGCAGGGAAGGGCAGTTGGGGGTGACCAGGCCAGCAGGGGAGGGCAGTTAAGGGTGACTGGGCCAGCAGGGGAGAGTACTTGTGAGCAACAGGCCTGCAGGGAAGGGCAGTTGGGGGGAACCAAGCCTGAAAGGGAGGGCAGTTTCAGGGAACCAGGCCTGCAGGAGAGGACAGTTGGGGGGCGGGGGGGACCCAGGCCTGCAGGGGAGGACAGTTTGGGATGACCAGGCCTGCAGGGAGGGCAGTTGGGGGTGACCTGACCTGCAGGGGAGGGGAGTTGGGGGAACCAGGACTGCAGGGGATGGCAGTTGGGGGCAACCAGGCCTGCAGGGGAGGGCAGTTGGGGGGCAATTGGACCAGCAGAGGAGTAGTTAGGCATCAATCAGGCTGTCAGGGAAGTGGTTAGGGGGTGATCAAGCTGGCAGGCAGAATCAGTTAGGGGCAATCAGGCAGGCAGGCAGGTGAGCAGTTGGGAGCCAGTAGTCCAGGACTGTGAGAGGGATGTCCGGGATCGGGCCTAAACGGGCAGTCAGACATCCCTTGAAGGGTCCCACATTGGAGAGGGTGCAGGCTGGGCTGAGGGACACCCCGCCCCCCCCCCCACCCCCCGTGCACGAATTTCGTGCACCTGGCCTCTAGTAATAATAATAATAAAACATAACCAAATCCCTCACTTTAAAAAAAATGATTTAAAATATCTTTTGCCATTCTTAATGCTTTTACTCTCTTTAGTCAGCTGGCACAGAATAATACTGAAGGTAGCAAAATTCACTCAGACATAGGACCTTTTAAATGCCTTAACAATGCCTCAGAGGACTCCCAACTCCATATGTGATTTATGGTCAAGTTCAGTAGTAGTTGTGTACCGAATGCCGACAAGCCAAGAGTGAGTGCTATGTAGCATTTCACAGAGAGAGAGAGAGTTTGGCCATCCTCACACGTCTATCTCTCTCTATAAACTTTTCTCTAACTCAAACCCCAAAATGCCAATCTGGTTCTAATTTTATTAAAATTTTGTCAAAGCCGTTCCTGGACTGGAAAGTTGCCTGCTGAATTTTAGCCCAAGGCAGATTTTAATGGCCAAGTTCTACAGGCATCAAAGGGAGGAGGAGTTAGCATGAGGGTGCTGTCTCTTCCCAAACGTGACAGGCTGCTCTCATGCAAAAACTCCATAGAAGTATCACAAGTTAGGAGAGACTGGAACACTCTGACAGGCTGCCTGGAGTTTAATCACTCCTCTCCCTTCCCTGACGCCACCTCGGCACAGGCATTTCATGCCTCAAGTTTTCGAATTCTCAAGCTGATCAAAGCATTTAGAAATCAGAGCTAATTTCACCTACACACGCTCCTTCATCACAAGTTGTGCCTTTCATGTATTAATTGACCTCTTCTGAACTTGGATTTAGCTTTGATTGTTCACTCATCATTCATTTTCCTGTGTCTCTTCTCCCTGAATGAGACCCATGAAGACAAAGGAAAGGGGATTGAGATGTCTGAATTGCCTCGATGAATTCTGAGTTATTGTTAAGACATTTGCGCTTTGCCCTAAAATTTTTTTAATGAGAAAACAATGCACAAGACAGGCCATGGCCCAAGGTTCACCTTCCCATTGTCCTTATCCTGCAATGGGCATAATTTTAGTTAAAGACAAGTTAAAGAGAGGGGCAGAGGACATGATTACTTTAGTAAATTTCCTGGTGGTGGATGCTAAGGAATGCTACTGGACCATTTATGCTAAAGGGCACCTCCTTCCTGAAGTAAGTAATTCCCAGCCTCTAAGATTGATTAAAATCCACACATTGGTTCAGGGACAGCCTTGTAAGGCACAGCTTCCAGATGGATTAACAGCTTTGCTCTGCTTAACTTCCCTGAGCTCAAGGAAGCCAGAGAAAGGAGACTTGCTAGAAGGCGAGGCTACCCAGGTTCTATGTGATAATTTTTGGTCCCTGTTGATGTGTGTATCTGGGTAGGGAGGTAAGGGGAGAGAAAGAGGCTAAAGGAAACATATCTTCATAATTCAGGCAATAAGTTAATCTATTTGGACAAAGGTCAAACAGTGTAAAACCCATTACAGACACATCAACATCCTTTCCCTTCATCCATCCACACCAACCAGCTATAGGTGCATGTACTAGTATGCTGGGGCATCTGCAGGAAAAATGACAATACAAGTTGGAGATAAATATTTCCTTCCTCTATGGCATTGACTCCTGACACCTTCACTGCCTTTGTCTTCAGCAAGGGTGGGCTTAATGGCTCGTCCCTGGATCCTCGCCAGGAGTCCTGTTACTCAGCTACCACCATCCTAGACTAAGTCCCTTCCAGACCAACTGAATCAGAACCTCTGGATATGGGACCTGCATGTCTGTTTTTAGCAGCTCCCTGGGTGATTCTAACTTACAACCAGGCCTGACAACCAAAGAACCACAACCTTATACAATCCTATACACCCTGTGGATGCAGAACGAAAGCAGGGTTGCTGAATAAAGAAGCAAGGTTAACACTGATTTCTTCACTGGTTCAGACAGCTATCTATTCAGACATTTACTATGAGCTAGTCATGTCTAGGTCCTGGGTTAGGTAATTACATTGAATGTAATTCTCACATTTTAATGTGCACGAGAATTACCTGGGACCTTGTTAAAGGTTAGAGTCTATGTCACTAGCTCTGGGTGGGGCTGAGATTCATGCCCTGCAAGCTCCCAGGCGATACTGGGACTGCTGGTCTGGGACCACACCTTGAGTTGGGAAATGAAGAAGGCCCTTTTTCTCTTTCCTGCAACAATGTCTTGTGCTTCCTTCAGGGCGGACACAAAGCCCATTTGCACAGAGATGCTTGCTCCCCCATGTGGGTCCCCTCCCTTCTGCTACCCCACCTGCCTCTCATGTTCTGTCCCCTTCTTTCCATCAAAATCTAGTCTCTGAGGAGAATCAACATGTAAGTGCGTTTTAGAAGGACCATGATAGCAGTCTTGCTTTAGCTATGCAGTTCTGCTCCCTCCTACCCTTCTCCCCCCACATCCCTTTCTGACTTGGTTATCAACACGTAAGCTAAGGTTTTAATGAAAGTATTGCTGGCATGCACGAGAGACAGATTTTTAGGCAGTGGGGGCAGGGCAAGAGGGTCAATACCTTGACAGAGCCTCTAAGATCACACCCTATAGCAAGAATCGATGACATCGTGTCAGTGTCTCACAGCTGCTTCGTGTGCTGACACCTTATCTTTCTCACTGTAGCAAAATTGTGACCTTAGCGAAGCCATACCTCTTCCTTGGCACCTGCTATCATAACAGCTAATATTTACAGAGTGTTTTTTACAAAGCGTATTTATTACGGGGACTTTGAATAGACCCTAAAAGTTGCACCTTGTGTGCTCATTACTTAGCCCAACAAACATCAGTCTGAGGCTGGTCCTGCTCATTCACACCTCTGTCTACTCTAGACAATACATTCCTGAACGCTTTGTATGTGAGCCAGGCATTTTTATTCAAGTGGCTACATATGTATTAGCTCATTTAATCCTTGCCATGCCCCCTAATAGGGAATCTCCGTTACTATTACTGTTCTACAGACGAGGAAGCAGAGGCACAGAAAGATAAAGGGACCTGCCAAAGTCACAAAGTTGGGAAGCGATGGAGTTGGTTCTTGAATTCCGGGCAGTCTATCTCTGGAGACAATGCTCTGAACTCTCAGACTATACTGCTCAGCTGATTACGATTTGGGAACTTGAACTTTCTTTTCCAGTGCCTCTGCTCCCCCATGAAAGGTCTAGAAGTGGTGATATTTTAGTTCCAGTTTGTGCCCAATGTTAGCAGTCCATCTACAACACTGTTCCTTGGGGAAAATGAGGGAATTCCTGCCCCCTTCCCTTGTTTTTTCAGGGCCATTCATAGTGAGCCTCAGGTCCCAGGGTGATCAAGCTTCCTGGCTTTGTGCCCTTTAGGGTTGTTTGACAGTTTGGTTGACTATAGCATTTATGGCATGCTGTGTAGAAAAGGCAAAACAGTACAGTATGATCCCACTTTTGTGAAGACAAATAACATGTAACAGTTTTTATAGCCATATACATATCACATATATACACACCGATGCACACCAGTCATACTCTCAAAGATACATCAAATACACACACAGATATATAAAAGTTTATACAGATATATATGTATATGTATGTATATGTATATGTATATGTATATAGACATACATGAATAAGTTTGGCTTTAGCTTTCTATTTAATTTCTTGTTTTTACAAACATAAAATTAATAAGTGCTCTGTTCCATTTTTTTCTTCTATCGGCTTAAACTTAAATACTCCATTCCTAATCTTTATTGCTTAAGTCTTTTATTACATTTCAGTTTTTATTATGTATACAGGATCATATATTTTTATAACAAAGACAAGACTTAATCAGCCTATATCCCTCTCTAGACCAAAACAAGAACCTTCAATTCTTTTTGTACTTCCACTACTTTCAATGTTCATGTAATCCAGAATGTTACTTCCAAATTGCTATGACATACAGTCCTTTCAAATAATTACTTATTTGGATTAATTCGTTTATTGTAGTTTTTGCTTCCAAGTGTTTCTTACCGTCCACGCCCCTCTTCTGTGTTCATTTGTCCTTTGGCTGGAGCACCTTCTGCGTACTTCTTTAGAAGATCATCTTTGGGTGCTGACACTTCTGAGGCTTGAATGGTTGAAGGTACTCTTTAAATTTTCTCTCTGAAAAAGCAGTTTTCCTTTTAGTATTTTCTATGTATTCTTGAGGTTCTGAAATTTCACTATGATGTCTATATATTGAACTTCAAAAAGTTTCCTGTTCAGTACTTGGACACTTAGTGGTTCTGATGGTGGCACTCATTCAATCTGAGGATGCTTATCTTTCTTTGGTTCTGAAAGGTTCTTGGCGATAAATTCTTTAAACATTACCTTCCTTCCATTCTTTCCACTCTCGTCTTTAAACAATAAACTTCCAATTACCACCCTTCAGCTGGGTTCTTGTTGTCATTTATTTTACTTCTACCTATTCTATATACACCATAGTGTGTTGTTATTATTTTTACTTTAAATAACTTAAAGTATTTAAAGGAAATTCATACATATATGCACATATATGAAAAAAATAAAAAATGTTTGATATACTGACATATTTTCACTTTCTGGAATTCTTCACTCCTTCCTGCAGAGCTAGGTTTTTATCTGATACAATTTCTATTCAGCCTACAGAATTTCTCTTTGCATTTCATGTAGTTCAGGTCTGCTGGAGACAAATTCTTTCAGCTTTGTCTGTCTAAAAATGTCTTTATTTCACTTTCATTTTTGAAGGACATATTCATTGGATACAGAATTTGGAACTGGCAGGGATTTTTTTTTCTTCTTTCAGCACTTAAAGATGTCATGCCAATGTCATTTGGGCACTATTTCTGATGAGAAGTTAGTTGTCATTTTTACTATTGTTTCCCGATCTGAAATATGTCCTCTCTCTTATCCCATTTGCTTTCAACATTTCCTTTTTGTTGGTATTCAGCAATTTAACTATAATACAATAAAGTGTGGATTCCTCTGTTTTTAGTTTGTTTGGAGTTTGCTGCTCTTGTGTATGTGGGTTGATATCTTTCAATATATTTGGAAAAGTTTCAGCCTCTATCTCTTCAAATATTTCTTCTGCCCTTTTCTCCCTTCTCTTTCTGGAATCCCAATTAATATGTGTGTCTATTATATGTGTTGTGGATATTTCCACCCAGACTATATAATTTGTCTTTCAATCTTATTTGTAGTGTCTTTTTCCATTCTGTGCACAAATTTGAATATCTTATACAGATGTCACTGGATATGAATATTATAACACTGTACTGCTCTATTTTTGCAATGCAGGCTTGTGAGGGTCCAACATGTAAAACTGGGTAGCAAACATATGCCATTGTCAATTTTAAAATAGTTTAATAGTCCATTGAGATATGAACATATAATGTGCCATGTTGTGATGACATACTGAAGGTAGTTTTAGTTCTGGATATATATATATATGTATTTTACTAGAGGCCTCATGCACGAGATTCGTGCACTGGAGGTGGGGGAGTCCCTCAACCCGGCCTGTGCACTCTCGCAGTCCAGGACCCCTTAGGGGATGTCCGCCTGCCAGGGATCAGGCCTAAGCCGGCAGTCAGACATCCCTCTTGCAGTCCAGGGCTCTTGCAGTCCGGGACCCCTTGCTCTTTACCACCCTCCTGCAGCAGAGGTGGGAGAGGCTCCCGCTACCACTGCTGTGCTTGCCAGCCGTGAGCCCGGCTTCTGGTTGAGCAACACTCCCCCTGTGGGAGTGCACTGACCATCAGCAGGCAGCTCCTGCGTTGAGCATCTGCTCGCTGGTGGTCAGTGCACATTATAGCGACCAGTCATTCTGCTGCTCGGTCAATTTGCATATTAGGATTTTTATTATATAGATAGCAGGGTATATATTAGTATTCTGTGTGGCACTATTATATGAATTTAAATGTAACCAGAATCCTTCCCTGGCCAGTGTAGCTCGGCTATTAGAGTTTCAGCCTGGCACCGAAGGATCTTGGTCAAGGGTACATACCTGGGTTTTGATCTTATTCCCCCCAAGGCAATCAATTAATGTGTCTCTCTAACATTGATATTTCTCCCCTGCCTCTCTACCTCCCTCTCTTCCTTCCACTCTCTCTAAAAATCAGTGAAAAAAATATCTTTGGGTGAGGATTAAAACAAAAAGTAACCAGCATCGTACATGGTGCCATTTTATGAATTTAAAAAGGCATTCTCTCTGAACAGAGATAGTGCATGGGTGCGTGACTTGGAGTGCCCCATGGGCTTGGTTCCCTTCTGTAGGGTACAACCTACACAACTGCATGTGGCAACCCTGAGGTCAGCGAAAGGACTTAGAAAATGCAGAGATTTATAATCACACCCCAAAATAACATATTGATATACAATATTTTCATACATACATATAAACACACAATTGTTACCATGTTGCATATCACAGAGCATTATATATTAAGTTTGTTCCTATGTAGTGAAATACTCTTTGAAACACTATTTTTAATTGGTTGCATAATAGTCCGTCAAAGGGCTAGTCCTTAATTTTTTTTACATTTTTTCTAATATTGGTCGGGTAGGTTGGAACCTACTTTTTCTATTATACATAACATTGTATAGAACATGTGTATGAATACATTTTGGTTCCAGCTTCTGACAACTTCCTTATGACAGATTCCTGGAAGGGGAATTATGGGTCAAATGGTGTGAACTTTTATTTCAAAAAATTTAAGGCAGGTTCCCAAATCATTGCTCTGAAATGTAATTCACACACATGGACTACCATGACCTCATTCTATTCCATCAAAGACATAGATTTAATAAAGATAGGAACATTATTCAGGTCCTTTTAGTGTCTGGTAATCCTCTGTAGTGCTGGTTTGGTTATGTGGCTGTAGACTAGAATAGCAGCTTATCCAAGACAATTTAATGTCTGACCTAAATTTTGCAAAACTATTTTATTTCTCTACCATGGAGTGAAGCCTATACTCACGTTTGACAGTGTTATAAGTAACTCAGATCAAAGTATTGATCAGGAGTGGATATGTTGTTTTCCAGTGGGAGGATAAGGATGGAGAAACCAATCTATTATTGCCTCTATCAGCTATCTCACCGAAAAGCAATTGTGCTAATGATACCAACTAATAATTGTCGATTTATTTTAGCTAGAAAGTCAACAATAACTCATTGTATTGTCATGGCATCTATTAGGAGGATACAATTGAGGATGGCAGGTTCCAAATTTGATGCTCTTTTCTTTTCATGTACTTATTTTTTTTTTAATAAGAGAAACAAAACCCAATATTTTTTAAAATGGAAAGCACAGATGGCTCTTTAGGCTGTCATTCTGATCGAGAACATATACTTTGGCAGTTGACTTGAATTCTTCTCTGACTACCTTATCATTGCTAGGGTCAGAGTTCATTCTCCTCAACTAAATTGTATAGAGTTCATCAGAGGCTAATCAGTGTCTTACTTTCATAAAATGGAATCATAAAACCTTAGGGAACCTGAACAGACCCTTGAAACCCTGTGTGTAAGCTTCTTGGCTGAATCTGAACTATAGATACATTTAGTTTGCTTTATGGCATTTTTTATATCTTAGGGATAATAATAGCTAATATTTTTGAGCACTTATTATGTGCATTATCCCAGGCCCTTTACACGTATAGTGTCATTTATTCCTGACAGTAATCTCATTAGTTGAGTATTATTATTGTCTTAAGTTTACAGATGAGAAAATCAAAGCATAGAGATGATAAAGATTTTGCCCAATATTGAAGTTAGCAAGAGGTAGAACTAGGAATCGAATGCAGGCAATCTAGCTTTAGAACCAACTTCATAACTGCTGCAAGATGTGAGTTGCCAATATTAACAAAAGGTCAAGAGATTTTACATAATCATGGAATTCATGGCATCTCTTGAACAATTGTAGCATGGTGAGGGTCTACTGGAGATGAGGAGTGTTCTTCCCTTTTGATAGATACATGCACTTGAATTTGACTTTCTTTCATCTGGCCTATTTCTCTCATTTTTATAGCAGCTTGACCCTTGTTGGCATTATAACTCCTGATCTAATTCAGTGGTTCTCAGCAGTGTGATTTTTGTTCAGCCCCTCCAGGGGATATTAGGCAATATCTGGAGACATATTTGATGTTAGAACTGGGGTGGGGATGGAGGTTCTACTGATGTCTAGGGGGTAGGTGCCAGGGATGCTGCTAAATATCAAAAGAATTATCCTACCCCAAATGTCAGTAGGGCTGAGGTTGAGAAACCCTGATCTAATTCTACCTCCCCATTTCACATATGGGAAGACTGAGACCAGAAAGGACGTAACTTGCTCCATATCCCAAAGCAAGCCAGATCCCAAAGCAAGGATGGGACAAAGAGTCCATGTATCTCAATTCTCTCTGACCATCCCTTGGTTATAAGCTTTATAGGCCTTGCACAGAGACTATTTATAAATTATTTCTAGTTTGTTTTGTTAAGATGGGAAAGGAGAACTAAATATTACAGTGTTTGTGAAAAATCTTCTTTGTCTAATCTAGTGGATGGAACATTTGCTAATTAAAAATCTTCTAATTAGCCTTAAGTGAAAAATTGAATGCTTCAAAGCAGCTGCTAGGATCCAACTATAAATCACTTCCTTTTCAAAGTATCTATACTATGTATTTATTATATAATGTGCACATGTTGGCTTTTTCTTTCTAAATGTACAGTTTACAAGGAAGAGGAGAGATACTACTTTCAGTTTTGATTCAGTTGATAAACAAGACCAGGAAATTCACAGCAGAGCTCTAAACTATGTTCTTTATTGTGGGTTTTTATGATTTTGTAGTCAGTAGTCTTAGCTCAAATAGCTGAACTTCTTTGCTTTGCTATGGTTCAAGTTACATGTTTTGAGGTTGAACATTTTTGAGACTTCTTAAAAACCTGAAATGGGTTATACAGGCCAGTTGCCTTCATTAGCCTTTTTACTCAAGGATCGTGGGGTAAGACACAGAGCTGGGAGCTTCACACACATATGACAAATGTAATAATAGCTGAAGTTCTCCATATGGCAGCACTGCTGAAAGTGCTATGTGTAGATCATCTTATATAATTTCATTTAGCCAGTGTTCCTGCATCGCATTCTGTTGATACATAAGGGAAATATCTTACATAATCAAAAGCCCAGGAAGAGACAGTTCTAGCATCGGTTAATTTGGTGACTTAACCATGTTCTTTCCATCATTTTAGCCTGCCCTTCTCAGGGTGTTGGGTCAGTCCTCAGGGGAGATAACCTGAGATAGCAACATGCCTGCTGCAGCTCCAGCCATCACACCCTATCCTGACAATTTCCAGAGAAAGAGAAAAGGTTATTACTTTCTCTCTGTTTATCTTTAAAAAATAAAAAAAAATCCAGGGCACAAACCTTTCCAGAGCCCGCTGCATGCATCCCCTCACAGCTGATTGGCCAGAATTGTCACTTGTCCATTACTTAGCCACTCACTGGCAAGGGAAATGGGATTACCATTGTGGATGTAGTGAAACATTGGACCGTGAGGGGGCAGATGAACCAACATCAGGGTTCTATTAACAGAAGTTGCGGGGGAGTGACTGATGGAAACCAACAGGATCTCTTACAACCATTTTGAGTTGGGTTGTGTTCTGTTGTTGCCGCCTTACCTCTGGGAATGATAGAAGTCCTTACCTAAGCAATTGGGTAAAATTTCATGTGTCAGGATTATCCAGTTGAATTTCTAGCGGCTCCTTTAAGCTGAGACAGGGCTGAAAGGCTGGGTTACCCCAACCGACTGGCAGGCCCAGGACCTGAAGCCTAATATGCTGCTTTTGACAAGCAGTGCCCTGGGGCTCCTCATGTGCCCAGTGGCATTGCCTGCTGGAGAGCAAGTAGTGGCTTCAAAGCTGATGCCAAGAAACAACTTAAATGATGCTTACCATATGCCCATAAGCTTTCCCTCTCAAAACCAAGGGGTCTTCCTCATCTGCTTTGGTGGCATGTGTTTTACCGTTAAGACTTTCTGTAAGGTTCATTTTCAGCTGATTTCATCTAGATGCACATTGGTGAGGAAGCCAATGATGAATGACCCACTTCTACGTCATTGTTATTCTTTCTGCCATGATAGTCTATACTTCTGGACAGTAAATCAGTTTTATATTGGCTACGCATAGACAATGGAGTCTGAGTCTGAACCCTAACTCTGGCAACCACTAGTGGGGGACCTGGTGAGTTACTAATTTCTCTAAACCCCAGTCTCCCCAGCTATGAAATGTAAATAATGATAATAGTCATACGTGCCTCTCAGAACTAACTGTGTGGATTAAATGAAAATATGTACGTAAAGTGTTCAGAATAGAGCCTGACACATAGTAGGTCTCTAAATAGTAACTATAGTAAATATTTAACTATAGTAAATTAATAGTAAATATTTAACATTATTATTTAGGACATATGCAAAAGTTCTAGAGTGTTCTAGTCCAGCGGTCGCCAACCTTTTGGACCTCACGGACCACCAGTCGTCCTCGGACCACTGGCTGCCGACCGCTGTCAGCATCAA